>NC_091288.1:27753347-28072193 GCF_032444005.1 Ranitomeya imitator
TTTAAAGACTTTTCTGTATTTTCATGACTATGAAAATTGTACATTCACACTGAAGGCATCAAAACTATGAATTAACACATGTGGAATTATATACTTAACAAAAAAAGTGTGGAAAAACTGAAAATATGTCTTATATTCTAGGTTCTTCAAAGTAGCCATCTTTTGCTTTGATGACTGCTTTGCACACTCTTGGCATTCTCTTGATGAACTTCAAGAGGTAGTCACCGGGAATGGTTTTCACTTCACAGGTGTGCCCTGTCAGGTTTAATAAGTGGGATTTCTTGCCTTATAAATGGGTTTGGGACCATCAGTTGTGTTGTGCAGAAGTCTGGTGGATACACAGCTGATAGTCCTACTGAATAGACTGTAAGAATTTGTATTATGGCAAGAAAAAAGCAGCTAAGTAAAGAAAAACGAGTGGCCATCATTACTTTAAGAAATGAAGTTAAGTCAGTCTGAAAAATTGGGGAAAACTTTGAAACTGTCCCCAAGTGCAGTGGCAAAAACCATCGAGCGCTACAAAGAAACTGGCTAACATGAGGACCGCCCCAGGAAAGGAAGACCAAGAGTCACCTCTGCTTCTGAGGATAAGTTTATCTGAGCCACCAGCCTCAGAAATCGCAGGTTAACAGCAGCTCAGATTAGAGACCAGGTCAATGCCACACAGAGTTCTAGCAGCAGACATATCTCTACAACAACTGTTAAAAGGAGACTTTTTGCAGCAGGCCTTCATGGTAAAATAGCTGCTAGGAAACCACTGCTAAGGACAGGCAACAAGCAGAAGAGACTTGTTTGGGCTAAAGAACACAAGGAACGGACATTAGACCAGTGGAAATCTATGCTTTAGTCTGATGAGTCCAAATTTGAGATCTTTTGTTCCAACCACCGTGTCTTTGTGCGACGCAGAAAAGGTGAACGGATGGACTCTACATGCCTGGTTCCCACCGTGAAGCATGGAGGAGGAGGTGTGATGGTGTGGGGGGCTTTGCTGATGACACTGTTGGGGATTTATTCAAAATTGAAGGCATATTGAACCAGCATGACTACCACGGCATCTTGCAGCGGCATGCTATTCCATCCGGTTTGCGCTTAGTTGGACCATCATTTATTTTTCAACAGGACAATGACCCCAAACACACCTCCAGGCTGTGTAAGGGCTATTTGACCAAGAAGGAGAGTGATGGGGTGCTACACCAGATGACCTGGCCTCCACAGTCACCAGACCTGAACCCAATCGAGATGGTTTGGGGTGAGCTGGACCGCAGAGTGAAAGCAAAAGGGCCAACAAGTGCTAAGCATCAATGGGAACTCCTTCAAGATTGTTGAAAGACCATTCCTGGTGACTACCTCTTGAAGCTCATCAAGAGAATGCCAAGAGTGTGCAAAGCAGTCAGCAAAGGAAAAGGTAGCTACTTTGAAGAACCTAGAATATAAGACATATTTTCAGTTGTTTCACACTTTTTTGTTAAGTATATAATTCCACGTGTGTTATTTCATAGTTTTGATGCCTTCAATGTGAATGTACAATTTTCATAGTTATGAAAATACAGAAAAATCTTTAAATTAGGTGTGTCCAAACTTTTGGTCTGTACTGTATTAAAAGAAGCATAGAGTCTTGATCACGTGAAGTAATTATCCCCCTCTACTCCTCCTTGGTCAGGCCTCATCTGTATTACTGTGTTCAGTTCTGGGCACCACATTTAAAAAATTACACAGAAAACTGGAGCAAGTTCAGAGAAGAGCTATCAGGGTGGTGCGCGGATTGCAAACTGTGTCCTATGAGGAAAGGTTAGGATAAGGTAAGGATCTGGGAATGTTTAGCTTAGAAGGCTAAAAGGAGACTTAATAGCTGTCTACAAATATCTGAAGGGCTGTCACAGTGTAGAGGGATCATCCTTATTCTAATTTGCACATGGAAACACGAGCAGCAATGGAATGAAACTGAAAGGGAGAAGATACAGATTAGATATTAGAAAAAAACTATTTGACAGTGAGGGTGATCGATGAGTGGAGCAGGTTGCCACGAGATGTGGTGAGTTCTCCTTCAATGGAAGTCTTCAAATAGATGCTGGCAGACATCTGTCTGAGATGGTTTAGTGACTCCTGCATTGAGCAGGTGGTTGGACACGATGACACTGGAGGTCCCTTCCAACTCTAACATTCTAGGATTCTATGAAAAATGGGGGCGTGAACAAGTGTGGAGAGATGTGGTCTTAAGGAGGCAGGCATGAGGAAAACACTTTTATAACTTTTCTGTGCATTAGAAAAGTTGGTTTCTATCAACCAGGTGTCCAAACATGCATCTGAGGTCCTCTGTACAAAAACACTATATGGGCCCAGTCTTCTTATTGTAGAGCAGCATATGTATTCATTACAGGTACTCTAACAGCTCGGTGTTACATTGATCTGTTGCTTGAACCAGTGGTATGGCTATTTTTCCAAAGTGTCCCGAGCCATTTTTCAACTCAACACCAAGCCGCATGTAGCTCATACTACTGTGTGCAGTCTGCACATGCTACTATGGCCTAAGATCTCCAGACTTGTCATCAATTGCAAAGAAAGCTGCCAGCAGCGGATCTTGATGATTTTTGTGCCCAAGTGAATTAAACACGTCAGAACATTCGTCAGACAACCATGAATAAACTCATTGATAGCAGCCATGGTGTGTCAGGATTGGGATTTCTGCGCCTGGTGCTCAAACTCAATATTGAATAAATCCATATATTTTGAAAAAGTTTTAATTTTTTCATATTATTAACATGTCTATCCATCTTTTGATTTCCATAATCCCACAACTTTTCCTTTTGGGGTTGCAATGCCAATGTTGAGAAGAATATATAATGAAAATAATGAAAAATAAACATGCTAAAATTAAGAGAACAGCTGTATAAATTAATACTTAATGAATAAATATCTGAGAAGATGAAAATAATAATTCTATGCTGGTCTGCTAATAGACAAAGGTAGTAGATAACTCCATTAGTTTTTTTACTTTTGTGTTTTCTAGTTCACATGGCGATATTTTTCCAAACTCTGGATTCTCGAAGAGAAAAAAAAAGGGCGCGAAAAATGCATGTGTACATAAAAAAATGGTTACAAAAACTGCTAGTAAAAATGCATGAAAATAATGAAAAAAATGCCCGAGGCAGGAAAACAATTAAAGATCATGCTACTAAAAAATTGTGTGGGGGAAGCTTAATAAGGTTATTTGCGTGAATTAATCGTTTATGGTTTCTGAGTATTATTCTCTCAAGTTAAGGTCAGGAGAGTTATTTTTTCCATTCTTAAATCAATTTTAATGTTCTAAACAAACACATAAACAAACCTAAAACAGCATAAAACCTTGGTTAAAACAAAAATTGAAATAAATCATCTCAACTGCAGCTTGGCAGCAGATAACCCCTGATTATTACAATTGATTTTGGTAGTCACAAAGATCCCTGTACAGTAAACAGCCTGGAGGACCACTACAAGGTCTTGTGGTTATATAAGTGGAAAGGTGACACCATGATTTATTGCACTTCTTAACATCACTGGAGGCTGCATTAAAGCACATAGGCTTTGTAATTTAGTGAAGAGTCCGACCGTCTTATTACACCATTTAGTCCACCTGCTACCTTCAAAAGCTGGAGGGTTTCCATTATTAACTGAACCATCAATTACCAGATTGCATCTGATCAATTCACTAATGACGCACTTTCACAGATGGAGGACTAAAATGTACAAGGTGCAATTTAGGAGGAGCTTTATTTAGGGACTATTCAGATTTTGCAGGTGAATTGAGATTTTTTACACAAAATCATGGCAACACTTCTATGACGATGTCAATGATCACAGCCTGGGAGGTCGCGCAGATCCAGCCGCAGTTATCTTTGGAGCAAAAAGCTTGCTGCTTCCCCCTATCGTCCGGACAATTACGCGATTGACTGATGATTAATGGAGGAGACCGCAAGATGTTTCCACTAATAGGCTGGTTATCGGGAAACTAACCGTGAGCGTATGGTATATACACCTCTGATTCCAACGCATGGAATAAGTGTATATACTCCTGATACGATCACTGATAGCTCCATGCCAATCCAAGACTACTGGCTGCCACCACAAGATGATTTCTTTGTACAGGCTGACTGGAGGCCTGGTTCTGGTAGGGTATTGCTATGGGGTGTGGTTTACAGAACAAAAGGAACAGAACTATTACATTTTTATATTTAAACCAAAACGATAGACAGTGTTTATAAAAGAACAGAAAAGATTTCATAAATGGGACAAAAGAAAGAATACAGCACATACAATTACATAAAATAACACAGGATTAACAAAAGAACATACTATGCTGATCACAGAAATGATTCAGCTTAGTGGATGGAAGCAATCGGATTGAAAACGTCTGGTTAACGGGATCAAGCCTACACTGGTATGTATCTTCCTCAGCATTGAACACAGATCATAATTTGCCTTGATCTTTTATCAGAACCTGTGTTACATCCACAACACCCCTGTAATGACCTCATGTGGATCAGGTTGTGGGATGTCCTCAGCACTTAAGGATTTTATGAAATTATCAACTTATGTGATAAGTTCACTCCTGATGATCGCAGAAGTTCAAGATCGCCACCAAATTTTTATTGGGATTTTACCTTTACCCAGAGACTAAACATGATATGGTTGTTGTCAGAGATATGCCCATTATAGATTTGTGGCCTATAGGCAAGGGTTACAGTTATGAAAAAACATGCATCTTCTTCCGCAATTTATCCTGAAGCTGAAAATGTATGTCCCATCACTATTGGATCTATGCAAGCCCCAACATTCATAATATTCTTTCAGAGACATAAGTCTGGGGTCAATGTATAGCATTTACCTTCCAGCAAACAACAGTGCCACTTGAATTCAAGATGCATTTCCACTTTGCTATCTATGTGTAATCACCTGTGCCTTTGTTATCCAACCCTCTGAAAAGACCTTTCCTGTCTTAATTACCTGTCCAATCCATATCCTTTTATCTATGCACAAGAAACATACTCGTTCACTACCTGGGTCTTTCACTTCAAAAAGGAGCTGCCTGCATGTTAATTAAGATTGTCACTTCCCAACTATATCCAATTTCCTACTTCTTTATGTCCTCTGTACCAGTCTATTTCAAGGCAGCTCAGATTGCAATCTCTTGTCCTACTGCACGAGAGATAGCCCTTCCCTGGTGGCTTCAGAGATCATAATTTTTTCTATGATAGACGATTTAAGGAAAAAAGTGACAAATATAACAAAAAGTACAAACCCGTTCCGTGTGTCCCTGCATCCCTCTAAAAAATATCTTTATTCACTGCTCTCTTGCATGATACTTGGAGCCGAGCTGTCCGATAGGCATTTATGGGAACGTAACCAAAAACTTAAAAAAAAACTAGACATAAAAAAGGCACAAATACAATAAGTTCTTCTTCTTTACTTTTCATTCTTTGAGAAAATCATATATTGGCGGATTCCCTATAGACAACAATACCTGTGATATGCGGATGAACCATCCACCCAAAAAAACAACCCTTGTGGCAGAAGAGACAATAGGTCACGAAAACAAATAAGTGCAGTAAATCCCACATAGGTTTTCTAATAAATTGACTTTTATTACGGCATCTCTGAGCAGATGTAGCTTGAAATTGCTATTACAGAGCGGCGTCAAATCCCAGTCTTTCCCCGAGTCTGTATCGTTTAATTGATTGGCATATTTGTGCGTTTGCATACAAGTCCCTGAATTGAAGGTTTTATAGATGTCCACACCTAGTAATTTCCTCTAATGGAGGGCCTACATTAGGTAATAGCTTTGGGCTACTGATGAAATGAATCGGCATTATAGTGCCGCCATATACACAACATACAGGCTATTTATAAATATGCACAGTTATGTCATGAAAACGTGACTGCGCTGCCAATTACTTTAAATTGTAGGACGCCGGTTATTGCCTCGGCGGTGTACCGAAGAAATCTGATATTACAGTTTATTGTAGGAAAGCACATAAAAGCCCAAAAAGCTTAAGATGAAGGCAGAAGGAGACTTAATAAGGTAACCTGAGGATACTGCCATGGCAAATGCCATTAGCAAAATAAATACAGCGGGTAAAAGAAGAACTGAACACGTCACCAATTTTCTAAGTAAATACATTTCTAAAAGTGCTATTGACATGAAATTCTCACCAGATGTCGGTAACAACCCATCCAATCCACACAGGCAAAGAAATAAAAACACACTACAATAGACAGAACAAAACAGACACTATAAAAGACAAATAGTGCATCATTTTTAATGAAACCCAATTGCAAAATTGATTTTTAGGCCCGTTGATACGTATTTACACAATGATGAAAAAAATGTCTCCAAAGGTGGAGAATCCAGTTAACGCTCGTAAAAGTGAATGGAAATAGTTTAATAGCCCTTTAAATTGCATCATAGAAGATATCTGTATCATGAGAGCTGCAAGTGGCTAATTTTGGTTAAGTTTCATATAATCAATATTATAAAGATTTTCCAAAATTAATATTGAATTGATGCAAATGCCAGAGGCGTCTGTGAGCAGGGCAGGCCTGGGACTAAAATTCAGCCCTGGCATTTGAAGGCACACAGGCCCACTTGTCACATGGTGACTGTATAATATCTTTGTACACTTGTAGGTTACAAGAAGTGAGGGGGAGTGTAATCCGACTATATAACATATAATCACAGCTGTATCCAGCATTACAGCTCAGCCCCATTTATGGCTTTTAGTTGCAGTAGCAAGAAAAGCCGCTACTTTACCTACATACCTGGATCTCGTAGATAATGAAGGGATGAGACGACCAAAGGCTATGGAACCTCATTCTGATGCTCCATATACTTTGCCTACAGCCACTTTTGGTTCTGCTGCGCAGCACGAGACCCGGTGACTCTGAAGAGCGGTGACATCAGTAACTCAGTAATGTCACCGCTCTTCAGATATTCCGGGTCCTGCGCTGAGCTCGGCGACTGTGAAGAGCGGTATTGCTACTACCGTCACAGCTCTTCAGAGTCGCTGAGTCTCGCCAGGTCTGGGCTAGTAGTGGGGGTATCTGATAGACACCTCCCCATTACTTACACCAGGGATTGATAGGAGCTGACATTACGCAGCCGACATCAACCCTAAAAATCATTACACATACCAGAATTAAATGCTCTGGCGGTTTGGAAAAGCAGTAGAGTTAGCGCTATTCCCAGGCGCGGGGTGCTAACTACAACTGTCATCATCCTTGCCTGGTCTCCCTGTGAAGCATTTCTGCTGTATTTACATTCCCTGATCTCAGACCACTAAACGGGTGTGATTGACAATAGTGAAGTCGTTCACTTGTTTCCCGGCCTCTTTACACCAACTGAGAAAGAATGAAGGGAACAGCACAATCATAGTATGAAAAGCAGGGTGTGATTTTCATACTATTTTTGATTGGTGGTCATAGCTTGCCTGAACAGAACAATCACAATCAGATAAATCTGTCCCCATACAGCATCATGTTATCAGCAGCACAACTACAGTTTACACCGGCGATGTGCTGCTGAGAACAAGGATTTCTGTTCCACATAAACAATCCAATCACTTGATGAATAGGCAGCATTTTGCTTGTTTAGTATAATACACCCCAAAGTCCTCCATATATTATAATGTGCACCTCAGTCCTCCATATAGTATAATACACTCCTCCATATAGTATAATACACTCCTCAGTCCTCCATATAGTATAATACACTCCTCAGTCCTCCATATAATATAATACACTCCCCGTAGTCCTCCATATGGTATAATACACTCCTCATAGTCCTCCGTATATTAAAATACACTGCAATTCCTCCATATAGTATAATACACTCCTCAGTCCTCCATATAGTATAATGTACTGCCACAGTCCTCCATATACTATAATACACTCCTCAGTCCTCCAAATAGTATAATACATTCCTCATAGTGCTCCATATAGTATAATGTCCCCCATAGTTCTTTATATAGTATAATGTATTCCCCATAGTCCTCGATACAGTATAATGCAGCCCACATATAGTATAATGATGCCACCCCAGAGTATAATGCAGCCACCCCACAGAATATATTGTAGCCCCCTGAGTATAATGTAACCCCCCAGAGAATATAATGCAGCCCCCTCATATAGTATAATGCAGCCCCTGCATATATAATATATGGTAGCCCCCTCATAGAGCATCATGCAGCCCCCCATAGAATATAATGTAGCCACTCCATAGAATATAATACAGCACTCCATAGAATGTAATACAGCCCCCCATAGAATATAATACAGCCCCCATAGAATATAATGTAGCCCCAGAGAATGTAATACAGCCTCCCATAGAATGTAATACAGCCCCCCCCATAGAATGTAATACAGCCCCCCATAGAATGTAATACAGCCCTCACACATAGAATGTAATACAGCCCTCCCCCATAGAATGTAATACAGCCCTTCCCCATAGAATGTAATACAGCCCCCCATAGAATGTAATGCAGCCAGCCCCCATAGAATGTAATGCAGCCAGCCCCCATAGAATGTAATACAGCACAGCCCCCATAGAGTGTAATACAGCCCCCCATAGAATGTAATACAGCCCCCATAGAATGTAATACAGCCCTCCCACATAGAATGTAATACAGCCCTCCCCCATAGAATGTAATACAGCCCTCCCACATAGAATGTAATGCAGCCAGCCCCCATAGAATGTAATGCAGCCAGCCCCCATAGAATGTAATACAGCACAGCTCCCATAGAGTGTAATACAGCCCCCCATAGAATGTAATACAGCCCCCATAGAATGTAATACAGCCCTCCCACATAGAATGTAATACAGCCCTCCCCCATAGAATGTAATACAGCACAGCCCCCATAGAATGTAAAACAGTCCTCCCCCATTGAATGTAATACAGCCCCCCCATAGAATGTAATGCAGCCAGCTCCCATAGAATGTAATGCAACACAGCCCCCATAGACTGTAATGCAGCCAGCCCCGATAGAATGTAATGCAGCCAGCCCCCATAGAATGTAATTCAGCCACCCCCCATTGAATGTAATGCAGCCAGCCACCCATAGAATGCAATGCAGCCAGCCACCCATAGAATGTAATGCAGCCAGCCCCATAGAATGTAATAAATCCACTCATAGAATGTAATACAGCCCTCCCCCATAGAATGTAATACAGCCCACCCATAGAATGCAATGCAGCCAGCCCCCATAGAATGTAATGCAGCACAGCCCCCATAGAATGTAATGCAGCCAGCCCCCATAGAATGTAATGCAGCCAGCCCCCCATTGAAAGTAATGCAGCCAGCCACCCATAGAATGCAATGCAGCCAGCCACCCATAGAATGTAATGCAGCCAGCCACCCATAATATGTAATGCAGCACAGCCCCAATAGAATGTAATACAGCACAGCCCCCATAGAATGTAATGCAGCACAGCCCCCATGGAATGGAATGCAGCCAGCCCCCATAGAATGTAATGCAGCCAGTCCCCATAGAATGTAATGCAGCCAGCCCCCATAGAATGTAATGCAGCACAGCCCCCATAGAATGTAATGCAGCTAGTCCCCATAGAATGTAAAGCAGCGCAGCCCCCATAGAATGTAATGCAGCCAGCCCCCATAGAATGTAATACAGCACAGCCCCATCATAGAATGTAATGCAGCCAGCCCCCATAGAATGTAACGCAGCACAGCCCCCATAGAATGTAATGCAGCTAGCCCCATAGAATGTAATGCAGCCAGCCCCCATAGAATGTAATACAGCCAGCCCCCATAGAATTTAATGCAGCCAGTCCCCATAGAATGTAATGCAGCGCAGCCCCATAGAATGTAATGCAGCCAGCCTCCATAGAATGTAATGCAGCATTTTTTTTCACCACTTACATAAAAAACTATACATGTTTGGCACCTGCGTACTCGTATTGACTTGCGGAATCATATTACCAGGTCAATTTTACCATATATTTAACAATGTAAATAAAGAACCCCAAAAACCATTGTGAAATTGCATTTTTTTTTGCAATTTCACTGCACTTCGATTTTTTTTCCCTTTTTCCAGTATACTATGAGGCAGAATGAATGGTGTCATTCAAAAGCATAAAATTACCCCCCTCATATGGCTATATGGCTGAAAAAAAAAAGAAAAAAAAAAGATATGGCTCTTGGAAGAAGGGGGGGGGGGGGGGGGGGGGGTTATTGAAAATTAAAAACGGGAAATCGTCCAGGTGTGCAGGGGTTAAATGAATCTTTCCTGCAGTTTCCCTTCTTGCGCGTCCCCATGACAATACTGCCTGCGCTCTGATGTATCAGTTCTGCAGCACAGACATCGTTTGGATCAGACTGATATTTCGGCACATAATAGGACAGCTCCCTTCCCCCTCGCCATGACTGGTCGCATCCTTATAAAAGCCGGTGCAGTGTAATGCAGAGCGCTAATGTTATGGAGGAACAAATGTTTCATTCCGGAAAATGATACTTCGCAATCTAAGATGATATATTGCTGTTGACACTTTTGGCCTCTCAATCTGTAAATGTTATTTCATAATGTGATGATGGGTTCAGTAAACACGATGAAGACATCTACTGTGATCCATCCATCCACCGGAGCTCGCCATGCGCTAATCTTATTTGTGCTCCTTCCCGGCCACTTACATAGCAATGGGAATGTAAAATGCTCCGCGGCTGCACAGCGAGGCTCCCAGGGCGCATATCCAGGGCTCAGCATGGTCCTGCAGGTTAATTGTATCTAGGAAATGAAGAAAACTTATTTCTCAGCCTCGTTTTATGTCAGGCAATAATTATTCTCAGAATCTGAGGCCGAGTCTTTGGATGCAAGAAGTTTTGTGCAATCTGTAGTTTATAGCAAATTGCTTTTCTGAGAGCGGCGCGCCTGTCCTATAAACGATTTGTTCTTTTGATAAGAGAACACCATATGGACTTATAATGTGCACGTTTTCTGATTTTTTGTTAATGTTTTTGTGATGTTTTACAACTTTTTTTATTTAGAAAACCGTAAAAGATATAAAAGGTTCTAGAAATGAAAAACGACAAAAGTGGCATCTAAATATTAGTGATGAGCGAATGGGCTTGCATAAGGTGTTATTTGAGCATGCTCCTGTGCTAAACGAGTGTCTCCGGAGTGCTCGAAAAATATATTGAGTCCCCGCGGCTGCATGTCTTCGAGGTTGTTCGACACATGCAAAGATTTCATAACAAACAGGTAATCCCCGCATGTGTTACGGCTGTCCAACAGCGGTGAGACATGCAGCCGTGGGGACTCAAACATATTTTTAGAGCACGATGAAGACACTCAATTAGCACAAGAGTGTTTGGTCCAAGGACAAGAATATGTTGTTACAATCAGCTTATAGGGTTGTTTCCAAAAAATTATCTCCTATCAGTAGGATAGAGAATAGCATGCTGATCGCTGAGTGTCTGACTGTCAAGAGCCCCAGCAATTTTGAGATCAGGGTTCTGGAAACCCAATGTTGAGGCTCTGCAGGCCTGTCTTGAAAGTAGCAGGGGTGTGCATGCTCAAACTCCGCTCCATTCATTATCTATGGGATAGCTGATGACCGAACATTGTCGGATAATGTGTTATCTGAGCATGCTCGGGTGATATCCGAGTATCTTGGGCGTGCTCGAATAAAATGTTCGGGTCCCCACGGCTGCATGTTTTCTATTTGTTAGACAGCCGCAACACACGTGGAGATTGCCAAATAAGCGGGCAATCCCTGCATGTGTTGTGTCTGTCTAACAGCCACAAATCATGCAGCCGTGGGGACCCGAACATATTATTCGAGCACGCCCAAGATACTCGGATATCACCCGAGCATGCTGAGATAACACATTATCCGACCACGTTCGCTCATCAGCTATTTCTGGCAGACCCCTATGCAATGAATGGAGTGGACGCCAAAGGTGTGCGCCTCCCCTCCATTCAAGCCAAGGTTGCAGGGCCCCATTCTCTGGGTTCCACTTGGAATCATTGATGCTCCTAAAATTTGGACCCTCAGCAATCAGCAAATTATTCCCGACCCCAATAATATGGGATAACTTGTGGTTTTGGAAGTAACCATTTGTCATTGACCAAGGTATGGAAAACCTGTTAATAAAAAGCTCATCTTCAGTAGAACAGGAATTGAAGCAGCGAGGAGAGGAGAAGGATGGGGAAAAAGGAGGAGATGAAGCTGCAGCCTTTATGGATTATGCGGCTGACTGCTCAGTGCACATCTGTAATGCCTTCCATCCGGACTAGCATGCCCACTTAGCACAGTAGTGCGAAAAGTTATATTTACGCCAAAAAACGCAAATATTGATACTTTCGCTGGCTCAGTGTTTAGCACTTGCAGTGTTGGGGTCCTGGGTTCAAATCCCATCAAGGACAACATCTGCAAGGACTTTGTATGTTCTCCCCGTTTTTGAGTAGGTTTCCTCCAGGTTCTCCGGTTTACTCCCATTTACGTACTGATAGTGAATTTAGACTGTGAGCCCCAATGGGGACTGTGGTGATTAGGTCTGTAAATTGCTGTGGAATTAATTGCACTATATGAGCGAGTTAAAGAAATATAAAAAATACTTCCATCATCCATCGGTAAACTGATACACTTTAGGACTGCTGTTGTACTATTCTGACATATCCTTATAATGTGGCTTTTATATACAGTTCTTTCAGCTTTTATACCTTTTTCAAGAAGAATAATTGTATATTTTTGACTCTGGAAGCAAGGAATGCCAATTAGCGGGTTTCACAGCTTTGTATATTCCTTGGTAGAAGAAACTCTCATGTATTCACTCTACCAGTTGCATCTATTTGATGATTGTTCGGTTATATTTTTTAATTGCGCCATCCATCTGAACCTTAGGTCATCGAAACGTCTTCTGGGGAGAAGATCAAAATGAATATATTTCAAGGAGAAACAATTTGTCTTGGTTTGGCGTTGAGCCGACCCTGGGTCATTTCACAGTTTGCTGAATTCCTTTTAGTTCCTTAATCTATTGAATTACGCATGATTTAACGTTAGAGCTTCACTTGTTAAGGTGAGTTGCTATAAAACTATATTTAACCATTATACAATTTTTATGGCTGTGTGCCCATAATCACGAGTTGCCTTGTAATGTGATATTTAGATATTAAAAAAAGGCTCATAATTCTGTGGTGTTATGAGAAAAAAAAATAGATAACTACGGAATCCAAGTAGGAATGCGAAGTTCTTACATATGATACAACATAGAACCATGGAGCTGTGGACAGATGTGTCCTCCTTAGGTTTCCGTTGATCTCAACATATTCCAAAGTGAGTGGGATAAGGTGACACAGTTTGAAAGAAAACAAGTGTTGTGTATTGAAGACTGTCCAAAATTTGGTTATCATGACGTATTGAAATTTTATTGTGAGAAATTAGAGTCCATGGCAGAGAGATAAAGGTGGACACACATCTGGAGCAGAACTACTTTAACCCACTTCAAAGCATGACAAGTTTATGGCTGTTTTTGTATCTACGTAAGACTACTATGTCTTTTACCACTTTCTTGGACCATATTGGTCTACATTCTAGTTTACTTTGCCCATTTTATTAGCCTCTACCATTGGATGTGGTCTCCTGAGCTCTGTTGGAGCTGCCATGCCTGCCACCCACGTAGTCAGCCCCGTAAGGATGGAGGGATGTAATGTACACCACTGGCCACTTTATTTGAACACCTATCCTTTGTCAGTAGGCGCAGGAGGGTTGGTTTAATATAAAAGTTTCTAGGTGGTATCAGTCGTCACCAGTATAACATCTAAGAGGCTTCAGGCTATCACTGAAGGCTTGGTCTACGAGACTGAATATCCTTAGAGAGGCATTGATGTTGAAGCATGAGGTTTTTTGCAATTCTACGTATTCGCTCTGGACCGGTGCCTCAAAGATATTTCCACTAGCTGTTTATAGCCACAAGTCTGGCTTAGGCTGTAAGAGGTATGAATTATGTACATGGAGATTTCCTTCATCCAAGGTCAGTCATCGAAAATACAATGCAGTAGCCAAGGCTGTAAACTTTACGGTTCCTTTGTAAGTCGTTAAATCATATTGCAAAGATTGTAACAAGCTTCAATTGTCCTGGATGAAGGCTCATGTCTAAAGTTCAAGGATATGTGATCCCATTTTCTGTCTCTTTGGGAGACATCTAATCTATTTAGCAGTGAGAAACATGTAAGGTGAGACTAAGGCTCGGGACAGTCAGCAGCCCAGATCCATCACATCTGTCTGACTCCTAACATCATTAGACCAGAGGTAGACTACAGACCTGATTTATAACACCGCGGTCGTGGCGCTGGATTTCTTTAACTTGCCATTATTTTTGAAAACTTTTTTTTTATTACATGTGTACAGGGAAAGGAGAAAAAGGATGAAGACTGACTTATAGAAAAATGAGGAATAAAAGTCGTTTTTAACGAGATAAGTTCAGGAGAGGTGAATAAGTTCAAATATCGGGTATCAATCAGAAATGTGGCCAAAAGTGAGCCTGACTTACCTGCAGTACCAAACACAGCACATGGCCAATAGTGGCGCTGTTTTTAGAAAAATAAAAAAATACTTTTTTTTTAACCCCATGAGGACGCTTCCCATTTTCATTTTTGTAATTTAATCTTTTCCTCCTCTTCTTCTAAGAGCCATAACTTTTCATTTTTATGTTGACATAGCTTTATGATGGCATTTTTTGTATAGTTTTGAATGACAGCATTCACTTTGCCATATAATGGACTGGAAAATTAGGGGCAAAAAATCCAAGTGAGGTGAAATGGTGAAATAAAAGCAATTTCATCAGTGTTTTTTGGTGTTCGTTTTTACAGTTCTCGTTGTGCGGTAACAATGATCAGGGCCAGATCAATTACGATGATACAAAACTTGTATGGATTTTTAAAATTATTTTAAAGGCTTAAAAATGACTGAAATTCCTAAACAAAATTGGTTTGTGCTACCATTTTCTGAGATCTAAAACTTTTTTATTTTTCGAGCAATGGACCTGCATGAGGGTATGTGTTTTGCCATGCTGAGCTGTAGCTTTCAATGGTACACATGATGCTCCAAGGTTTTGTTTGCTTACCATGTTTTAGCACCTAGAGCTTATCGTTGCTGTGACTAGCTGGTTGTGTGAGCCCTGGTCCTACACTCCCCCTCCTGTGATAGGCACCTCTGTGACTAGCTGGTTGTGTGAGCCCTGGTCCTACATGCCCCCTCCTGTGATAGACACCTCTGTGACTAGCTGGCTGTGTGAGCCCTGGTCCTACACTCCCCCTCCTGTGATAGGCACCTCTGTGACTAGCTGGTTGTGTGAGCCCTGGTCCTACACGCCCCCTCCTGTGATAGACACCTCCGTGACTAGCTGGTTGTGTGAGCCCTGGTCCTACACGCCCCCTCCTGTGATAGACACCTCCGTGACTAGCTGGTTGTGTGAGCCCTGCTCCTACACGCCCCCTCCTGTGATAGATACCTTCATGACTAGCTGGTTGTGTGAGCCCTGGTCCTACACGCCCCCTCCTGTGATAGACACCTCCATGACTAGCTGGTTGTGTGAGCCCTGGTCCTACACGCCCCCTCCTGTGATAGACACCTCTGTGACTAGCTGGTTGTGTGAGCCCTGGTCCTACACTCCCCCTCCTGTGATAGGCACCTCTGTGACTAGCTGGTTGTGTGAGCCCTGGTCCTACACTCCCCCTCCTGTGATAGACACCTCCGTGACTAGCTGGTTGTGTGAGCCCTGGTCCTACACGCCCCCTCCTGTGATAGACACCTCTGTGACTAGCTGGTTGTGTGAGCCCTGGTCCTATACTCCCCCTCCTGTGATAGGCACCTCTGTGACTAGCTGGTTGTGTGAGCCCTGGTCCTACACGCCCCCTCCTGTGATAGACACCTCCGTGACTAGCTGGTTGTGTGAGCCCTGGTCCTACACGCCCCCTCCTGTGATAGACACCTCTGTGACTAGCTGGTTGTGTGAGCTCTGGTCCTACACGCCCCCTCCTGTGATAGACACCTCCGTAACTAGCTGGTTGTGTAAGCCCTGGTCCTACACGCCCCCTCCTGTGATAGACACCTCCGTGACTAGCTGGTTGTGTGAGCCCTGGTCCTACACGCCCCCTCCTGTGATAGACACCTCTGTGACTAGCTGGTTGTGTGAGCCCTGGTCCTACACGCCTCATCCTGTGATAGACACTTCTGTGACTAGCTGGTTGTGTGAGCCCTGGTCCTACATGCCACCTCCTATGATAGGCACCTCTGTGACTAGCTGGTTGTGTGAGCCCTGGTCCTACATGCCCCCTCCTGTGATAGGCACCTCTGTGACTAGCTGGTTGTGTGAGCCCTGGTCCTACATGCCTCATCCTGTGATAGACACCTCTGTGACTAGCTGGTTGTGTGAGCCCTGGTCCTACATGCTCCCTCCTGTGATAGGCACCTCTGTGACTAGCTGGTTGTGTGAGCCCTGGTCCTACATGCCCCCTCCTGTGATAGGTACCTCTGTGACTAGCTTCTTTTGTGAGCCCTGGTCCTACATGCCCCCTCCTGTGATAGGTACCTCTGTGACTAGCTTCTTGTGTGAGCCCTGGTCCTACACTCCCCCTCCTGTGATAGACACCTCTGTGACTAGCTGGTTGTGTGAGCCCTGGTCCTACACTCCCCCTCCTGTGATAGGCACCTCTGTGACTAGCTGGTTGTGTGAGCCCTGGTCCTACACTCCCCCTCCTGTGATAGGCACCTCTGTGACTAGCTGGTTGTGTGAACCCTGGTCCTATATGCCTCCTCCTGTGATAGACACCTCTGTGACTAGCTGGTTGTGTGAGCCCTGGTCCTACATGCCCCCTCCTGTGATAGACACCTCTGTGACTAGCTGGTTGTGTGAGCCCTGGTTCTACATGCTCCCTCCTGTGATAGCCACCTCTGTGACTAGCTGGTTGTGTGAGCCCTGGTCCTACACACCTCCTCCTGTGATAGGCACCTCTGTGACTAGCTGGTTGTGTGAGCCCTGGTCCTACACTCCCCCTCCTGTGATAGGCACCTCTGTGACTAGCTGGTTGTGTGAGCCCTGGTCCTACACTCCCCCTCCTGTGATAGGCACCTCTGTGACTAGCTGGTTGTGTGAGCCCTGGTCCTACACGCCCCATCCTGTGATAGGCACCTCACTGTCTATGGACTTTGTACATAAAGAGCCCGCTGTGGGTGGGGTTAGCTTCCTCAGCTCTGCTTCATGCTAAATCGAAAAGCTTTGATTGTGGCAGAATGGATGCACCCAGTAATCTAAGTGATACATTGTTGGATTCGGCTTCTCTTTGCCTATATCAGGCTGCTCTCAGATGAGGTAGAAAAAGCCTACTGAGATTCCCTTTAAATATTCCTATGTAGTTTGACAGATCGGAGTTTGTAAGTAATAGATCCCAATCTGCTTTTCTAAAATATTTTTGATACAGGAAAAATATATCTTAGCCAATACATAGAAAATAATAAAATTTGAGAGCCCTTTGTGGTTGATACCTTTTCATGGCTAACTCAAAAGATGCTAACAAATGGCAAGCTTTCGAGACTACTGATGAAGAGACTGGAGTAGTCATGTAACCAGCAGAGGGCGCCCTCTTATGATCTCGAGCAAGGGAGCTTTCTAGGAAAGTTCCCACGATCTAGGAACAGCCAGCAGAGGGCGCCTCACCGCAAATGCAGGTAAATATAGGTCAATGACCTACTTTACCTACATTCTCCGGGGTTTTGCAGACATGAGCAAGGTTGCATTAGCAAAGCTCGTGGCTGCAAAATATTTTAACCCCTTCAGATGGATTTACATCGTTGGACTTTACAGATCTGTGGAAGGTAAGGATATTGTTGGTTTATTATGTTTTTTTTGTTACAGAACGAGGGTCTTCAGTGATTGGATTGGGCGTTCAATAAAATATTACAACAACCTTTGTTTTTATTTCATTAAAATAATTTATAATAATGTGTTTGTGTATTTTTTTAACCCTTTACTAGTATTGGATTAATAATGGATAGGTGTCATAATTGACGCCTCTCCATTATTAATTTGGCTTAATGTCACCTTACAATAGCAAGGGGGCATTAACCCTTCATTACCCCATATCCCACCGCTACACGGGAGTGGGAAGAGAGTGGCCAAGTGCCAGAATAGGCGCATCTTCCAGATGTGCCTTTTCTGGGGTGGCTGGGGGCAGGTGTTTTTAGCCAGGGGGGGGCCAATAACCATGGACCCTCTCCAGGCTATTAATATCTGCCCTCAGTCACTGGCTTTACTACTCTGGCGGAGAAAATTGTGCGGGAGCCCACGCCAATTTTTTCCGCCATTTAACCCCTTAATTTACTAGCTAGAACGGCCAAATTTTGCATAGACACACTACTAACATTAGTAGTGTGGAATATGCAAAAAAAAGGTGATATGAGATGGTTTACTATATGTAAACCAGGTCTCATATCATGTCGGGTTTAGGAAGGAGAAAGCAAAAGCCGGTAATTGAATTACCGGCTTTCTGCTATATCGCGCTGGATGAAATATTAATATATATAAATATATGTGTCTACTGACATATATATATATATATATATATATATATATATATATATATACAGTGGGGCAAAAAAGTATTTAGTCAGTCAGTAATAGTGCAAGTTCCACCACTTAAAAAGATGAGAGGCGTCTGTAATTTACATCATAGGTAGACCTCAACTATGGGAGACAAACTGAGAAAAAAAAATCCAGAAAATCACATTGTCTGTTTTTTTAACATTTTATTTGCATATTATGGTGGAAAATAAGTATTTGGTCAGAAACAAAATTTCATCTCAATACTTTGTAATATATCCTTTGTTGGCAATGACAGAGGTCAAACGTTTTCTGTAAGTCTTCACAAGGTTGCCACACACTGTTGTTGGTATGTTGGCCCATTCATCCATGCAGATCGCCTCTAGAGCAGTGATGTTTTTGGCTTTTCGCTTGGCAACACGGACTTTCAACTCCCTCCAAAGGTTTTCTATAGGGTTGAGATCTGGAGACTGGCTAGGCCACTCCAGGACCTTAAAATGCTTCTTACGAAGCCACTCCTTCGTTGCCCTGGTGGTGTGCCTTGGATCATTGTCATGTTGAAAGACCCAGCCACGTTTCATCTTCAATGCCCTTGCTGATGGAAGGAGGTTTGCACTCAAAATCTCACGATACATGGCCCCATTCATTCTTTCATGTACCCGGATCAGTCGTCCTGGCCCCTTTGCAGAGAAACAGCCCCAAAACATGATGTTTCCACCACCATGCTTTACAGTAGGTATGGTGTTTGATGGATGCAACTCAATATTCTTTTTCCTCCAAACACGACAAGTTGTGTTTCTACCAAACAGTTCCAGTTTGGTTTCATCAGACCATAGGACATTCTCCCAAAACTCCTCTGGATCATCCAAATGCTCTCTAGCAAACTTCAGACGGGCCCGGACATGTACTGGCTTAAGCAGTGGGACACGTCTGGCACTGCAGGATCTGAGTCCATGGTGGAGTAGTGTGTTACTTATGGTAGGCCTTGTTACATTGGTCCCAGCTCTCTGCAGTTCATTCACTAGGTCCCCCCGCGTGGTTCTGGGATGTTTGCTCACCGTTCTTGTGATCATTCTGACCCCACGGGGTGGGATTTTGCGTGGAGCCCCAGATCAAGGGAGATTATCAGTGGTCTTGTATGTCTTCCATTTTCTAATTATTGCTCCCGCTGTTGATTTCTTCACTCCAAGCTGGTTGGCTATTGCAGATTCAGTCTTCCCAACCTGGTGCAGGGCTACAATTTTGTTTCTGGTGTCCTTTGACAGCTCTTTGGTCTTCACCATAGTGGAGTTTGGAGTCAGACTGTTTGAGGGTGTGCACAGGTGTCTTTTTATACTGATAACAAGTTTAAACAGGTGCCATTACTACAGGTAATGAGTGGAGGAAAGAGGAGACTCTTAAAGAAGAAGTTACAGGTCTGTGAGAGCCAGAAATCTTGATTGTTTGTTTCTGACCAAATACTTATTTTCCACCATAATATGCAAAAAAAAATGATAAAAAAACAGACAATGTGATTTTCTGGATTTTTTTTTTCTCAGTTTGTCTCCCATAGTTGAGGTCTACCTATGATGTAAATTACAGACGCCTCTCATCTTTTTAAGTGGTGGAACTTGCACTATTGCTGACTGACTAAATACTTTTTTGCCCCACTGTATATACAGTTTTGTTTTTTTTTTTTACACATGGATCCCTTGTATAGCCGTATGTCGGTTTTGCAAGCCTGCGATAAAACCACGCAGTACGGATGACATACGGATTACATACGGAGGATGCCATGCGCAAAAAACGCTGAAACACCCTGCCTACGGAGGAGCTACGGACCACTATTTTCGGGACTTTTCAGCGTATTACGGCCGTAATATACGGACCATAATTTCATACGCTGAGTGTGAAGCCGGCCTTTGAGTGTAAGAACGCAAAAAGTAGTTGACAGATGAAAGGAAGTTTGTTAGCAAGATCAGACTACACAGAGTTTCTTTGTAGTCTGTTACCATGGGAACACATAGATCTGCCAAGTTGCTGTAGATATTAAATAGTGTGAACTTTTCTAAACCATCGGCAAAGTTACTGCATTTTAGATGCATTGCTGGAACAAACAAATGTGTCTAGTCCTTTATGAGTCTCACATACAATATTCCACTCTATTCAGAGTTCTGTTTTCCAGACAGACATCCAAGAAGAGCAGTCAGCCGATAAAACTAACCTTGCAAACACGATGGTTTGGGATTTGAATGTTATTTGAGGCTCACAGAATGTGCGCTATGGGTCATTGGCTCAGCTGCCAAGTTTATATCTCTAGGCTTTATCACAGATGAATTTTATTTTTTTTTTGTACACATATTTGCATATTTTGAAAGTTTTTCAAATTAATAAGTGGAAGTTCTATCATGGGAACCAAGAAAAGAAACATAAGAAATTCACTGGTCTCATTCAAGTCTGTTTAACAGCATTACTGTTCATGATGCAAGAAAAAAATGAAATATCAACCTGCAACAGCTGTTGCCTAAAGTGCATCTATCACCAGATTTCACAATGCAATCAATATATACTTTTTAATAGAGCTTTTGGGCCTGATGAGGCTGATGTACTTACTTTGAATATCCATGTCAGAATGGCTATATATTCCTAATATTTTTTAGCTAGTAAGTTTATCAGGTCTAAAACATCTAACTAAAAATATATGCAGTTTGTATTGTGAAATCTAGGGACAGAACTGCTCTGCTGGTACCCAACTACCAATGCTTTTTTTCGGCTTTGCCATCAACGACGCATCAGATTACATGATCACTCAACTGGTGGACTTAGTCCCTAATGTGTGAATTTTCTAATATTGCTATTACTCTCCTGTCTCAGCAGAAGTGCGGGCCTTCAAGTTCAGAACAGGTTACTTAAGTGTTGCCCACACCAAGCTCTCAGCAAGTCATCAAATTCTCGTAACAGTTCACACCTGACCTCTGCTACAAAGGTAACGAATCTCCAGTTTGCCGATACTTCATTGCATTCCTGTGATTAATCACTGCCTTACTACCAGATAATAGGTTGCATTGACTTCTCTATTACCTTTCTCCTATTAACGTTTGCGAAGCTGGAAGATCACAGTATGCATTTACATCTCTGTGGCATTGCTGCTACTACCCATTGCCCTCCTGGAATATACCAGATGGCATTTACTTCTTGATTACTCCTGTGTTTTACCATTGCTCTCCTGGAAGATACCAAGCTGCATTCCTGTGATTAACTGCTTCCCTGCTGGAAGATAAAACTTTCCCATACTCCTACTGTTCTTGTGCGTATCCTCACTGGTCCTCACAGATCCACGTTTCATCGGCCAAAACCCACTTTCCTGCACTATTGCCTCCCGTCTGCGCTGCTCACTTAAACCTATGGCTTAGAGAATCCACCTCAGCAAGTGCGTCTATAACAATCATTATCGAATTGAGAGCACTGCTCCTCAACTCTCTTACTGCTGCAATGGTTGTGTTAATGGTCTGTCTACAGTAATCACCACTTAATTATGTCATTTACAGCCATCACAATTATTATAACCTATGACACAAGTCTCCAGACATGTTTCACCATTAACCCTGCTGTTGTCTTCAGTCTGGGGAGACCTATTTTGAACTTTGGTATTTTTTGGGGTGTTCAAGATGCGGTTATGAAACTTGTGGTTGATTGACTTAAATGAGGATGGGTCGGTCGGCCACGGGTTTCAGAGCCGCATCTTGAATATTTTAAAGAATATTGAAGTTCAAAGTCGGTCGTTTTTGACCGAAGACAACAGCAGGGTTAAGCCAGCTTCATCAGGAGGGCTTGTGTGATAACACTTGTGGCTGACGATACCATAAGTAAAGTGGTATGTATTGCAGGCATACCATCAACACAACTGTTGCAGCAATTTAAGAATTGAGGACGAGTGCTCTCATTTAGCAATGTAGGAAAATCCACAAATTAAGGACTTAGTCCACCAGTTGTATTTTAATAATTTAGCTAGTGTTTGGTATGTCATATAGGCAGATACCAAACAAAATTAGTGTAAAAGTATGGTTCTTCTTTTTGGAAGAAAGCAACCATGTTTTTCTAATAATGCACCACCTCTTTAAAATGCATTCGAGCCAATAACGTTGATGAATTTTTATGATCACGTAGGTAGCTACAAAAATGTTTACAGCTCTGTGACATGGGAATTATACAAATAATATTACACTTCTCAGATAGCTATAAAAGGAAGCATATACAGAGATCTTGGCAAGCAAATAGCTGGCAAAGAAATAAAAGCACCAGATGAGCCCCACTGATAAAGCTGTTCACTAACAGCACACAGAGGTTTCTGATGGCCTTAAAGCTCAATAAATAATTTAGAGAACATAATGTCTTCATATCACGAAGTTATGAGTAGGTAAATTAAATCGGTGGTCAAAAACAGGCAGGAGCTGTCCAAGTGCTGAACAAAGTTACAACCAAAGACAGTTCAGTACGTTCTAAACAAATGGTCTACAGACGTTGTGAAACGATCTAATAGCATGCTAGGACTCGTCGATTGTCATTGACAGGGAATGCTTAGTGCGAATCTAGAAACACCAATATACGAAGACCAATAGTACGGAGCGGGATAGACTAGCATTATTTAGAATCAGAATTTACAACCTTAAAATTTGAAACAAAAAATAAATCAATCCTATTGCAACAAGAAGCCAAGGAATTCACAGAGATTAGCAAGCAAACTGACAGCAATGCTCCAGCAACTTCTGAGCATTGGTGTCCAGGTCAATGGTTTCATAATAACTATCCCTAATCAACATTAAGGTCTCGATTCATCAGGGTCAGTGTTTTCCACCCTGGTTTTGATGAGTGCGAGGCACCTGATTTATTAAGAAGTGTACTGCTTGCCACAAATCTAACTCCAAGTTGCCACACCACCGTCATACCCCAGCTTGTCTCACTTTGTCGAAGCTGGTCAAAAATGGCATGAGAACCCCAAAAATCGTTAATGTTTTTGTGCCGAGGTGTTCAACAATTTTCCAACTTTTCAAAGCTTTTTAGACTATTTTCACACATCTTCTGTGCCACGTAATGCAAAACTTTCTGGAAGACAATAGATGACATAAACTGCACCAGGCATAAATGTATAAAATGACATACAATGCATCATTCACATCAATCAATGGACCAGGGACTGGCCCAATCGGATGCTTGAATGATCTAATAACACCCAACTAACACTTCAGATCCAATTTGCGTAAGCTGGGGGAGTTTTCCTAACTTTTTAAAAGGTGTTTCGCACTGCTGGAGAGTTGTAGCTATCAGATTAGAAAAGTCTTTTTTCTAGCTATGGCTGGACTGACCCACCAGATAACCGGAGAATTCACCGGTTGGCCCACCCAGGCCGCACACTGCTGATTTGTGGAAGAGCAGTTCCTTCACATTATTATTATTATTTATAATCGCAGCGCCATTTATTCTATATAAAAGAAGGAAAGAAAGTGCACATGTGCACATCAACCAAGACCACCAATGATAAAGGTTAGTCAAAGGCTCACCTTTCGTGGTTGTGCATCCAAGCACAACCCTGTGGTAAACGTGTGAATCATTTGGGCTGCTTTTCCACCTGCTGGATCCCCCACAGGATCCAGCGCATGTTGAAGAGGAAGGTTTCTTGTTGAGATGATTTTACAGCGCTGCCCCCAAATGTTCAGTCCAGACCGAGAAAAGTAGGTTTTAAAAACGTGGGCAGCCATTTACTTTGATGAAAAGGACTGTTGGCCGTGTTCAGTGAGATGGTGGAAAGACGATGAATTCTGTTTTACCCATGTTAAGTTTTAAAAATCTAGCAGAGAAGAAAGATGAAATAGCGGACAGACATTGTGGGATTTGGTTAGTTAATAGGTGATATCGGGTCCAGAGAGGCTGAATAGCATAGAAATGATATTGGAAGCCGTGAGACTCCATGAGCTGTCATAGGCCAAAGGTGCAGATGGAGAAGAGCATGGGTTCTAGAACTGAACATTACGGGCGAGATGAGGAGGTGGTGTGTGAGTGGGAGATGCTGACTGTCCGGTCTGTTAGGTATCAGATCCAAGATAGGGGCAAGTCTGTAATGCCAAGAGATGAGAGGGTCTGTAGTAAGAGTGTCGAAGGCAGATGACAGGTCCAGGATGAGGAGGACAGAGTAGTGTTGCTTAGATTTGATAGTTAGAAGGTCATAATGGTGTGGTCAGAAGCCAGATTGTAAGCAATCGAAGAGAGGTGGGAGGACAGTTCAAAATGGACTTGTTGTTACAGTAGTTTTGATGCATAGAGAATAGATAGAGCGGATGTGTCAAGGGAGAGGTTTTTGAGAATGAGTGTGATTAAGGCATGTTTGAAGCATGAGGGGAAAATACCAGCTGTTAGTGACAGGTTGAAGAGATGGGTTAGGATTGGGATGAATACAAACTTCAAAAAACTGACCGTCACATCCAAACATAGACTAAGTGTGAACAGGTGCTGAACCTAGAGTCACCAACTCATATACTCTCTAACAAAAAGGCAGCACACTGTAGCGCCATAGCATTTACATATGAAATCTGAAAATTGAATTGCATTACTGCATTAGAAATGTGAAAAATGATTGAGAAAGTTTAGCGCATAAATTGGCCAATTCATGTGTACCTGGAAGCCACGATAAGGCATTTCTCGTTTCCAGGACCTAGCAATGCCTTTCCTCACTTAGAATAAAGTCTTCATCTGTATAGGAACATAAATCCTCTGTTAGACTAAAATCTATATCTCTGTGGAGGGGTAGTGGTCCTGCTGGGATTAAAAACACCTGTGCCTAAAAGGCGGAATGCTCAGTCAGAAGGCTAATGAATACAAACTTTAAAAAACTGACCATCACATCCAAACATAGACTAAGTGTGAACAGGTGCTGAAACTAGAGTCACCAACTCATATTCTCTAGAACAAAAAGGCAGCGATTGGGATGAAGACCGTGGTGAGGTTTGGGATGAGGTGGGACAGGATTGAGTCAAGTTCACAGGTGGTGATATGTGATTTGGAGAGTAAAGAGGAAAGTTGATCTTCTGTATTGGCAGAGAAGCTGGTTTTGGAGGAGGAGGGTTGAGTAGTTATGAGGGAACTTTTTTGGTCAAAAGCTTTGCCTGATGATATCAATCTTCTGCTTAAAGAATGAGGCAAAGTCTTCAGCTGAGATGAGAGGGAGGAGGTGCTGGGGGATTCGGAAGAGAATTGAAACATTGACTGTGTCTCTTCGCTTCTGTATTGCGATCGCATGCACCTCAGACAGACACAGGTACTCGCTTAATTCTACACCTGAATTCCAACACATACTTTTGCACCTAACAAAGATATTGTATTAAACATTGGAGATCCATTTTAAGGCAGGAATCTTAGTTCTTAAGGCAGCCATAATGAAAACCACCAGTTTATTTGTCAAGTGTATTACATGAATTACCGTATATACTCGAGTATAAGCTGAGATTTTCAGCCCACTTTTTTGGGCTGAAAGTCCCCCTCTCGGCTTATACTGGAGTCATACCCAGGGGTCGGCAGGGGAGGGAGAGCGGGGGCTGTCTAATAATACTCACCTACTCCAGGTGCGGTCCCTGGCTTCCCCAGCGCCAGCAGCAGCAGCTTCTTCCTGTACTGAGCGGTCACATGGTACCGCTCATTACAGTAATGAATATGCGGCTCCACCTCCCATAGAGTAACGGTGACCGCTCAGTACAGGATGAAGCTGCGGTGTCCGGGAAGCGGGGACTGCACCAGGAGCAGGTGAGTATAACGGGGAGGGGAGCGCAGCGCTGCGCGATAGTCACCTTTCCTCGTTCCAGGCACCGCTCTGTCTTCTGCAGTGATGCCCAGGTCAGAGGGCACGGTGCCGTGGTTAGTGCGCGCCCTCTGCTGAACGTCAGTGCTGAACATGGAGTGGCGCCGCAACGAGGTGCAGGTGACTATTGAAAGTGCCGGGGGCCTGAGCGACGGAGAGGTGAGGTTTGTGCAGCACTATATGGGGGCAAGTGTTTTGTATGGAGCATCTATGGGGACATAACATTTGTGCAGCACTATATGGGGCCATAGTGTTTGTGCAGCACCATATGGGGCAAGTGTTTGTATGGAGCATCTATGGGGCCATAACGTTTGTGCAGCACTATATGGGGCAAGTGTTTTGTATGGAGCATCTATGGGTCCATAATGTTTGTGAGGCACTATATGGGGCCATAACGTTTGTGCAGCACTATATGGGGCAAGTGTTTTGTATGGAGCATCTATGGGTCCATAACGTTTGTGAGGCACTATATGGGGCCATAACGTTTGTGCAGCACTATATGGGGCAAGTGTTATGTATGGAGCATCTATGGGTCCATAACGTTTGTGAGGCACTATATGGGGCCATAACGTTTCTGCAGCACTATATGGGGCCATAACGTTTCTGCAGCACTATATCGGGCCATAACGTTTGTGCAGCACTATATAGGGCCATAACATTTGTGCAGCACTATATGGGGCCATAACGTTTCTGCAGCACTATATCGGGCCATAACGTTTGTGCAGCACTATATGGGGCAAGTGTCTGTATGGGGCCATAATTAACGTTTGTGGAGCATTACGGTATATGGGGCACATGTCTGTATGGAGCATCTTATGGGGCCATAATCAGCATTTGTGCAGCATTATATGGGGCAAATGTGTCTATGGAGCATTTTATGGGGCTTTTATTAACCTTTATGCAGGATTATATGAGGCATATTTTAATATGGAACATCTTATGGGGCCATCATAAACTGTATGGAGCATTATATGGGGCTCCTGATTCAATATGGATATTCAAAAACACTTAACCTACTGATGTCTCAGTTAATTTTACTTTTATTGGTATCTATTTTTACTTTTGACATTTACCGGTAGCTGCTGCATTTTCCACCCTAGGCTTATACTCGAGTCATTAAGTTTTCCCAGTTTTTTGTGGCAAAATTAGGGGGTCGGCTTATACTCGGGTCGGCTTATACTTGAGTATATACGGTATGTCTCCACATCTCCAAGTCCAGGTGTACTGAACAAGTTAAACTCTTGTCTCCCATTTTTTTGAAGGTTGCATTATTTATTACATATGCCAAAATAAGTCCTCACTATAAAGTGTGCCTGCTACTTACTGTGGGTTATTATTCTGAGGAGTGACAGAACTGAAGCAGCTGACTGACGTTTTCTATCCCCAGAAATTCATGAGATTCAACGTGAGGCTTAAACTGTTACAGTACTAACTAAAGGTCATTCTTTATATGGGGATTATCTGATTTTTCTTGACAGCATGGTATACACATGAAAAGCCAAGGAAAGAAAATCTTGACAAGAATGTTTCAACGTTTCACTGAAGTATTAGAAACAATGTGCTTTAGAGCAGAGGAAATGAGATGAAGCAGGACTTCTCGTCATTAATTGTTACAGTGGCATGTGGACCTCAGATGGGTCATTTATCCCGTAGATGATCATTAACCAAGAGATACAGGACTGGAAGCCAATAAACATACATGGAGGAATCATGGTCTCCTGGTTTGTGTATGGTTGGCCCTTTGGCTTAGGAAGATCTTGGACTAGAGGAGACTTAAATCTATTGTCCAGTTTCCAAAGACTTTTTTTTACTATATCTGGGAATTCTGAGTCAATGAGGGATCCTTCTTTCAGGATTCTCATCTCTTGGCCAGAGTTGGGCAAGTTTACAATGAGCGCCTCTTGCTCTGGAGGACCTTTCTCATCCTGTATTACACAGATAGCCAATTGTTCTGAACAAGCACAGTGCAATACTTAGGTTCCTCCATAGTGCCGCTGCGGGGAAGATGAAGACTTGTTGTCAGGTTTTCCCAAAACATTACTAAACATCTATGGGTCCCTATGGGAGGTGGAGCCGCATATTCATGACTGTAATGGGCGGCACCACATGACCGCTCATACAGGAGAAGCTGTGGTGAGGACAGAACGCTGCGAGGGAGCCGGGTGAGTATTTTATTAACAGCGGGCGGGCGCACAGGTGGTGGGAGGGGGTGGGGACAGGGATCTTTATTTAAAACACGAAAAAACAAGAAAAAAAAGGATTTTTCATATCTTCTTTCCAGCGAACGCTGCTGGAGAGAAGATATGAATGGCGGCTTCAGCACCACGCTGTGGTGACAGCGCTTACTGTAGCGCTGTCTCCTGCACAGCACACGGACTGCACACGGACAGCGTCCGTGTGCGGTACGTGTTTTACACGGACCCATTGACTTTAATGGGTCCGTGTAATCTGTGCGCTCCCACGAACACTGACATGTCTCCGTGTTTTGCACACGGACACACGGTCCGTGAAAACACGCTGACATGTGCAGAGACACATTGATTTCAATGTGTCTACGTGAGTCAGTGTCTCCGGTATGTGAGAAAACTGTCACCTCACGTCCCGGAGCCACTGACGTGTGAAACCGGCCTGAGATTAAGTTCCCACACTGAGTGTTTGTTGCATTTTTGATGCTGCGAATTTTCACTTTGCAAAAAATGCAGCGTCTTATAGCTCCAGCAAGGTGGATGTGATTTATACCAATCTCCTGCCCACTTCATTGCATATTATTTGCGCATCTCCCCCATAGCATTGAGTGAGCTGAGCCGATAAAAAAATAAATAAGAATTGACAGGGAGAAGGACTTGGGGATCCTAGTTAATAATAAACTTACCTGGAGCAGCCAGTGCCAGGCAGCAGCTGCCAAGGCAAACAGGATCATGGGGTGCATTAAAAGAGGTCTGGATACACATGATGAGAGCATTATACTGCCTCTGTACAAATCCCTAGTTAGACCGCACATGGAGTACTGTGTCCAGTTTTGGGCACCGGTGCTCAGGAAGGATATAATGGAACTAGAGAGAGTACAAAGGAGGGCAACAAAATTAATAAAGGGGATGGGAGAACTACAATACCCAGATAGATTAGCGAAATTAGGATTATTTAGTCTAGAAAAAAGACGACTGAGGGGCGATCTAATAACCATGTATAAGTATATAAGGGGACAATACAAATATCTCGCTGAGGATCTGTTTATACCAAGGAAGGTGACGGGCACAAGGGGGCATTCTTTGCGTCTGGAGGAGAGAAGGTTTTTCCACCAACATAGAAGAGGATTCTTTACTGTTAGGGCAGTGAGAATCTGGAATTGCTTGCCTGAGGAGGTGGTGATGGCGAACTCAGTCGAGGGGTTCAAGAGAGGCCTGGATGTCTTCCTGGAGCAGAACAATATTGTATCATACAATTAGGTTCTGTAGAAGGACGTAGATCTGGGGATTTATTATGATGGAATATAGGCTGAACTGGATGGACAAATGTCTTTTTTCGGCCTTACTAACTATGTTACTATGTTACTATGTTACTATGTTACTATGTTTGGGCAATTCTGCAGCAGAAAGGCACTAAAAATGCGTGATAAAAAGGAAAATCCACAGATAAAAAATACATATTGTGTGAGTTTTCTCCAACGCTAGTGCTGTCTCACTATTCTGACGGCTCTGTGAGATCCTGAGCTTCTGAACTAGAAGATAGCCCTGTGAGAAGGAGACGAGGCTGTGTGATCTTATAGCATGTGAAAAGGTGATGTCTGTGCTGCTGTATATCTATAATATAATGCTGGGAGCGTCACTCTGTCCGAAGCCTTTATAGACTGCGCAAGCGCCGGCGCAGTCTGGCCCCCACAGAGTGACGCTCCCAGGAGATCGCGGTATACGTAAACACTGAACGCACACCGCGATCTCCAACAGAGAGGCAGGGACCGCCAGGAGGGTAAGTATAGCTATATTCCCCTGGCCCCGTTCCACCGCTGCGCGCCGCCATCTTCCAGGTCCTCTGCCTGTGACGTTCAGTTCAGAGGGCGCGATGACGTGCTTAATGCGCGCCGCCCTCTGACTGACCAGTCACAGCCAGAGGAGCCGGAAGATGGCGGCGCGCAGTGGTGGAACGTGACAGACAGGTGAATATAGCAAGTGCTGGGGGGCCTGAACTAGCGGCGATACCGGCACCTGACCCCCTGCTCAGGCCCCCCAGCACTCCGCGCCCAGCGACGATAGGTGAGTATGGTATTTTTTTTTTTTCATATATTGCAGCAGCATGCAGGGCATATACCATGGAGCATCTTATGGGGCCATAAACCATAATGGAGCAGTGTACGGGGGCATATACTATGGAGCATCTTATGGGGCCATCAACCATAATGGAGCAGTGTATGGAGGCATATACAATGGAGCATCTTATGGGGCCATAAACCATAATGGAGCAGGGTACGGGGGCATACACACTGGAGCATCTTATGGGGGCCATCAACCATAATGGAGCAGTGTAAGGGGGCTTACACTATGGAGCATCTTATGGGGCCATAAACCATAATGGAGCAGTGTACAGGGGCATACACTATGGAGCATCTTATGGGGGCCATCAACCATAATGGAGCAGTGTACTGGGGCATATACAATGGAGCATCTTATGGGGCCATAAACCATAATGGAGCAGTGTACGGGGGCATATAATATGGAGCATCTTATGGGGCCATAAACCATAATGGAGCAGTGTACGGGGGCATATACAATGGAGCATCTTATGGGGCCATAAACCATAATGGAGCAGTGTTCGGGGGCATATACCATGGAGCATCTTATGGGGCCATAAACCATAATGGAGCAGTGTACGGGGCATATACAATGGAGCATCTTATGGGGGCCATAAACCATAATGGAGCAGTGTACGGGGCATATACCATGGAGCATCTTATGGGGCCATAAACCATAATGGAGCAGTGTACGGGGGCATATACCATGGAGCATCTTATGGGGCCATAAACCATAATGGAGCAGTGTAAGGGGCATATACAATGGAGCATCTTATGGGGCCATAAACCATAATGGAGCAGTGTTCGGGGGCATATACCATGGAGCATCTTATGGGGCCATAAACCATAATGGAGCAGTGTACGGGGCATATACAATGGAGCATCTTATGGGGCCATAAACCATAATGGAGCAGTGTACGGGGGCATATACCATGGAGCATCTTATGGGGGCAATAAACCTTTATGGAGCAGTGTACTGGGGCATATACAATGGAGCATCTTATGGGGCCATAAACCATAATGGAGCAGTGTTCGGGGGCATATACCATGGAGCATCTTATGGGGCCATAAACCATAATGGAGCAATGTACGGGGCATATACAATGGAGCATCTTATGGGGGCCATAAACCATAATGGAGCAGTGTACGGGGCATATACAATGGAGCATCTTATGGGGCCATAAACCATAATGGAGCAGTGTATGGGGGCATATACCATGGAGCATCTTATGGGGGCCATAAACCTTTATGGAGCAGTGTACGGGGCATATACTATGGAGCATCTTATGGGGGCCATAAACCTTTATGGAGCAGCGTACGGGGCATATGGATGGGAGCAGCAAATTAAAGAATGGTGGCGCAGGATGGAGCAGCACATGACAGAACGGGGGCGCAGGATGGGAGCAGCACATGACATGATGGGGCACAGGATGGGTGCAGCACATGACAGAATAGGGCAGCACATGACAGAACGGGGGCGCAGGATGGGTGCAGCACATGTCAGAATGGAGGCGCAGGATGGGAGCAGCACATATCAGGATGGGGGCGCAGGATGGGTGCAGCACATGACAGGATGGGGGCGCAGGATGGGAGCAGCACATACCAGGATGGAGACCATATACCAATATAAATGCTCGCCACCCGGGCGTAGAACGGGTTCAATAGCTAGTAGGTATATAAGAAGAGATGTAAGATGGATTCCTGTGTATTATAGAGCAGCAGGAGACTAGAAACAGCAACACAGGTAGATCCTGTCACAGCTTCGGCTTTTTATGTTGTGGTTATAACTTTCTTTCTGTGTACAGAATGTAATGCGATGCTCAGATTAACCCTTTACAATCAGCTAATTTATCATTTTGAAGATTAACCCTTTAGAAGCAGCTGTTACCTCCTCTTTTATCTAAGACCTTATACAGATTTGTCACATATATGGTCCGAGTATTAACAGTGCTTTTGATATGATTTTCATCAGTGTTTGGTCAGTGTTTCCATTTTTGCAATCAGTTTTTCATCAGCTATTTTCCCATATGTGGACAGCACGCAGATTGCTTCTTCCTAATAACCTGCAGTTTGGGATATTAATTTACTGAAAAGGAACAACCCCTTTAAAAGGAATCAGTCACCAAGGTTTTGCAATCTCGTCTCAGAGCAGCATGATGTAGGAGAAGAGACCCCGATTCTAGCAATTTGTCACTTACTGGGCTGTTTGCTGTAGCTTTGATTAAAAACTGCTTTATCTGCTGCTGATATAGCAGTTCTCTGAATGCTGAGCTCTGCATAACCCCGCCTCTACCACTGATTGTCAGCTGTCTGTGTGCACTGTGCATAGACAGAAAGCTGCCAATCAGTGGTGGAGGCGGAATTAGACAACAAGGTGTCAGATTTACTAGTCTAGTGATAATCTCCTGCTGATAAAACAGTGATTGTATCAAAACTACACTAAACAGCTTAGGAAGTAACATATTGCAGCAATCAGGGTCTCTGCCCCTACATTATTCTGCTCTCAAGTTAGGTAGCAAACACCTGGTGACAGATTTTCCTTAAGTCTCTTGAAAGTTGGAAATAAATAAGCGAAAATGAAAGAAGAAAACCGACTACATCAGGGTTAATTTTCAATATTTTTTTCTTTGAAAAAATACAATTTAGCTGCATTGTTTCGACAGAATGCACCAATTATTCTATATATAAAATCTATCTATATAATCATCTAAGGGGTACTTCCATCTGTGCGTCTGTCACGGAAATCCCGCATCGCTGATTGGTCGCGGCCAATCAGCGATGGGCACGGTTCGGCCGCGAATTCCCCTTCCCTATTCCCCTCCAGTCAGTGCCCCCTCCCTACTGCCCTCCAGTCAGTGCCCCCCATAACGTTTTAGCAGTCCGTTAACGTTGCTATTAGCCCTGTGTTACCAACTTTTTACTATTGATGCTGCCTATCCAATGTTAAAAAAAAATCATTATATTCTCACTTTCCGGCACCTTTCCCGTTCCTCGCGATGCTCCGGTCCCAAGAATCCATTACGTGGCTGTATTATATACTATGTGGGCTGTGTTATATACTACGTGGGCTGTGCTATATACTACATGGCCTGTGCTATATACTACATGGCCTGTGCTATATACTACATCTCTGTGCTATATACTACATGGGCTGTGCAATATACTACGTGGCTGGGCAATATACTACGTGGCTGTGTTATATAGTACGTGGGATGTGCTATATACTACGTGGGCTTTGTTATATACTATGTGGGCTGTGCTATATACAACGTGGCTGTGTTATATACTGCGTGGGCTGTGCTATATACTATGTGGGCTGTACTATATACTACGTGGCTTTGTTATATACTGCGTGGGCTGTGCTATATACTACGAGGGGTGTGCTATATACTACGTGAGCTGTGTTATATACTGCATGTGCTGTGTTATATACTGCGTGGGCTGTGCAACATACTACGTGGGCTGTGTTATATACTACGTCTCTGTGCTGTATACTACGTGGCTGTGCTATATACTATGTGGCTGTGCAATATACTACATGGCTGGGCAATGTACTACATGGCTGTGCTATATACTACGTGGGCTGTGTTATATATTATGTGGGCTGTGTTATATACTACGGGGGCTGTGCTATATATTGCGTGGGCTGTGTTATATACTGCGTGGGCTGTGTTATATACTGTGTGGGCTGTGCTATATACTGCGTGGACTATGCTATATACTATGTGGGCTGTGTTATATACTGTGTGGGCTGTGTTATATACTGCGTGGCTGCTATATACTACATGGGCTGTGTTATATACTGCGTGGGCTGCATTATATACTGTGTGGGCTGTGCTATATACTGCGTGGCTGCTATATACTGCATGGGCTGTGTTATATACTGCGTGGGCTGTGTTATATACTGCGTGGGCTGTGCTGTATGCTACATGGACTGTGTTATATACTGTGGGGGCTGTGTCATATACTGCGTGAGCTGTGTAATATACTGCGTGGGCTGTGCTATATACTACATGGGCTGTGCTATATACTACTATACATATTCTAGAATATCCGATGCGTTAGAATCGGGCCACCATCTAGTATATTATATTTTTGAGACTTATATTTAATTAATATTGTTTAGTGTAAAAAATATGGTTTCTGAAGGTCTAACTGATTTTTCTATTGTACTTTTTTTTATTTAATACCATAGACATATTAATACATTTGATATTTTATAATTATAATGATCCAGCAAAAATCTCACCATTGGTCCTGAAATGGTGTAAATGGATCTCAAAGTAGCAGGAAAATGTCTACAGGACTATAACAAGCTTCATAGCATTTTGAGAATTTGCAGGGGTAGGTGTGATGGGGCTCAGTGACATGTCAGAAGATAATTAAAGTGGTATTCCATTGTACTGATATCTCGTTATTCTGACGCTAGAGCCCTAGAGAGAAAAAATCATAAATTAACTTTGGTCTCACCAACTTTCTTATGCCCTATTACTAGAAACCGTGTATAAAAACTCCAAAACTACAGAAAAATTGTGTGGCCAAAAATTTAAAAAAATGTTTTTCATTTCTGTCGTTAAACTTTCCACGCTTTTTTATAGCTACGACGACAATGGCGAACATAAGAAAAAACATACAAAAAAAAAAAAACGCATACAAAATAGACTGAAAATTAAAAGTACTGGTTTTTGACACAGATAAAAAAACAAGCTTAAAATACCAAAAACTTGTAAAAAAAAGCACAAATGTTATAAAGAATCGGGCCGAATTGTTTTGCTGTTGATTAGCAGATAAGCCAGATGTGAATGGATGTGAATATCTAATAGTTCCCAGTAGAGTTGAGCGACCTTGACCTTTTTAGAGTCGAGCCGGGTTTCGCGAAACCCGACTATCTCAAAAGTCGGGTCGAGTGAAATCGGCCGATTATGACGTAAAGTCGGGATCGACCGAAACACGAAACCCAATGCAAGTCAATGGGGCAGCATAGTCGGCAGTGAGTGGGGGCCAGGAAAACACCTAGAGTGCCCATTTTAATGTCAAAACCATCCATTCTTCTTAATGAAGCTTGTCAAGCGTAATTTACCTTATAATAATTGGAAGGCATTTGAAATTGGGGGTCATTTGGCTAAAGTTGTGGTGGGTAGGGCTGGTTCAAGTAATTAGTGGGCCCAGGAAATCTGGACCACGTCACGGCAGTGGAGCAGGGAGAGGTAAGTATTTCAACTTTGCAAGTGCTGTGAACCTGAGCAAGCAGGGGGGGCCCACTCGTTGGCATTGGCACTGGCACAGGGCCCCTCAAAGTACAGCGGTGTGTTTGCACGGCGGGGGCGCCTCCCACCGGCAGCAACACTTTTGCGTACCATGAGAGGCCCTGTGCCAGTGACGTCGCCAACTAGTATTCCTCCCCCCACCTGATGAAGGAACCTGCACTTTCATCTGCACCTTCCTGTTTGTCCCCGTGTAAGGTGGTATGGTATGCGGGAAGGGGGACCTGACTTTCAGCAGGGTCACAATCTTGCAGTGTAGCGTGCACGGGAAATGTTGCGTTATGGGTCAATGTACCAGCAGACTCATCTATCACTGGCTGGGCAATGGGCAGGATGAGGAGGAAACACAGATATAGGCCCAAAGAATAAAGTGGGCTAAATGCAGTTCAAAATTGGTAACACAGGACTAACCAGGGGGCATTGCAGTGGAGGACAACTGGAATGAGAGGCTGACACAGATAGTAGGCCCAAATCAGTAAGTAGTCAAAATGCAGTTCAAAATTGGCAACAGTAGTAAACAGGCGGCACAGCTTTGTTCAGTGGAGGAGAACAGCAAGGAGTGGCAGACACCGATAGTAGGCCCCAACCCAACTAGTAGGCCAAATGCAGTCTAACATTAACAACTACTTAACGAGCGCCTGAAAACGGAATTTCAGGACAGGAAACCAGGAGAACAGCAAGGAGCGGCAGACACCGATAGTAGGCCCCAAACCAACTAGTACGCCAAATGCAGTTGTTCCGTTTAACCACAATTTAATGAGAGCCTGAAGATAGAAGTTCAGGAAAGGCAACCTGGAGAACACCTTGGAGTGGAACACACCATCTCTCTACACCCCATACCCAATTTGTAGGTCTAATGCAGCGTAGTTTCCAACAACTACTAAACGAGAGCATGATGATCGAAGCATTGGCGAAGAAACCTGGGGAACACCTTGGAGTGGAACACACCATCTCTCTACACCCCATACCCAATTTGTAGGCCTAATGCAGCGTAGTTTCCAACAACTACTAAACGAGAGCATGATGATCGAAGCATTGGCGAGGAAACCTGGGGAACACCTTGGAGTGGAACACACCATCTCTCTACAGTGGAACACACCATCTCTCTACACCCCATACCCAATTTGTAGGCCTAATGCAGCGTAGTTTCCAACAACTACTAAACGAGAGCCGGAAGATCAAAGCTCAGGAAAGGCAACCTGGAGAACACCTTGGAGTGGAACACACCATCTCTCTACACCCCATACCCAATTTGTAGGCCCAATGCAGCGTAGTTTCCAACAACTACTAAACGAGAGCCGGAAGAACGAAGCAATGGAGAGGAAACCTGGGGAACACCTTGGAGTGTAACACACCATCTCTCTACACCCCATACCCAATTTGTAGGCCTAATGCAGCGTAGTTTCCAACAACTACTAAACGAGAGCATGAAGATCGAAGCAATGGAGAGGAAACCTGGGGAACACCTTGGAGTGGAACACACCATCTCTCTACACCCCATACCCAATTTGTAGGCCTAATGCAGCGTAGTTTCCAACAACTACTAAACGAGAGCATGATGATCGAAGCATTGGCGAGGAAACCTGGGGAACACCTTGGAGTGGAACACACCATCTCTCTACAGTGGAACACACCATCTCTCTACACCCCATACCCAATTTGTAGGCCTAATGCAGCGTAGTTTCCAACAACTACTAAACGAGAGCTGGAAGATCGAAGCAATGGAGAGGAAACCTGGGGAACACCTTGGAGTGTAACACACCATCTCTCTACACCCCATACCAAATTTGTAGGCCTAATGCAGCGTAGTTTCCAACAACTACTAAACGAGAGCCGGAAGATCGAAGCAATGGAGAGGAAACCTGGGGAACACCTTGGAGTGGAACACACCATCTCTCTACACCCCATACCCAATTTGTAGGCCTAATGCAGCGTAGTTTCCAACAACTACTAAACGAGAGCATGATGATCGAAGCATTGGCGAGGAAACCTGGGGAACACCTTGGAGTGGAACACACCATCTCTCTACAGTGGAACACACCATCTTTCTACACCCCATACACAATTTGTAGGCCTAATGCAGCGTAGTTTCCAACAACTACTAAACGAGAGCCGGAAGATCGAAGCAATGGAGAGGAAACCTGGGGAACACCTTGGAGTGTAACACACCATCTCTCTACACCCCATACCCAATTTGTAGGCCTAATGCAGCGTAGTTTCCAACAACTACTAAACGAGAGCATGAAGATCGAAGCAATGGAGAGGAAACCTGGGGAACACCTTGGAGTGGAACACACCATCTCTCTACACCCCATACCCAATTTGTAGGCCTAATGCAGCGTAGTTTCCAACAACTACTAAACGAGAGCATGATGATCGAAGCATTGGCGAGGAAACCTGGGGAACACCTTGGAGTGGAACACACCATCTCTCTACAGTGGAACACACCATCTCTCTACACCCCATACACAATTTGTAGGCCTAATGCAGCGTAGTTTCCAACAACTACTAAACGAGAGCCGGAAGATCGAAGCAATGGAGAGGAAACCTGGGGAACACCTTGGAGTGTAACACACCATCTCTCTACACCCCATACCCAATTTGTAGGCCTAATGCAGCGTAGTTTCCAACAACTACTAAACGAGAGCATGAAGATCGAAGCAATGGAGAGGAAACCTGGGGAACACCTTGGAGTGGAACACACCATCTCTCTACACCCCATACCCAATTTGTAGGCCTAATGCAGCGTAGTTTCCAACAACTACTAAACGAGAGCATGATGATCGAAGCATTGGCGAGGAAACCTGGGGAACACCTTGGAGTGGAACACACCATCTCTCTACAGTGGAACACACCATCTCTCTACACCCCATACCCAATTTGTAGACCTAATGCAGCGTAGTTTCCAACAACTACTAAACGAGAGCCGGAAGATCGAAGCTCAGGAAAGGCAACCTGGGGAACACCTTGGAGTGGAACACACCATCTCTCTACACTCCATACCCAATTTGTAGGCCCAATGCAGCGTAGTTTCCAACAACTACTAAACGAGAGCCGGAAGATCGAAGCTCAGGAAAGGCAACCTGGGGAACACCTTGGAGTGTAACAAACCCTCTCTCTACACCACGGAAGGGCTGATTCTTAGGAAGGAAGGCTGTCGGAAAGAAGCAGGGCGCGTCTGAGGGTGATTATATTCTTATTAGGTATATACTCACCCTCGGACGCGCCCTGCTTCTTTATTTGTAATGAATGTTTATTTGCAATGTGGTTTTGACTTACTCTATTTTTTTGGTAAATAATGATTTTATTATTTTCATTGTTTTGCATCTTCTTGGCAATAATATAAAGAAGACGCGACAGGACAACACTCGGTGGATGCCATATCTGTGTTTAAAATTGAAAAAACCTTTCAGTTAACTACTTGCAGGAGAAAGTTATTGTAGCTGGTGGCCATTTTTAGTACTGTACCAGATTTTTGTTGTATGTGTTTGTTTTTAATGTTAAAATGTCTGCATTTGATATCTCTCCAGTATTTTCTTTTTTATAAGCAAAATACTTATTTTTATATTTTCTGATGTTGGTTCCAGGGGTACACGGGCAGCAGTGGTGTGGTCAGTGGAGGACTAGTGGAAGGAGTGACCGCAGACAGGCATCGAAGGCCTAAAATAATAACACATGGCTGTAGGCAATTTTAAATTGGTTGCAGGGGTACACGGGCAGCAGTGGTGTGGTCAGTGGAGGCCTAGTGGAAGGAGTGACCGCAGACAGGCATCGAAGGCCTAAAATAATAACACATGGCTGTAGGCAATTTTAAATTGGTTCCAGGGGTACACGGGCAGCAGTGGTGTGGTCAGTGGAGGCCTAGTGGAAGGAGTGACCACAGACAGGCATCGAAGGCCTAAAATAATAACACATGGCTGTAGGCAATTTTAAATTGGTTCCAGGGGTACACGGGCAGCAGTGGTGTGGTCAGTGGAGGCCTAGTGGAAGGAGGGACCGCAGACAGGCTTCGAAGCCCTAACATAATAAATTGGGCTGGCTGTAGGCAATTTTAAATTGGTTCCAGGGGTACACGGACAGCAGTGGTGTGGTCAGTGGAGGCCTAGTGGAAGGAGTGACCACAGACAGGCATCGAAGGCCTAACATAACAAAAATGTCAATACAATGGTATTGTCAGTGGCAGGCATTGAAGGATGTCAGCGCATAGACTAAACATTGGTGGAGCTGTGAGATAATTTTGCAAGTGGTAGAGCACTGTTTGAGCTGGGGGGGGGGAACTGTCTTGTGGCCGGCGGTACAGGCCCAGGGCCCCTCATATTACAACGGTGTGTCTGACGTTGGGTGCGCACCACCACCGCCAGAGACACTTTATTGTACTAGGAGGGACCAAGTGGCAGTGCCGTCGACCAAAAGCGGGCTCACCCACCTCTTCAGACAAACTGCACTCTCACGGGTGCTGGCGCCAAGTGTCGATACCACGGCCCCGTGTGGGGAGTTTGGCCATTTAGTGAGGTGTAAACATGTCGTATGCTGGACAATCAGGTGCAGAAAATTACGAGATTGGAAAAGGTATTCAGAATAGTCCACAGGCAAGACCTTTTCATAGGAAAGCTATGTGTCAGCCGGGCAAGGTGGGGCAAAAGATTTCGAAATCCAGTTGTGGTTCATTTTAATGAAGGTTAGATCATCTACATTTTGGGTAGCCAGACGAGTCCTTTTTTCTGTTAGTATTGAACCTGCAGCACTGAATACTCTTTCTGATAGGACACTAGCTGCCGGGCAAGCAAGCTCCTGCAATGCATATTCTGCCAATTCTGGCCAGGTGTCTAATTTTGATGCCCAGTAATCAAATGGGAATGACGGTTGAGGGAGAACATCGATAAGGGATGAAAAATAGTTTGTAACCATACTGGACAAATGTTGTCTCCTGTCACTTTGAATTGATGCTGCAGGACCTGTCCTGTCTGCGGTCATAGCAAAATCACTCCACAACCTGGTCAGAAAACCCCTCTGGCCAACGCCACTTCTGATTTCTGCCCCTCTAACTCCTCTGGTCTGCTGGCCCCTGCAGCTCGTGTGAGAACGATCACGGGCGCTGTGTGCAGGGAATGCCAGAAGCAAACGGTCAACAAGAGTTGATTGTTTGGTTGCTAATATTAGTTCCAAGTTCTCATGTGGCATTATATTTTGCAATTTGCCTTTATAGCGAGGATCAAGGAGGCAGGCCAACCAGTAATCGTCATCATTCATCATTTTAGTTATGCGTGTGTCCCTTTTGAGGATACGTAAGGCATAATCCGCCATGTGGGCCAAAGTTCCAGTTCTCAAATCTGCGGTTGTGCTTGGTTGAGGGGCAGTTTCAGGCAAATCCACGTCACTTATGTCCCTCAAAAAACCAGAACCCGGCCTTGCCGCGCCACCAATTTCCAGTGGCCCTGGAAAAGCTTCCTCATTAAAAATATAATCATCCCCATCATCCTCCTCGTCCTCCTCCTCCTCTTCGCCCGCTACCTCGTCCTGTACACTGCCCTGGCCAGACAATGGCTGACTGTCATCAAGGCTTTCCTCTTCCTCAGCTGCAGACGCCTGATCCTTTATGTGCGTCAAACTTTGCATCAGCAGACGCATTAGGGGGATGCTCATGCTTATTATGGCGTTGTCTGCACTAACCAGCCGTGTGCATTCCTCAAAACACTGAAGGACTTGACACATGTCTTGAATCTTCGACCACTGCACACCTGACAACTCCATGTCTGCCATCCTACTGCCTGCCCGTGTATGTGTATCCTCCCACAAAAACATAACAGCCCGCCTCTGTTCACACAGTCTCTGAAGCATGTGCAGTGTTGAGTTCCACCTTGTTGCAACGTCTATGATTAGGCGATGCTGGGGAAGGTTCAAAGAACGCTGATAGGTCTGCATACGGCTGGAGTGTACGGGCGAACGGCGGATATGTGAGCAAAGTCCACGCACTTTGAGGAGCAGGTCGGATAACCCCGGATAACTTTTCAGGAAGCACTGCACCACCAGGTTTAAGGTGTGAGCCAGGCAAGGAATGTGTTTCAGTTGGGAAAGGGAGATGGCAGCCATGAAATTCCTTCCGTTATCACTCACTACCTTGCCTGCCTCAAGATCTACAGTGCCCAGCCACGACTGCGTTTCTTTCTGCAAGAACTCGGACAAAACTTCCGTGGTGTGTCTGTTGTCGCCCAAACACTTCATAGCCAATACAGCCTGCTGACGTTTGCCAGTAGCTGCCCCATGATGGGAGACCTGGTGTGCAACAGTGGCAGCTGCGGATGGAGTGGTTGTGCGACTGCGGTCTGTGGACGAGCTCTCGCTTCTGCAGGAGGACGAAGAGGAGGAGGAGGGGGTGCGAACGGCTACAGCCAATTGTTTCCTAGACCGTGGGCTAGGCAGAACTGTCCCAAACTTGCTGTCCCCTGTGGATCCTGCATCCACCACATTTACCCAGTGTGCCGTGATGGACACGTAACGTCCCTGGCCATGCCTACTGGTCCATGCATCTGTTGTCAGGTGCACCTTTGTGCTCACAGATTGCCTGAGTGCATGGACGATGCGCTCTTTAACATGCTGGTGGAGGGCTGGGATGGCTTTTCTGGAAAAAAAGTGTCGACTGGATAGCTCGTAGCGTGGTACAGCGTAGTCCATCAGGGCTTTGAAAGCTTCGCTTTCAACTAACCGGTAGGGCATCATCTCTAACGAGATTAGTCTAGCTATGTGTGCGTTCAAACCCTGTGTACGCGGATGCGAGGCTAAGTACTTCCTTTTTCTAACCATAGTCTCATGTAGGGTGAGCTGGACTGGAGAGCTGGAGATCGTGGAACTAGCGGGGGTGCCGGTGGACATGGCAGACTGAGAGACGGTGGGAGATGGTATTGTTGCCGCCGGTGCCCTAGATGCAGTGTTTCCTACTACGAAACTGGTGATTCCCTGACCCTGACTGCTTTGGCCTGGCAAAGAAACCTGCACAGATACTGCAGGTGGTGCGGAAAATGGTGGCCCTACACTGCCGGAAGGGATGTTGCGTTGCTGACTAGCTTCATTGGCCGAGGGTGCTACAACCTTAAGGGACGTTTGGTAGTTAGTCCAGGCTTGCAAATGCATGGTGGTTAAATGTCTATGCATGCAACTTGTATTGAGACTTTTCAGATTCTGTCCTCTGCTTAAGGTAGTTGAACATTTTTGACAGATGACTTTGCGCTGATCAATTGGATGTTGTTTAAAAAAATGCCAGACTGCACTCTTTCTAGCATCGGATACCTTTTCAGGCATTGCAGACTGAGCTTTAACCGGATGGCCACGCTGTCCTCCAACAGGTTTTGGCTTTGCCATGCGTTTTGGGCAAGATACGGGCCCGGCAGATGGAACCTGTTGCGATGTTGATGCCTGCTGCGGCCCCTCCTCCTCCGCTTCAGAACTGCTGCCGCCTGCACCCTGTTCCCCCAATGGCTGCCAATCGGGGTCAAGAACTGGGTCATCTATTACCTCTTCTTGTAGCTCGTGTGCAACTTCGTCTGTGTCACCGTGTCGGTCGGTGGTATAGCGTTCGTGATGGGGCAACATAGTCTCATCAGGGTCTGATTCTTGATCAGCACCCTGCGAGGGCAATGTTGTGGTCTGAGTCAAAGGACCAGCATAGTAGTCTGGCTGTGGCTGTGCATCAGTGCACTCCATGTCAGATTCAACTTGTAATGGGCATGGACTGTTAACTGCTTCACTTTCTAAGCCAGGGACGGTATGTGTAAAGAGCTCCATGGAGTAACCCGTTGTGTCGCCTGCTGCATTCTTTTCTGTTGTTGTTTTTGCTGAAGAGGACAAGGAAGCGACTTGTCCCTGACCGTGAACATCCACTAACGACGCGCTGCTTTGACATTTACCAGTTTCACGAGAGGAGGCAAAAGAGCTAGAGGCTGAGTCAGCAAGATAAGCCAAAACTTGCTCTTGCTGCTCCGGCTTTAAAAGCGGTTTTCCTACTCCCAGAAAAGGGAGCGTTCGAGGCCTTGTGTAGCCTGACGATGAACCTGGCTCCACAGCTCCAGACTTAGGTGCAATATTTTTTTTCCCACGACCAGCTGATGCTCCACCACTACCACTACCCTCATTACCAGCTGACAATGAACGCCCCCGGCCACGACCTCTTCCACCATACTTCCTCATTGTTTTAAAAACGTAAACAAACTAACGGTATTTGTTGCTGTCACACAAATTACACGGTGAGCTATAACTTCAGTATGATTTAGCTACCCCTTTACAGGTGAGTGAGACCACAACGAAAATCAGGCACAATGTTACACACTCTGTTGTTGGTGGCAACAAATGAGAGAGATGCCACACACGCAGGACTGTCACTGAAGCACAAATGTAAATATTAATCTCCCACTGATTTGATTTTTTTTTTTTTTAAGGGAGACTTTAGGAAAAAAAAAAAATAGAATAAAATGATTTTTTCAGGAAGAATTTAGAAACCAAATAAAATAAAATGATTTTTTCAGGGAGAATTTAGAAAACAAATAAAACAAAAAAAGCCTTTCTATGGCCCACTGAGTGAGAGATGACGCACACAGGAGTCAGGAGTGGCACACAAGCCCAGAGGCCAATATTTATCTCCCACTGATTGATGTAGTGATTTTTTCAGGTAGATTTTGGAACCCAAATCAAGCTAAAAAAAATAATAGGCTTTCTATGGCCCACAATTGGAGAGAGAGAGAGAGATGGCACACCCAGGAGTCAAGACTGGCACACAAGCAGAAAGGGCAATATTAATCTCCCACTGATTTGTTTTTTTTTTTTTTTTTTTTCAGGGAGACTTTAGGAAAAAAAAAATAGAATAAAATGATTTTTTCAGGAAGAATTTAGAAACCAAATAAAATAAAATGATTTTTTCAGGGAGAATTTAGAAAACAAATAAAACAAAAAAAGGCTTTCTATGGCCCACTGAGTGAGAGATGACGCACACAGGAGTCAGGAGTGGCATACAAGCCCAGAGGCCAATATTTATCTCCCACTGATTGATGTAGTGATTTTTTCAGGTAGATTTTGGAACCCAAATCAAGCTAAAAAAATAATAGGCTTTCTATGGCCCACAATTGGAGAGAGAGAGAGAGATGGCACACCCAGGAGTCAAGACTGGCACACAAGCAGAAAGGGCAATATTAATCTCCCACTGATTTGTTTTGTTTTTGTTTTTTTCAGGGAGACTTTAGGAAAAAAAAATAATAGAATAAAATGATTTTTTCAGGAAGAATTTAGAAACCAAATAAAATAAAATGATTTTTTCAGGGAGAATTTAGAAAACAAATAAAACAAAAAAAGGCTTTCTATGGCCCACTGAGTGAGAGATGACGCACACAGGAGTCAGGAGTGGCACACAAGCCCAGAGCCAATATTTATCTCCCACTGATTGATGTAGTGATTTTTTCAGGTAGATTTTGGAACCCAAATCAAGCTAAAAAAATAATAGGCTTTCTATGGCCCACAATTGGAGAGAGAGAGAGAGATGGCACACCCAGGAGTCAAGACTGGCACACAAGCAGAAAGGGCAATATTAATCTCCCACTGATTTTTTTTTTTTTTTTTTTTTCAGGGAGACTTTAGGAAAAAAAAATAATAGAATAAAATGATTTTTTCAGGAAGAATTTAGAAACCAAATAAAATAAAATGATTTTTTCAGGGAGAATTTAGAAAACAAATAAAACAAAAAAAGGCTTTCTATGGCCCACTGAGTGAGAGATGACGCACACAGGAGTCAGGAGTGGCACACAAGCCCAGAGGCCAATATTTATCTCCCACTTTTTTTTTTTTGTTCCAGGGAAAATTTATAAACCCAATAAAAAAAATAATAAATAGGCTTTCTATGGCCCACTATCTGAGAGACAGAGAGAGATGGCACGCTTAGGACTGGCACACGAGCCCAAAGGCCAATATTAATCTCCCTTTTTTTTTTAAGGGAGAATTTATAAAACCAAAAAAAAATAAATAAATAGGCTTTCTATGGCCCACTATTTGTGAGAGAGATGGCACGCTCAGGAGTGGCACACAAGCCCAGAGGCCAATATTAATCTCCCACTTTTTTTTTTTTTTTCCAGGGAAAATGTATAAACCCAATAAAAAAAAAATAAATAAATAGGCTTTCTATGGCCCACTATCTGAGAGAGAGAGATGGCACGCTTAGGACTGGCACACAAGCCCAAAGGCCAATATTAATCTCCCACTGATTGATTTATTGATTTTTTCAGGTAGAATTTAGAACCCAAATAAAGCAAAAAAAAAAAAAATGGGCTTTCTATGGCCCACTGAGTGAGTGATGATGCACACAGGAGTCAGGAGTGGCACACAAGCCCTGAGGCCAATATTTTTCTCCCACTGATTGATGTAGTGATTTTTTCAGGTACATTTTAGAACCCAAATCAAGCAAAAAAATAAATAGGCTTTTTATGGCCCACTATTTGTGAGAGAGATGGCACGCTCAGGACTGGCACACAAGCCCAGAGGCCAATATTAATCTCCCACTTTTTTTTTTTTGGTTCCAGGGAAAATTTATAAACCCAATAAAAAAAAAAAAAATAGGCTTTCTATGGCCCACTATCTGAGAGAGAGAGATGGCACGCTTAGGACTGGCACACAAGCCCAAAGGCCAATATTAATCTCCCACTGATTGATTTATTGATTTTTTCAGGTAGAATTTAGAACCCAAATAAAGCAAAAAAAAAAAAAAAGGGCTTTCTATGGCCCACTGAGTGAGTGATGATGCACACAGGAGTCAGGAGTGGCACACAAGCCCTGAGGCCAATATTTTTCTCCCACTGATTGATGTAGTGATTTTTTCAGGTAGATTTTATAACCCAAATCAAGCAAAAAAATAAATAGGCTTTCTATGGCCCACTGAGTGAGAGATGACACAGACAGGGATGGCACTCTAGCAGAAATGCCAATCTTAATCTCCCACAAAAAAAAAAACAAAAAAAACAGGGAGTGTCCTTCAATTACTATCTCCCTGCAGTAATCTCAGCCAGGTATGGCAGGCAGCAATAAGGAGTGGACTGATGCACAAATTAAATAAAAAGTGTGTACAAACCAAAAAGATAGCTGTGCAGAAAGGAAGGAACAAGAGGATTTGTGCTTTGAAAAAAGCAGTTGGTTTGCACAGCGGCGTACACACAGCAATGCAGCTATCAGGGAGCCTTCTAGGGCAGCCCAATGAGCTACAGCGCTGAGGGGGAAAAAAAAAAAAAAAAAGGAGCTTCCACTGTCCCTGCACACCGAAGGTGGTGTTGGGCAGTGGAAATCGCTACAGCACAAGCGGTTTGGTGGTTAATGGACCCTGCTTAACGCTATCCCTGCTTCTGACGAAGCGGCAGCAACCTCTCCCTAAGCTCAGATCAGCAGCAGTAAGATGGCGGTCGGCGGGAACGCCCCTTTATAGCAGCTGTGACGCCGCAGACAGCAAGCCAATCACTGCAATGCCCTTCTCTAAGATGGTGGGGACCAGGACCTATGTCATCACGCTGCCCACACTCTGCGTTTACCTTCATTGGCTGAGAAATGGCGCTTTTCGCGTCATTGAAACGCGACTTTGGCGCGAAAGTCGCGTACCGCATGGCCGACCCCGCACAGGGGTCGGATCGGGTTTCATGAAACCCGACTTTGCCAAAAGTCGGCGACTTTTGAAAATGAACGACCCGTTTCGCTCAACCCTAGTTCCCAGTCTCAAACCTGTTTCTAGTCACCGCCAGCGCTAAATGGTTTTTGTTAGACCAATCTAATTAAAAACCTAAGATAATTAATTGCTGATGGGAAGCTTGCCCGTCCTGAATGCAGAATGTGAAAAACCCATCAGTTTTAACTTTGCCAAATTTTACCTGGAAAAAGCTAACGCTGATCCATTAGTGGAATGAGATATTAGTTTGTTGTAATGAAACCTTAATAGAGTCACAATTTTATTATGTTTTTAAATAGGAATCTGCTTGTCTAATAAATTGTTACGATGTAACACTAAAATATAGAAAAATTAGCATTGCACAAAATGTGATGTTTAATCGAAGCTGCATTCGTTTAAGGACATGACCTGAGCCAGACAGATGAACGGCGCCATTAAAAAGTTGGTTACCAATGAAAGCCAAACTTTTGGACCTTTGTATAGTTTTAAGTATTCTTAGTCTGTCTTTAATTTGTGCCAAATTCTTTCAATTTGCTTTTTTTTTTTGTTAAAGAGAATCTTTCAAATAGGATCAATCACTCTATGCCATCTACATTCATGGACAAAAATTTTGAGAATGAGACAAATATTAATTTTTCCAAAGTCTACTGCTTCATTTTTTCTAATGGCAATTTGCATATACTCCTGAATGTCAGAGTGATCAGCTTAACAGCAATTACTGTACTTGTAAAGTCAATATTTGCCCAGAAAAAGAACTTTAACCCCCAAAACACATTTCAACATCATTGCAGTCCTGCCTTAAAAGGAGCAGCTAACATTGTTTTAGTGATTGATCCATTAACACAGGTGTGGGTGTTGATGAGGACAGGGCTGGCGATCAATCAGTCATGATTAAGTAAGAATGACATCACTGGACACTTTAAAAGGAGGCTGGTGCTTGGTATCATTGTTTCTCTTCAGTTAACCATGGTTATCTCTAAAGAAACACGTGCAGCCATTATTGCACTGCACAAAAATGGCCTAACAGGGAAGAGTATCGCAGCTACAAAGATTGCACCTCAGTCAACAATCTATCGCATCATCAAGAACTTCAAGGAGAGAGCTTCCATTGTTGTCAAAAAGGCTCCAGGGCGCCCAAGAAAGACCAGCAAGCGCCAGGACCGTATCTTAAAACTGTTTCCGCTGCGGGATCGGACTACCAGCAGTGCCGAGCTTGCTCAGGAATGGCAGCAGGCTGGTGTGAGTGCTTCTGCACGCACTGTGAGACGGAGACTCTTTGAGCAAGGCCTGGTTTCAAGGAGGGCAGCAAAGAAGCCACTTCTCTCCAGAAAAAACATCAGGGACCGACTGATATTCTGCAAAAGGTACAGGGAGTGGACTGCTGAGGACTGGGGCAAAGTCATTTTCTCTGATGAATCCCCTTTTCGATTGTTTGGGACATCTGGAAAACAGCTTATTCGGAGAAGAAGAGGTGAGCGCTCCCACCAGTCTTATCTCATGCCAACTGTAAAGCATCTTGAAACCATTCATGTGTGGGGTTGCGTCTCAGCCAAGGGAATCGGCTCACTCACAGTCTTGCCTAAAAACGCAGCCATGAATAAAGAATGGTACCAGAATGTCCTCCAAGAGCAACTTCTCCCAACCGTCCAAGAGCAGTTTGGCGCCCAACAATGCCTTTTCCAGCATGATGGAGCACCTTGCCATAAAGCAAAGGTGATAACTAAATGGCTCATGGAACAAAACATAGAGATTTTGGGTCCATGGCCTGAAAACTCCCCAGATCTTAATCCCATTGAGAACTTGTGGTCAATCATCAAGAGACGGGTGGACAAACAAAAAACAACAAATTCTGGCAAAATGCAAGCATTGATTATGCAAGAATGGACTGCTATCAGTCAGGATTTGGTCCAGAAGTTGATTGAGTGCATGCCGGGGAGAATTGCAGAGGTCTTGAAGAAGAAAGGTCAACACTGCAAATATTGACTTGCTGCATTAACTCATTCTAACTGTCAATATAACCTATTGGTACTCATAATATGATTGCAATTATATTTCTGTATGTGATATAAACATCAGACAAACACTAATAAAAACCAGAGGGCAGCAGATCATGTGAAAATATAATTTTGGTGTCATTCTCAAAACTTTTGGCCATGACTGTATATGGCTATGCAGGTCATATAAAGCTGAATAAAATGACACCTTGATATCTGCGATTCAATGTTTTATTCTAGAGAAATCCTTATTTTTCTTAATATGGAAATGAGCCATTGAGATCTATGGGCCGGACGTAGATATTCCTGAGAATCTGCCTCCAGAGCTTATTTCACATGAAAGGAGGCGAGGCATATAGAAAGGGAGAGCAGACTGTCAGTCACTAACAACCATTTTTATTTTAAATGATCTCTGGATGGAGATTCTCGGAGAGATCTATGTCCGGCCCATAGATCTTAACAGCTCATTTACATATAAGAAAAAAAAGTAGATTTCTCTGGAATAAAACATCGCAGAAATCAAGGTATCATTTTATTCAGCTCCTTATCATCTACCTGCCCATATAGACGGCTTAGGAGAGTTGATCCCACTGACAGATTCCCCTTAAAGTGTAATTATTGTTTAAGGAAATCTTAAATAATCTTTATTTTTATATAGCGCTAACATATTCCACAGCGCTTTACAGTTTGCACACATTATCATTACTGTCCCCGTTGGGGCTCACAATCTAAATTCCCTATCAGTATGTCTTTGGAATGTGGGAGGAAACCCACGCAAACACGGAGAGAACATGCAAACTCTTGGTTGCCCTTGGTGGGATTAGAACCCAGGACTCCAGCGCTGCAAGGCTGCTGTGCTAACCACTGAGCCACCGTGCTGCTCTGTGCTGTCCAAAATCTTGCAGCTTTATGTCCGTGCCTGCCTCCAGCTTCTCCCTCTTACCCCTCTACTCTTTCTATAGATCTTTATAAGCAACGGCTGCCATTTCCTATCTCAATGATGGGAAAATAAGTATTCCCTCCTTAATACACATTTTGTATATGAATTGATAATATTGAGAATTAAATATTCTCAAGAATCGAATTTTAATCGAAAGAAGCGAATTTCACTGATAAGCTATTTTACAAATTTCATGTGTACTATCGATTCATGGAAAAAACATATTATAACGACCCTAGCAGGGCAATATGGATTGTCTACCATCTCTAAATGTGTCCAAAACGATGGCCACTGTGATGGATGGTCAACCGTTTTTCCAAGTGATCACAATGTTATAATACATTTTCAAGGCTGGAAAAGCTTCTGCTGGCAAAATCGGCTGCACATTGTGACACCCCCGATCTTAAAGGAGTTGTCTCTGAAGACTCACAGCAGTACAAACGTCACTTTTGTGAACACTTTGACTGGTACATTGTGAGGAACTGAAACATAAAGGAGCCCATTCGTTAAAGATTCCGGTTTGCTGGGATCAACATAAATCAGCGTTTCTTCTGCTCGGACTAAGGGCTTGTGCACACAACTGTAGAAATCAGATGAACGCTGTCCGTCGTTTTGATGGATAGCACTTGTTACCATGTTACTCTGTGGGGCCGTGCACATGTCTAATTTTTTCTCCTGGCCAAGTCGTCCAAGTCGTAGCATGCACTTGGCCACTTGGGTGCATGGAAAAAGTCAATATCCGAGTGCTGTCCGATTTTCATGGACCGACTGAATGTGGAAGATGGAGAGTTTTTTTTAATTCTCCTTATCGGAGAAAATCGAATCACACGCTGATCAAATTCTGATCAGAGTCTATTCAGTGTGTTAATAGAATAATCAGATGGATTTTCTCAGATGAGAGAAAAACAGTCATGTGACCCTAGCCTAAATGTGAACGCTGCAGACAATTAGCAGCCGCTGATTAGCTGCGGTGCTTATTTGACGCCCGCACCGAAGTTCAACCCCGTAGACCATTGGAGGCTCCAGTGCTGACTACATGAGAGCAGTTCAGGAGATGAGTGTCAATTTTGTTTTTGACCTCCCGGACTCTTTCGTAAGGGGCTATTCAGTGGTGCACAACCCTGGTAAATAATACAATTCTTACATCTTAATAGTATTTCCAGCTCCAACCTGTTGATGTTCGACCAAACAAAGCCAGAAACCTCATGTAGGTTCATGACAGCTATCACTTCTAAAAACTATTTGATGTGGCATCGAATCATTTTTTCAAACTTTTTTTTACTTGTTCTAACATTCTTTACAAAGAGAAATGAGTTCTTCTCATGATCTTCAGTCGATCCATCTGTGAATATGAACATGAAACGGTGGCTGTGAGTTTTTCGGTTTTGAGTAGGTACTTTCTGAATGGTGATTCTGGAAAACAGACATGGCTTACCAAAGGTCTTCGCAATTGTCTTCTACCGGAGAATTGTTGAGTCTGGAACCACAAGGTTGGCTTCCGTTCAGCTCATACGTTGCTTTCTCATGGACAGGGACTTTATTCAAAGCAAGCTTACTATTTTTCTTTCGGTTGATGGGACAGTGGAGGTGGGAACAATTTTGTCCTGGTGGCTTTAAGGCTAAGGTTTTTCTGACATCTGCAGATTGGATCAGTCGAGCTTTTATATTCTTCATGGCTTCCTTTTTATATTTCAGATAATCGTCTCCTAGCTGGTATTGCTTTGTCGAGCCTTTCTCCACTTGGTGGTTCCTGGTTGTTGGTCTAGAATCGGATGTTCTGGTAGCCCTTGATATCGCATAGATGTCTGGGCTTGAATCTCTTAGGGGAAGATCTTCCATTTCCAATATCAAGAGAGATTGTATGCAACAATATCCACATTAGGAGAGTTCTACTATTAAAGTTCCAATGCAATATTGTCTCAATACTTTTGTGATGTCATAGGAGCGTTGATGTCATCAGTATAAAGTGTCGGTTTTTATGTTTGATGAAAACCTAAGAGGAAACTTACAGATGTTTTAAACTAATTGATATGTGTAAACTTTTATATTTGCAGGGGCGGTTTGACCTTAATAAAATTATTGCCTATGCACCGATGGAACCCCCCGCAATTACCACCGAAGGAGACTTTTATCTCTTGTTCTGCACCATTTTTCTTTGGCCACAAATGCATGGCCAGTAGGGCTGAGTGGTAATGTGACTCACCCGTGTGGTCTGCCACTTTTTTCACTTCCATAGTCACAGTTATCTTATGAGTACTGCCATTGTAGCAATGAGCCCAGCTTACAAAGTGCCGTCGTTAAAAGCAGCCATTCTTCTGCCGCAAATAATGGGATTGGGAAAAAACTGCTGTTTAACCCCTTAGGTGCGATGACCAGCAGTGACCCCCTGCATCTGTGGGGTTTGACAGCTGGAGGAGGTTCCCTGGGTCAGTTCCTCCATGCCTCACAATGTAATCATAGAGTGGTGATGGTTTACAATGGCAGTCATGGACTTAACAAAGACCTTCATGTGGAAGTTTTCCACTCACAAGCAGTAGTGCATTGAAATACTTAGGCTACAATGCGCTGTTGGCAAGTTTTTGATGTTGCAGATCTTCTGCACCATTTCTGTACCTGTTAAATAAATTAGTTTACTTGCGTTTTTTCATTGAGGTTTTGTTTGCGTTTTTTTATATACATTTTTATTGTGTTTTTGACTCTAAATTTTTGTCTTTTTTACTGTGTCATGTTTTAGATAAAACTGGATTACATGTGTTTTTAGTACATTTCTGCATCAGAATAACACTATATACTGTATATATATACATATATCTAATATATAATTGCCTAGAATACTACTTCCTGCAATTTGTGCCAACTTCCGTGGCTTTGTCCGGAGCTAATGTCCGGAGCTAATGTCCGGAGCTAATGTCCGGAGATTAATTGCCTAGAATACTACTTCCTGCAATTTCTGCCAACTTCCGTGGCTTTGTCCGGAGCTAATGTCCGGAGCTAATGTCCGGAGTTAATGTGCGGAGATAATGTCCGGAGCTAATGTCCGGAGCTAATGTCCGGAGCTAATGTCCGGAGCTAATGTCCGGAGATAAGTGACGTCAACAGTCTCCAGTGTCTGATTGGTTGCCGCCTGCTGCGAGCGACCAATCAGAAACGTGCCGTACTGTGACACACTCCGCCCGCCATTTTGGTGTGATTTTTGAATTTTTACCTCACAGCAAGTTTCTACTACGTGGAGGCGGGCCCAGTGACGTTGCTCTTCAAGCTCCTGCCGAATTTCGTCAAAAAAATGATAATACCATTTACCAAAACTATATATATTTAGTTGTGAAGTGGTTCAGTGACATTTTCACACCAATTTTGAACTTTTGTTTGGTGTTTTCTCCATATACTGCCTATTATTTTTGTACTTTCTTACTATTATTTATTAATTGTATTATTCTTACATTTGAATAAATAAAGTATATATGGATTCTAGACTCCCGATTCTTTAGAATCGGGCTGCCATCTAGTATATATATATATATTCGTAGAGTAAATCTCCTCTTATCCAGGTGATCTTGGCTATTTGGTGGGTTTGTTTCATCCTGCTGGGGCAATTCCTTTAAAGGGAATCTGACAGCCGATACATACTCCTCGATCCACGGGAAGCATGTATCAGACAGAGGCTGTATGATGATCTCGGCCAGGTTTGTGTGACTCTGAAATGCTGTGGTGTTTCAGAGAAAAAACATGCTTTAAAAGCCGTTGCATGGAAGGCCAGCCCCCACCCACTGCCCTGTAGTCACAGGTCCCTGTTAGGCCTCTTTCACACTTCCGTCGTTTGGCATTTGTCGCAATCCGTCGTTTTGGGCAAAAAAAATGGATCCTGCAAATGTGCTCGCAGGATGCGTTTTTTGCCCATAGACTTGTATTGGCGACAGATCGCGACGGATGGCCACATGTCGCGTGCGATGGATCCGTCGTGTTTTGGCAGACCATCGTCACAAAAAACGTTCAAGTGAACGTTTTTTTGTCCATCGCGTCTGCCATTTTCGACCGCGCATGCACAGCCGAAACTCCGCCCCCTCTTCCCAGGACTGCAGAATGGGCAGCGGATGCGTCAAAAACTGCATCCGCTGCCCACGTCGTGCAAAAAATTCACAACGTGCGTCGGTACGTCGGCCCCACGCAATGCGACGGACCCATACCGACACAAGTGTTAAAGTAGCCTTAGTGCCCTTCAATAGGAAGAGACTTGTCAGTCATTGGCAGCGCCGGTGGAGAGGAGCCCCCGGAGACCTGTCTGCCTGACTAGTCTCCTGTGCAGCTTGGTAAAGTATGTTTTTCTCTAAAATCCCTTAGCTCAAATATACCTTGCTAAAGTCACACAGCCAGTGCCTGACACATGCTCCTCGAGGAACACTGTGCCCATAGGAACCACTATAAAAGACATAGACAAATTTTGCTGAGAAGGACCTAAGTTCACATATCTGTTTTTTCTCCTCCCCAACAAATGGACCAGTTCTCATCAGTGTGCATGATCCAATTTTCATCCGTTTTTGGTCCGTGCGTCTATTTTTACTATCACTAGGTCAACCGTTTGTCTCGTATGCAAAAAAAAAAATTATGAAAAATTACAAAAATTCTAACAATTAGTTAACTTTTTTGATGAACATTTTTTTTTTTATCAATTCACTTAAATGGATAAGTTTGGGTCACAAATCAGACCAAAGTAGGACATGTCACTACTTTTTTTTTAATGATCATCAATCAGCAAAAAAGCCTAACGTGAATAGCCCCTCTCTACGGGACCTTATAGAAGGGTCTGAAGCCAAGACCCTCCCTCTATGACATCCAATAGATAAAGAAAGGGTTAGTCCAGATGAGCCAACCCACTTAAAGGCCTATTTAAAAGGAAAACATTTCCAAAGATTTTATTGATGGAGGATGGGTTACCATTGGCCAACTCATGTCAGTTTTACTCATGGAAAATTCTGATTAAAGTAGACTGTAGCTGAAGGGTCATCCTGCTCTCTAGCGAATCAAAGTACCAGGAGGGTCTTGGCTCACAGACCATCACCAATAACATCTTTTGATTATTTCATTGATATGTCAGAAGATATTTAAAGGTGCATGATCCCACTTAAAGTCAACGACTGTGCCGGTGTCATCATCTTAGTTATTCACATGATTCATTGAATTTTGATTTCATTCTCGTTTTCTGACACTCGGAGTCTAGTGTGGGCAGAAGAAAAAGAATCTGTAAGAGTTTCCGTTCATTGCCCGTCATTAGATGTGGGTCTCTTATTTTAGCCGTCATGCACTTCTATTTGTTGTGCTCTCATGTGCCAGATAATTTTCCTGACAAGAGCCCCGAGGTCTAGAGCGAGTCTGATCAATTATCTGATGCTCTGCTGGACACCACAGTACGTTCTGCAGTGCAAGCTTTCTGCACTCCACAGCAGCTTTTCACTTCCTCTGATCATCACAGATGGTGGAAGACCTGACATATTTACATTAATACCAACTTTACGTTACTTTGACTCCACAACATATTTAAGATAAAAAAAGTGCCATTTACTATCAACTTCAGCATCTACATCACCAGTTATGTAACTTTTTTTACTAGCTGTTGATCTGTGATCCGACTTCCCAGCTCATAGATAAATACAACTGTGGTCAATAACGTCTTTATTACCATGGAAGATAAAACTCTTAGTACCCAAGGTAGAGTTTTCCAAATGTGTCCCCTACCTAACTAACTGGCCAACTTTCAGACAAGCTCTCCCGCCGGTAGGATACTTTTTTTTAATTTCACAGTCAATCCCTCTTTTTATTCGGGTCACTCCCTTCCATGACTCTCCTTTCCCGACACTTTACACCACCTTTCCAGAAGCAACCTTCTTTACTCGCCACTTTCCAGAAAGCTGAGAGTCTAGAACAACATCTGGAACATTTGCCAACTTGTCCAGGATGTTTCTTTTTTGCTGAAGCCATGGGGAAGGGGAGAAATTGCAACTAGGTCTTAGGTTCCTTACAGAAGCTTAACTTTAAAGGTTACTCTGGGATAATTATTTTTTATTCATAGGTTAACACATGTTGAAAATAACAAGCTTTGTCATAGTAACGTTTTTCCACGCCAGGACTGATTCTCAGGCTGCTCTTCTGGTGTTTGTTAACAGGCAGCAGTGGTGAAATCACTGCTAAAGCATGCGCACGTGACCACTGCAGCTAATCACTGGGCTGATGTAGATAGAACAGGGGAAGGAAAGTATAGCTGTCATACTCCACTGCGCATGGTGAGACGGATGGGAAGGGAAGCACTGCAACTAGGGAAAGATTAGAGGAACACCCCTGAATCTTGCCCTGTACAACCCTCAGCTCCGTGACGTCCCTAGATGGGTTATTTCACCCCGTGTGCTGATCAGATTCCTAATCCCTGTCTTGCCTTAAACACAGCCCTGGCTAGTGGATAGGGCAGCAGAAATGCTGGTTCTGCTCTATAACACAGACACAAAGGGAAACAGACAAGGGTAGACGAAAACAGCAATCACTCTCAGCACACCCAGACTAAGGAATGGTATAAAAATGCAGAGGAAGGGGGAGACAAACCAAAAGAGATATAAGGAGAAGGAAGACACCAGAAAACCTTCCAAACAGCAATCTCCAGAGACAACTCCTAAATGACTTCTCTTCCCATGGCTCACAGCTTCAAGCCAACTTCAAGGCATAGCAAGCTATCACTGGCAACTATCCAAGCTAATAGGAGAGTACTTATACCAGAGGGACATGGAGAAAAGCAGAACAGCTGAAATAACTCAGGATGGAAGGCTTTAGGAGACCAGCAGGAGAGTTTAACCCTTGCATCCAACGAACAAGGGAAAGCTGCATAGCTTTATGGAATCAAAAGCAGATCCAAGAAGTGCAAGCGTGTGTGTGGCCACAAGCTGTGATCTTCTGACCTCTGAAATAAAGGGAATCACCCTCTGTTGCCTACCCCCATGAGAATAGCTAAGTTTGTTCCAACCCTATGGAAAAAAAATCTCAGAGGTTCCTAATGAAAAATGTGGAATCACCCTTTTCTCTTTGGATACCATGTTGTTTGTGACACTAATGTCTTCTTATGTTTGAGAAGAGCTCTCTGTGGCCCGTGAGGCATTGGGGTTAGGTATGAATGCTACCTATGCAGGGTTGCCAACATTCCCTGTTTAATGGAGTTTGTTTTTCCTAGGCTTTGCTATAATTGAAAACTTTACAGTGCAGTGTGAAATGCGTAGGTAGGACTCCTGGGATTTACTGCCTGTTTTCATTGATTTGGAAATCTCTTGTAGCCATATTTTATTCATAACAGAACATAGATTACAGATCAGAAGTTGAACGTTGGATATTTTTCCATTTTATTTGCAAAAATTAACTTACCGTTATTTACAAATTGATGGCAGCAAAACATCTAAAAGAAGCTGTGCCCGGGCCGTCTACCATTGAGTAGAGTCCCATCTTCTTTTTACTACAGTCTGTAAACATTGGGGAAGTGAGGAGACAGTCTCTGGAGTTTTAGGGGAAGAATGTTGTCCCATTGTTGTCTAATGGAAGATTTTCGCTGCTCCACAGTTTGAGGTCTGTGCTGGATTTTTTGTTTCATAATTCTCCAAATGTTTCCTATTGGTGAAAGGTCCGGATCGCCGATTCATCACGTGAACCCTTCTATTGCTACGTCATTCTGTTATGATGGATGCAATATGTGGTTTAGCTTTGTTTTGCTGAAACATGAAAGGCTTTCCCTGAAATGGACATTCTCTGGATGGCGCATGTGTCGTTCTAAAACCGCTCTATAATGCTCAGCAGTGATAGCGCCTTTCTTGTGTAAGCTGCCCATGCCATAGGTTAGGCACTAAAGCAACCCGATGCCATAATAGAAGCAGAACTGTGTAGTGATAACAAGCTGGATGGTCCTTCTCCTCTTGAGCCCACAGGACACAGCATCCTTGGTTCCCATAAAGAATTTCACTTGTTTGATTCCTGACGGGCTGTAGATCACGAACATCCAGTATTGACCATTGGCTTCTCCTGTGTGCACATGGAATTCTCCACAATCTCTTAATCTTTTGATGATGTTATGATGTTTGATGATGATATGTGCTGTAGATGGTGGATATTCAAAGTATTTTCAATTTTAAGTTGAGAAACATTTTTCTGAAATTTTTCCACAACTTTCAGTTGCAGTTGTTCACAGATTGGTGACCTCCGATCATCTTTGCTTCAGGGAGACTCTGCCTCTCTGACGTGGTCTTTTTATACACAGTCACCCTCCAGTTGTTTTCCATTAGTTTCACTTACTTTTCGAGCCTTTTATTAACCCTGTCCCAAGTTTTTTTGTAATGTGTTGCCGCCATCAATTTCTAAATTACTTATTTTTTCAAATTACTTGTACAAATGTCTAAATTTTACCTTCTGTGTTCTACGTTCTGTTGTGAGTAAAATATGGCTATAAGAGATTTCCAAATCCTTGCATTATTGTGATCTTTACATCTTACATTGTGTCCTATTTTTTTGTGGGGGATTACGTTTGCAATTCTACCTAGGGCAAATACATGATATATTACTAAATTCTTTTATCATGGACAAGTGGCATCTAGAAGGTGGTTGAGGACAGAAGAAGCGGCAAGTTCCCCTTTTATTGCTATTGTTCTGGTTTATCATAAACTGAGCAGTGGGGCTCACCCAGGAACAGGCCGCTTCATGACTCATTGTCGATATTGGTACTGCAGGCGGATGAGGCCACCATGGGTTAACCTTCACCCCCGTGTGCGCTGTGCAAACACTACATCCCGGTTCATTAAGCTAAAAGTTTAATTAGAAAACACAACAAGCGCCCATGCCAAGTCCAATAAAGTAAGCCGTTCATCTGATATTCCGGATATTTTCTATGCTTCTTGCCCCTGACCTCAAATCTACTTCATCTATTTTCAAAGAATAACATCCAGACTGCTGTTATAGGGGGGTCCAGACTACACATCCAGACTGCTGTTATAGGGGCTCCACACTACACATCCAGACTGCTGTTATAGGGGGCTCCAGACTACACACCCAGACTGCTGTTATAGGGGGGACTCCAGACTACACATCCAGACTGCTGTTATAGGGGGCTCCAGACTACACATCCAGACTGCTGTTATAGGGGGCTCCAGACTACACACCCAGACTGCTGTTATAGGGGGCTCCAGACTACACATCCAGACTGCTGTTATAGGGGGCTCCAGACTACACACCCAGACTGCTGTTATAGGGGGCTCCAGACTACACATCAAGACTGCTGTTATAGGGGGCTCCACACTACACATCCAGACTGCTGTTATAGGGGGCTCCACACTACACATCCAGACTGCTGTTATAGGGGGCTCCAGACTACACATCCAGACTGCTGTTATAGGGGGGACTCCAGACTACACATCCAGACTGCTGTTATAGGGGGCTCCAGACTACACATCCAGACTGCTGTTATAGGGGGCTCCAGACTACACATCCAGACTGCTGTTATAGGGGGCTCCAGACTACACACCCAGACTGCTGTTATAGGGGGCTCCAGACTACACATCCAGACTGCTGTTATAGGGGGCTCCAGACTACACATCCAGACTGCTGTTATAGGGGGCTCCAGACTACACACCCAGACTGTTGTTATAGGGGGCTCCAAACTACACACCCAGACTGCTGTTATATGGGGCTCCACACTACACATCCAGACTGCTGTTATAGGGGGCTCCAGACTACACATCCAGACTGCTGTTATAGGGGGCTCCAGACTACACATCCAGACTGCTGTTATAGGGGGCTCCACACTACACATCCAGTCTGCTGTTATAGGGGGCTCCAAACTACACACCCAGACTGCTGTTATAGGGGGCTCCAGACTACACATCCAGACTGCTGTTATAGGGGGCTCCACACTACACATCCACACTGCTGTTATAGGGGCTCCACACTACACATCCAGACTGCTGTTATAGGGGGCTCCAGACTACACATCCAGACTGCTGTTATAGGGGGCTCCAGACTACACATCCAGACTGCTGTTATAGGGGGCTCCAGACTACACACCCAGACTGCTGTTATAGGGGGCTCCAGACTACACACCCTAACTGCTGTTATAGGGGGCTCCAGACTACACACCCAGACTGCTGTTATAGGGGGCTCCAGACTACACATCCAGACTGCTGCTATAGGGGGCTCCAGACTACACATCCAGACTGCTGTTATAGGGGGCTCCAGACTACACACCCAGACTGCTGTTATAGGGGGCTCCAGACTACACATCCAGACTGCTGCTATAGGGGGCTCCAGACTACACATCCAGACTGCTGTTATTGGGGGCTCCAGACTACACATCCAGACTGCTGTTATAGGGGGCTCCAGACTACACAGCCAGACTGCTGTTATAGGGGGGCTCCAGACTACACACCCAGACTGCTGTTATAGGGGGCTCCAGACTACACATCCAGACTGCTGTTATAGGGGGATCCAGACTACACATCCAGACTGCTGTTATAGGGGGGTCCAGACTACACATCCAGACTGCTGTTATAGGGGGATCCAGACTACACATCCAGACTGCTGTTATAGGGGGCTCCAGACTACACATCCAGACTGCTGTTATAGGGGGATCCAGACTACACATCCAGACTGCTGTTATAGGGGGCTCCAGACTACACACCCAGACTGCTGTTACAGGGGCTCCAGACTACACATCCAGACTGCTGTTATAGGGGGCACCGGACTACACATCCAGACTGCTGTTATAGGGGCTCCAGACTACACATCCAGACTGCTGTTATAGGGGCTCCAGGCTACACATCCAGACTGCTGTTATAGGGGGGCTCCAGACTACACATCCACACTGCTGTTATAGGGGGCTCCAGACTACACATCCACACTGCTGTTATAGGGGGGCTCCAGAATACACATCCAGACTGCTGTTATAGGGGGCTCCAGACTACACATCCAGACTGCTGTTATAGGGGGCTCCAGACTACACATCCAGACTGCTGTTATAGGGGGCTCCAGACTACACATCCAGACTGCTGTTATAGGGGCTCCAGACTACACATCCAGACTGCTGTTATAGGGGGCTCCAGACTACACACCCAGACTGCTGTTATAGGGGGCTCCAGACTACACATCCAGACTGCTGTTATAGGGGGCTCCAGACTACACATCCAGACTGCTGTTATAGGGGGCTCCAGACTACACATCCAGACTGCTGTTATAGGGGGCTCCAGACTATGCATCCAGACTGCTGTTATAGGGGGCTCCAGACTACACATCCAGACTGCTGTTATATGGGGCTCCAGACTACACATCCAGACTGCTGCTATAGGGGGCTCCAGACTACACATCCAGACTGCTGTTATAGGGGGCTCCAGACTACACATCCAGACTGCTGCTATAGGGGGCTCCAGACTACACATCCAGACTGCTGTTATAGGGGGCTCCAGACTACACATCCAGACTGCTGTTATAGGGGGCTCCAGACTACACATCCAGACTGCTGTTATAGGGGGCTCCAGACTACACACCCAGACTGTTGTTATAGGGGGCTCCAAACTACACACCCAGACTGCTGTTATATGGGGCTCCACACTACACATCCAGACTGCTGTTATAGGGGGCTCCAGACTACACATCCAGACTGCTGTTATAGGGGGCTCCAGACTACACATCCAGACTGCTGTTATAGGGGGCTCCACACTACACATCCAGACTGCTGTTATAGGGGGCTCCAAACTACACACCCAGACTGCTGTTATAGGGGGCTCCAGACTACACATCCAGACTGCTGTTATAGGGGGCTCCACACTACACATCCAGACTGCTGTTATAGGGGGCTCCAGACTACAAATCCAGACTGCTGTTATAGGGGCTCCACACTACACATCCAGACTGCTGTTATAGGGGGCTCCAGACTACACATCCAGACTGCTGTTATAGGAGGCTCCAGACTACACATCCAGACTGCTGTTATAGGGGGCTCCAGACTACACATCCAGACTGCTGTTATAGGGGGCTCCAGACTACACACCCAGACTGCTGTTATAGGGGGCTCCAGACTACACACCCTAACTGCTGTTATAGGGGGCTCCAGACTACACACCCAGACTGCTGTTATAGGGGGCTCCAGACTACACATCCAGACTGCTGCTATAGTGGGCTCCAGACTACACATCCAGACTGCTGTTATAGGGGGCTCCAGACTACACACCCAGACTGCTGTTATAGGGGGCTCCAGACTACACATCCAGACTGCTGCTATAGGGGGCTCCAGACTACACATCCAGACTGCTGTTATTGGGGGCTCCAGACTACACATCCAGACTGCTGTTATAGGGGGCTCCAGACTACACAGCCAGACTGCTTTTATAGGGGGGCTCCAGACTACACACCCAGACTGCTGTTATAGGGGGCTCCAGACTACACATCCAGACTGCTGTTATAGGGGGATCCAGACTACACATCCAGACTGCTGTTATAGGGGGGTCCAGACTACACATCCAGACTGCTGTTATAGGGGGATCCAGACTACACATCCAGACTGCTGTTATAGGGGGCTCCAGACTACACATCCAGACTGCTGTTATAGGGGGATCCAGACTACACATCCAGACTGCTGTTATAGGGGGCTCCAGACTACACACCCAGACTGCTGTTACAGGGGCTCCAGACTACACATCCAGACTGCTGTTATAGGGGGCACCGGACTACACATCCAGACTGCTGTTATAGGGGCTCCAGACTACACATCCAGACTGCTGTTATAGGGGCTCCAGGCTACACATCCAGACTGCTGTTATAGGGGGGCTCCAGACTACACATCCACACTGCTGTTATAGGGGGCTCCAGACTACACATCCACACTGCTGTTATAGGGGGGCTCCAGAATACACATCCAGACTGCTGTTATAGGGGGCTCCAGACTACACATCCAGACTGCTGTTATAGGGGGCTCCAGACTACACATCCAGACTGCTGTTATAGGGGGCTCCAGACTATGCATCCAGACTGCTGTTATAGGGGGCTCCAGACTACACATCCAGACTGCTGTTATATGGGGCTCCAGACTACACATCCAGACTGCTGCTATAGGGGGCTCCAGACTACACATCCAGACTGCTGTTATAGGGGGCTCCAGACTACACATCCAGACTGCTGCTATAGGGGGCTCCAGACTACACATCCAGACTGCTGTTATAGGGGGCTCCAGACTACACATCCAGACTGCTGTTATAGGGGCTCCAGACTACACACCCAGACTGCTGTTATAGGGGGCTCCAGACTACACATCCAGACTGCTGTTATAGGGGGCTCCAGACTACACACCCAGACTGCTGTTATAGGGGGCTCCAGACTACACACCCAGACTGCTGTTATAGGGGGCTCCAGACTACACATCCAGACTGCTGTTATAGGGGGCTCCAGACTACACATCCAGACTGCTGTTATAGGGGGCTCCAGACTACACATCCAGACTGCTGTTATAGGGGGCTCCAGACTACACATCCAGACTGCTGTTATAGGGGGCTCCAGACTACACATCCAGACTGCTGTTATAGGGGGCTCCAGACTATGCATCCAGACTGCTGTTATAGGGGGCTCCAGACTACACATCCAGACTGCTGTTATATGGGGCTCCAGACTACACATCCAGACTGCTGCTATAGGGGGCTCCAGACTACACATCCAGACTGCTGTTATAGGGGGCTCCAGACTACACATCCAGACTGCTGTTATAGGGGGCTCCAGACTATGCATCCAGACTGCTGTTATAGGGGGCTCCAGACTACACATCCAGACTGCTGTTATATGGGGCTCCAGACTACACATCCAGACTGCTGCTATAGGGGGCTCCAGACTACACATCCAGACTGCTGTTATAGGGGGCTCCAGACTACACATCCAGACTGCTGCTATAGGGGGCTCCAGACTACACATCCAGACTGCTGTTATAGGGGGCTCCAGACTACACACCCAGACTGCTGTTATAGGGGGCTCCAGACTACACACCCAGACTGCTGTTATAGGGGGCTCCAGACTACACACCCAGACTGCTGTTATAGGGGGCTCCAGACTACACATCCAGACTGCTGTTATAGGGGGCTCCAGACTACACATCCAGACTGCTGTTATAGGGGCTCCAGGCTACACATCCAGACTGCTGTTATAGGGGGCTCCAGACTACACACCCAGACTGCTGTTATAGGGGGCTCCAGACTACACATCCAGACTGCTGTTATAGGGGCTCCAGACTACACATCCAGACTGCTGTTATAGGGGCTCCAGACTACACACCCAGACTGCTGTTGTAGGGGGCTCCAGGCTACACATCCAGACTGCTGTTATAGGGGGCTCCAGACTACACACCCAGACTGCTGTTATAGGGGGCTCCACACTACACACCCAGACTGCTGTTATAGGGGGCTCCAGACTACACACCCAGACTGCTGTTATAGGGGGCTCCAGACTACACATCCAGACTGCTGTTATAGGGGGCTCCAGACTACACATCCAGACTGCTGTTATAGGAGCTCCAGGCTACACATCCAGACTGCTGTTATAGGGGCTCCAGACTACACACCCAGACTGCTGTTATAGGGGGCTCCAGACTACACACCCAGACTGCTGTTATAGGAGGCTCCAGACTACACATCCACACTGCTGTTATAGGGGGCTCCAGACTACACATCTAGACTGCTGTTATAGGGGGCTCCACACTACACATCCAGACTGCTGTTATAGGGGGCTCCAGACTACACATCCAGACTGCTGTTATAGGGGGCTCCAGACTACACATCCAGACTGCTGTTATAGGGGGCTCCAGACTACACACCCAGACTGCTGTTATAGGGGGCTCCAGACTACACATCCAGACTGCTGTTATAGGGGGCTCCAGACTACACACCCAGACTGCTGTTATAGGGGGCTCCAGACTACACATCAAGACTGCTGTTATAGGGGGCTCCACACTACACATCCAGACTGCTGTTATAGGGGGCTCCACACTACACATCCAGACTGCTGTTATAGGGGGCTCCAGACTACACATCCAGACTGCTGTTATAGGGGGCTCCAGACTACACATCCAGACTGCTGTTATAGGGGGCTCCAGACTACACACCCAGACTGTTGTTATAGGGGGCTCCAAACTACACACCCAGACTGCTGTTATATGGGGCTCCACACTACACATCCAGACTGCTGTTATAGGGGGCTCCAGACTACACATCCAGACTGCTGTTATAGGGGGCTCCAGACTACACATCCAGACTGCTGTTATAGGGGGCTCCACACTACACATCCAGACTGCTGTTATAGGGGGCTCCAAACTACACACCCAGACTGCTGTTATAGGGGGCTCCAGACTACACATCCAGACTGCTGTTATAGGGGGCTCCAAACTACACACCCAGACTGCTGTTATAGGGGGCTCCAGACTACACATCCAGACTGCTGTTATAGGGGGCTCTAGACTACACATCCAGACTGCTGTTATAGGGGGCTCCACACTACACATCCAGACTGCTGTTATAGGGGCTCCACACTACACATCCAGACTGCTGTTATAGGGGGCTCCAGACTACACATCCAGACTGCTGTTATAGGAGGCTCCAGACTACACATCCAGACTGCTGCTATAGGGGGCTCCAGACTACACATCCAGACTGCTGTTATAGGGGGATCCAGACTACACATCCAGACTGCTGTTATAGGGGGCTCCAGACTACACATCCAGACTGCTGTTATAGGGGGATCCAGACTACACACCCAGACTGCTGTTATAGGGGGCTCCAGACTACACACCCTAACTGCTGTTATAGGGGGCTCCAGACTACACATCCAGACTGCTGCTATAGGGGGCTCCAGACTACACATCCAGACTGCTGTTATAGGGGGGTCCAGACTACACATCCAGACTGCTGTTATAGGGGGATCCAGACTACACATCCAGACTGCTGTTATAGGGGGCTCCAGACTACACATCCAGACTGCTGTTATAGGGGGATCCAGACTACACATCCAGACTGCTGTTATAGGGGGCTCCAGACTACACACCCAGACTGCTGTTACAGGGGCTCCAGACTACACATCCAGACTGCTGTTATAGGGGGCACCGGACTACACATCCAGACTGCTGTTATAGGGGCTCCAGACTACACATCCAGACTGCTGTTATAGGGGCTCCAGGCTACACATCCAGACTGCTGTTATAGGGGGGCTCCAGACTACACATCCACACTGCTGTTATAGGGGGCTCCAGACTACACATCCACACTGCTGTTATAGGGGGGCTCCAGACTACACATCCAGACTGCTGTTATAGGGGGCTCCAGGCTACACATCCAGACTGCTGTTATAGGGGGCTCCAGACTACACATCCAGACTGCTGTTATAGGGGGCTCCAGACTACACATCCAGACTGCTGTTATAGGGGGCTCCAGACTACACATCCAGACTGCTGTTATAGGGGCTCCAGACTACACATCCAGACTGCTGTTATAGGGGGCTCCAGACTACACACCCAGACTGCTGTTATAGGGGGCTCCAGACTACACATCCAGACTGCTGTTATAGGGGGCTCCAGACTACACATCCAGACTGCTGTTATAGGGGGCTCCAGACTACACATCCAGACTGCTGTTATAGGGGGCTCCAGACTATGCATCCAGACTGCTGTTATAGGGGGCTCCAGACTACACATCCAGACTGCTGTTATATGGGGCTCCAGACTACACATCCAGACTGCTGCTATAGGGGGCTCCAGACTACACATCCAGACTGCTGTTATAGGGGGCTCCAGACTACACATCCAGACTGCTGCTATAGGGGGCTCCAGACTACACATCCAGACTGCTGTTATAGGGGGCTCCAGACTACACATCCAGACTGCTGTTATAGGGGGCTCCAGACTACACATCCAGACTGCTGTTATAGGGGGCTCCAGACTACACACCCAGACTGTTGTTATAGGGGGCTCCAAACTACACACCCAGACTGCTGTTATATGGGGCTCCACACTACACATCCAGACTGCTGTTATAGGGGGCTCCAGACTACACATCCAGACTGCTGTTATAGGGGGCTCCAGACTACACATCCAGACTGCTGTTATAGGGGGCTCCACACTACACATCCAGACTGCTGTTATAGGGGGCTCCAAACTACACACCCAGACTGCTGTTATAGGGGGCTCCAGACTACACATCCAGACTGCTGTTATAGGGGGCTCCACACTACACATCCAGACTGCTGTTATAGGGGGCTCCAGACTACAAATCCAGACTGCTGTTATAGGGGCTCCACACTACACATCCAGACTGCTGTTATAGGGGGCTCCAGACTACACATCCAGACTGCTGTTATAGGAGGCTCCAGACTACACATCCAGACTGCTGTTATAGGGGGCTCCAGACTACACATCCAGACTGCTGTTATAGGGGGCTCCAGACTACACACCCAGACTGCTGTTATAGGGGGCTCCAGACTACACACCCTAACTGCTGTTATAGGGGGCTCCAGACTACACACCCAGACTGCTGTTATAGGGGGCTCCAGACTACACATCCAGACTGCTGCTATAGGGGGCTCCAGACTACACATCCAGACTGCTGTTATAGGGGGCTCCAGACTACACACCCAGACTGCTGTTATAGGGGGCTCCAGACTACACATCCAGACTGCTGCTATAGGGGGCTCCAGACTACACATCCAGACTGCTGTTATTGGGGGCTCCAGACTACACATCCAGACTGCTGTTATAGGGGGCTCCAGACTACACAGCCAGACTGCTGTTATAGGGGGGCTCCAGACTACACACCCAGACTGCTGTTATAGGGGGCTCCAGACTACACATCCAGACTGCTGTTATAGGGGGCTCCAGACTACACATCCAGACTGCTGTTATAGGGGGATCCAGACTACACATCCAGACTGCTGTTATAGGGGGCTCCAGACTACACACCCAGACTGCTGTTACAGGGGCTCCAGACTACACATCCAGACTGCTGTTATAGGGGGCACCGGACTACACATCCAGACTGCTGTTATAGGGGCTCCAGACTACACATCCAGACTGCTGTTATAGGGGCTCCAGGCTACACATCCAGACTGCTGTTATAGGGGGGCTCCAGACTACACATCCACACTGCTGTTATAGGGGGCTCCAGACTACACATCCACACTGCTGTTATAGGGGGGCTCCAGAATACACATCCAGACTGCTGTTATAGGGGGCTCCAGACTACACATCCAGACTGCTGTTATAGGGGGCTCCAGACTACACATCCAGACTGCTGTTATAGGGGGCTCCAGACTACACATCCAGACTGCTGTTATAGGGGCTCCAGACTACACATCCAGACTGCTGTTATAGGGGGCTCCAGACTACACACCCAGACTGCTGTTATAGGGGGCTCCAGACTACACATCCAGACTGCTGTTATAGGGGGCTCCAGACTACACATCCAGACTGCTGTTATAGGGGGCTCCAGACTACACATCCAGACTGCTGTTATAGGGGGCTCCAGACTATGCATCCAGACTGCTGTTATAGGGGGCTCCAGACTACACATCCAGACTGCTGTTATATGGGGCTCCAGACTACACATCCAGACTGCTGCTATAGGGGGCTCCAGACTACACATCCAGACTGCTGTTATAGGGGGCTCCAGACTACACATCCAGACTGCTGCTATAGGGGGCTCCAGACTACACATCCAGACTGCTGTTATAGGGGGCTCCAGACTACACATCCAGACTGCTGTTATAGGGGCTCCAGACTACACACCCAGACTGCTGTTATAGGGGGCTCCAGACTACACATCCAGACTGCTGTTATAGGGGGCTCCAGACTACACACCCAGACTGCTGTTATAGGGGGCTCCAGACTACACACCCAGACTGCTGTTATAGGGGGCTCCAGACTACACATCCAGACTGCTGTTATAGGGGGCTCCAGACTACACATCCAGACTGCTGTTATAGGGGGCTCCAGACTACACATCCAGACTGCTGTTATAGGGGGCTCCAGACTACACATCCAGACTGCTGTTATAGGGGGCTCCAGACTACACATCCAGACTGCTGTTATAGGGGGCTCCAGACTACACATCCAGACTGCTGTTATAGGGGGCTCCAGACTATGCATCCAGACTGCTGTTATAGGGGGCTCCAGACTACACATCCAGACTGCTGTTATATGGGGCTCCAGACTACACATCCAGACTGCTGCTATAGGGGGCTCCAGACTACACATCCAGACTGCTGTTATAGGGGGCTCCAGACTACACATCCAGACTGCTGTTATAGGGGGCTCCAGACTATGCATCCAGACTGCTGTTATAAGGGGCTCCAGACTACACATCCAGACTGCTGTTATATGGGGCTCCAGACTACACATCCAGACTGCTGCTATAGGGGGCTCCAGACTACACATCCAGACTGCTGTTATAGGGGGCTCCAGACTACACATCCAGACTGCTGCTATAGGGGGCTCCAGACTACACATCCAGACTGCTGTTATAGGGGGCTCCAGACTACACACCCAGACTGCTGTTATAGGGGGCTCCAGACTACACACCCAGACTGCTGTTATAGGGGGCTCCAGACTACACACCCAGACTGCTGTTATAGGGGGCTCCAGACTACACACCCAGACTGCTGTTATAGGGGGCTCCAGGCTACACATCCAGACTGCTGTTATAGGGGGCTCCAGACTACACATCCAGACTGCTGTTATAGGGGCTCCAGGCTACACATCCAGACTGCTGTTATAGGGGGCTCCAGACTACACACCCAGACTGCTGTTATAGGGGGCTCCAGACTACACATCCAGACTGCTGTTATAGGGGCTCCAGACTACACATCCAGACTGCTGTTATAGGGGCTCCAGACTACACACCCAGACTGCTGTTATAGGGGGCTCCAGACTACACATCCAGACTGCTGTTATAGGGGGCTCCAGACTACACACCCAGACTGCTGTTATAGGGGGCTCCACACTACACACCCAGACTGCTGTTATAGGGGGCTCCAGACTACACACCCAGACTGCTGTTATAGGGGGCTCCAGACTACACATCCAGACTGCTGTTATAGGGGGCTCCAGACTACACATCCAGACTGCTGTTATAGGAGCTCCAGGCTACACATCCAGACTGCTGTTATAGGGGCTCCAGACTACACACCCAGACTGCTGTTATAGGGGGCTCCAGACTACACACCCAGACTGCTGTTATAGGAGGCTCCAGACTACACATCCACACTGCTGTTATAGGGGGCTCCAGACTACACATCCACACTGCTGTTATAGGGGGCTCCAGACTACACATCCAGACTGCTGTTATAGGGGGCTCCAGACTACACATCCAGACTGCTGTTATAGGGGGCTCCAGACTACACATCCAGACTGCTGTTATAGGGGGGTCCAGACTACACATCCAGACTGCTGTTATAGGGGCTCCAGGCTACACATCTAGACTGCTGTTATAGGGGGGTCCAGACTACACATCCAGACTGCTGTTATAGGGGCTCCAGACTACACATCCAGACCGCTGTTATAGGGGGCCCAACACTACACATCCAGACTGCTGTTATAGGGGGCTCCAGACTACACATCCAGACTGCTGTTATAGGGGGCTCCAGACTACACATCCAGACTGCTGTTATAGGGGGCTCCAGACTACACATCCAGACTGCTGCTATAGGGGGGTCCAGACTACACATCCAGACTGCTGTTATAGGGGCTCCAGACTACACATCCAGACTGCTGTTACAGGGGCTCCACACTACACATCCAGACTGCTGTTATAGGGGGCTCCAGACTACACATCCAGACTGCTGTTATAGGGGGCTCCAGACTACACATCCAGACTGCTGTTATAGGGGGCTCCAGACTACACATCCAGACTGCTGTTATAGGGGGCTCTACACTACACACCCAGACTGCTGTTATAGGGGGCTCCAGACTGCACATCCAGACTACTGTTATAGGGGGCTCCAGACTGCACATCCAGACTGCTCTTATAGGGGGCTCCAGACTACACATCCACACTGCTGTTATAGGGGGCACCGGACTACACACCCAGACTGCTATTATAGGGGGCTCCAGACTACACATCCAAGCTGCTGTTATAGGGGGCTCCAGACTACACATCCAGACTGCTGTTATAGGGGCTCCAGACTACACACCCAGACTGCTGTTATAGGGGGCTCCAGACTACACATCCAGACTGCTGTTATAGGGGGCTCCAGACTACACATCCAGACTGCTGTTATAGGGGGCTCCAGACTACACATCCAGACTGCTGTTATAGGGGGGTCCAGACTACACATCCAGACTGCTGTTATAGGGGCTCCAGACTACACATCCAGACTGCTGTTATAGGGGCTCCAGACTACACATCCAGACTGCTGTTATAGGGGGGTCCAGACTACACATCCAGACTGCTGTTATAGGGGCTCCAGACTACACATCCAGACTGCTGTTATAGGGGGCTCCAGACTACACATCCAGACTGCTGTCATAGGGGGCTCCAGACTACACATCCAGACTGCTGTTATAGGGGGGCTCCAGACTACACACCCAGACTGCTGTTATAGGGGGGTCCAGACTACACATCCAGACTGCTGTTATAGGGGGGTCCAGACTACACATCCAGACTGCTGTTATAGGGGCTCCACACTACACATCCAGACTGCTGTTATAGGGGCTCCAGACTACACATCCAGACCGCTGTTATAGGGGGCTCCACACTACACATCCAGACTGCTGTTATAGGGGGCATCAGACTACACATCCAGACTGCTGTTATAGGGGGCTCCACACTACACATCCAGACTGCTGCTATAGGGGGGTCCAGACTACACATCCAGACTGCTGTTATAGGGGCTCCAGACTACACATCCAGACTGCGGTTATAGGGGGCTCCACACTGCACATCCAGACTGCTGTTATAGGGGGCTCTACACTACACACCCAGACTGCTGTTATAGGGGGCTCCAGACTACACATCCAGACTACTGTTATAGGGGGCTCCAGACTACACATCCAGACAGCTGTTGTAGGGGGCTCCAGACTACACATCCAGACTGCTGTTATTGGGGGCTCCAGACTACACATCCAGACTGCTGTTATAGGGGGCTCCAGACTACACATCCAGACTGCTGTTATAGGGGGCTCTACACTACACACCCAGACTGCTGTTATAGGGGGCTCCAGACAACACATCCAGACTACTGTTATATGGGGCTCCAGACTACACATCCAAACTGCTGTTATAGGGGGCTCCAGACTACACATCCAGACTGCTGTTATAGGGGGCTCTACACTACACACCCAGACTGCTGTTCTAGGGGGCTCCAGACTACACATCCAGACTGCTGTTATAGGGGGCTCCAGACTACACATCCAGACTGCTGTTATAGGGGGCTCTACACTACACACCCAGACTGCTGTTATAGGGGGCTCCAGACTACACATCCAGACTGCTGTTATAGGGGGCTCTACACTACACACCCAGACTGCTGTTATAGGGGGCTCCAGACTACACATCCAGACTGCTGTTATAGGGGGCTCCAGACTACACATCCAGACTGCTGTTATAGGGGCCTCCAGACTGCACATCCAGACTGCTCTTATAGGGGGCTCCAGACTACAAATCCAGACTGCTGTTATAGGGGGCTCCAGACTACACATCCAGACTGCTGTTATAGGGGGCTTCAGACTACACATCCAGACTGCTGTTATAGGGGGCTCCAGACTACACATCCACACTGCTGTTATAGGGGGCACCGGACTACACACCCAGACTGCTATTATAGGGGGCTCCAGACTACACATCCAGGCTGCTGTTATAGGGGGCTCCAGACTACACATCCAGACTGCTGTTGTAGGGGGCTCCAGACTACACATCCAGACTGCTGTTATTGGGGGCTCCAGACTATACATCCCGACTGTTGGAATAGGGGGCTACAGACTACACATCCAGACTGCTGTTATAGGGGGCTCCTCACTACACATCCAGACTGCTGTTATAGGGGGCTACAGACTACACATCCAGACTGTTGTTATAGGGGGCTCCAGACTACACATCCAGACTGCTGTTATAGGGGGCTCCAGACTACACATCCAGACTGCTGTTATAGGGGGCTCCAGACTACACATCCAGACTGCTCTTATAGGGGGCTCCAGACTACAAATCCAGACTGCTGTTATAGGGGGCTCCAGACTACACATCCACACTGCTGTTGTAGGGGGCTCCAGATTACACATCCAGACTGCTGTTATTGGGGGCTCCAGACTACACATCCCGACTGTTGGAATAGGGGGCTACAGACTACACATCCAGACTGCTGTTACAGGGGGCTCCAGACTACACATCCAGACTGCTGTTATAGGGGGCTCCAGACTACACATCCAGACTGCTGTTATAGGGGGCTCCAGACTACACATCCAGACTGCTGTTGTAGGGGGCTCCAGACTACACATCCAGACTGCTGTTATTGGGGGCTCCAGACTACACATCCAGACTGCTGTTATAGGGGGCTCTACACTACATACCCAGACTGCTGTTATAGGGGGCTCCAGACTACACATCCAGACTGCTGTTGTAGGGGGCTCCAGACTACACATCCAGACTGCTGTTATTGGGGGCTCCAGACTACACATCCAGACTGCTGTTATAGGGGGCTACAGACTACACATCCAGACTGCTGTTATAGGGGGCTCCTCACTACACATCCAGACTGCTGTTATAGGGGGCTCCAGACTACACATCAAGACTGCTGTTATAGGGGGCTCCAGACTACACATCCAGACTGCTGTTATAGGGGGCTCCAGACTACACATCCAGACTGCTGTTATAGGAGGCTCCAGACTACACATCCAGACTGCTGTTATAGGGGGCTCCAGACTACACATCCAGACTGCTGTTATAGGAGGCTCCAGACTACACATCCAGACTGCTGTTATAGGGGGCTCCAGACTACAAATCCAGACTGCTGTTATAGGGGGCTCCAGACTACACATCCAGACTACTGTTATAGGGGGCTCCAGACTGCACATCCAGACTGCTGTTATAGGGGGCTCCAGACTACAAATCCAGACTGCTGTTATAGGGGGTTCCAGACTACACATCCACACTGCTATTATAGGGGGCTCCAGACTACACATCCAGGCTGCTGTTATAGGGGGCTTCAGACTACACATCCAGACTGCTGTTATAGGGGGCTCCAGACTACACATCCACACTGCTGTTATAGGGGGCACCGGACTACACACCCAGACTGCTATTATAGGGGGCTCCAGACTACACATCCAGGCTGCTGTTATAGGGGGCTCCTGGCTACACATCCAGACTGCTGTTGTAGGGGGCTCCAGACTACACATCCAGACTGCTGTTATTGGGGGCTCCAGACTACACATCCAGACTGCTGTTATATGGGGCTCCTCACTACACATCCAGACTGCTTTTATAGGGGGCTCCAGACTACACATCCAGACTGCTATTATAGGGGGCTCCAGACTACATATCCAGACTGCTGTTATTGGGGGCTCCAGACTACACATCCCGACTGTTGGAATAGGGGGCTCCAGACTACACATCCCGACTGTTGGAATAGGGGGCTACAGACTACACATCCAGACTGTTGTTATAGGGGGCTCCAGACTACACACCCAGACTGCTGTTATAGGGGGCTCCAGACTACACATCCAGACTGCTGTTATAGGGGGTTCCAGACTACACATCCAGACTGCTGTTATAGGGGGCTCCAGACTACACATCCAGACTGCTGTTATAGGGGGCTCCAGACTACACATCCAGAGTTCTGTTATAGGGGGTTCCAGACTACACATCCACCCTGCTGTTATAGGGGGCTCCAGACTACACACCCAGACTGCTGTTATAGGTGGCTCCAGACTACACATCCAGACTGCTGTTATAGGGGGCTCCAGACTACACATCCAGGCTGCTGTTATAGGGGGCTTCAGACTACACATCCAGACTGTTATTATAGGGGGCTCCAGACTACACATCCACCCTGCTGTTATAGGGGGCTCCAGACTACACACCCAGACTGCTGTTATAGGTGGCTCCAGACTACACATCCAGACTGCTGTTATAGGGGGCTCCAGACTACACATCCAGGCTGCTGTTATAGGGGGCTTCAGACTACACATCCAGACTGCTGTTATACGGGGCCCCAGACTACACATCCAGACTGTTGGAATAGGGGGCTCCAGACTACACGTCCACACTGCTGTTATAGGGGGCTCCAGACTACACACCCAGACTGCTGTTATAGGGGCTCCAGACTACACATCCACACTGCTGTTATAGGGGGCTCCAGACTACACATCCAGCCTGCTGTTATAGGGGGCTCCAGACTACACATCCAGACTGCTGTTATAGGGGGCTCCAGACTACACATCCAGACTGCTGTTATAGGGGGGTCCAGACTACACATCCAGACTGCTGTTATAGGGGCTCCAGACTACACATCCAGACTGCTGTTATAGGGGGCTCCAGACTACACACCCAGACTGCTGTTATAGGGGCTCCAGACTACACATCCACACTGCTGTTATAGGGGGCTCCACACTACACATCCAGACTGCTGTTATAGAGGGGCTCCAGACTACACACCCAGACTGCTGTTATAGGGGGCTCCAGACTACACACCCAGACTGCTGTTATAGGGGGCTCCAGACTACACATCCAGTCTGCTGTTATTGGGGGCTCCAGACTACACATCCAGACTGCTGTTATAGGGGGGCTCCAGACTACACATCCAGACTGCTGTTATTGGGGGCTCCAGACTACACATCCAGACTGCTGTTATAGGGGCTCCAGACTACACATCCGGACTGTTGGAATAGGGGGCTCCAGACTACACATCCAGACTGCTGTTATACGGGGCTTCAGACTACACATCCAGACTGCTGTTATACGGGGCCCCAGACTACACATCCGGACTGTTGGAATAGGGGGCTCCAGACTACACATCCAGACTGCTGTTATATCGGGCTCCACACTACACATCCAGACTGCTGTTCTTGGGAGCTCCAGACTACACATCCAGACTGTTGGAATAGGGGGCTACAGACTACACATCCAGACTGTTGGAATAGGGGGCTCCAGACTACACGTCCACACTGCTGTTATAGGGGGCTCCAGACTACACACCCAGACTGCTGTTATAGGGGCTCCAGACTACACATCCACACTGCTGTTATAGGGGGCTCCAGACTACACATCCAGCCTGCTGTTATAGGGGGCTCCAGACTACACATCCAGACTGCTGTTATAGGGGGCTCCAGACTACACATCCAGACTGCTGTTATAGGGGCTCCAGACTACACATCCAGACTGCTGTTATAGGGGGCTCCAGACTACACACCCAGACTGCTGTTATAGGGGCTCCAGACTACACATCCAGACTGTTGGAATAGGGGGCTCCAGACTACACGTCCACACTGCTGTTATAGGGGGCTCCAGACTACACACCCAGACTGCTGTTATAGGGGCTCCAGACTACACATCCACACTGCTGTTATAGGGGGCTCCACACTACACATCCAGACTGCTGTTATAGAGGGGCTCCAGACTACACACCCAGACTGCTGTTATAGGGGGCTCCAGACTACACACCCAGACTGCTGTTATAGGGGGCTCCAGACTACACATCCAGTCTGCTGTTATAGGGGACTCCAGACTACACATCCAGACTGCTGTTATTGGGGGCTCCAGACTACACATCCAGACTGCTGTTATAGGGGGGCTCCAGACTACACATCCAGACTGCTGTTATTGGGGGCTCCAGACTACACATCCAGACTGCTGTTATAGGGAGCTCCAGACTACACATTCAGACTGCTGTTATACGGGGCTTCAGACTACACATCCAGACTGCTGTTATACGGGGCCCCAGACTACACATCCGGACTGTTGGAATAGGGGGCTCCAGACTACACATCCAGACTGCTGTTATATCGGGCTCCACACTACACATCCAGACTGCTGTTATAAGGGGCTTCAGACTACACATCCAGACTGCTGTTATAGGGGGCTCCAGACTACACATCCAGACTGCTGTTATAGGGGGCTCCAGACTACACATCCAGACTACTGTTATAGGGGGCTCCAGAGTGCACATCCAGACTGCTCTTATAGGGGGCTCCAGACTACAAATCCAGACTGCTGTTATAGGGGGCACCGGACTACACATCCAGACTGCTCTTATAGGGGGCTCCAGACTACAAATCCAGACTGTTGTTATAGGGGGCTCCAGACTGCACATCCATACTGCTGTTATAGGGGGCTCCACTCTACACATCCAGACTGCTGTTATAGGGGGCTTCAGACTACACACCCAGACTGCTGTTATAGGGGGCACCGGACTACACATCCAGACTGCTGTTATAGGGGGCTCCAGACTACACATCCAGACTGCTGTTCTTGGGAGCTCCAGACTACACATCCAGACTTTTGGAATAGGGGGCTACAGACTACACATCCGGACTGTTGGAATAGGGGGCTCCAGACTGCACATCCATACTGCTGTTATAGGGGGCTCCACACTACACATCCAGACTGCTGTTATTGGGGGAAGCTCCACACTACACATCCAGACTGCTGTTATTGGGGGCTCCAGACTACACATCCAGACTGTTGTTATTGGGGGCTACAGACTACACACCCAGACTGCTGTTATTGGGGGGTGCTCCACACTACACATCCAGACTGCTGTTATAGGGCGCTCCAGACTACACATCCAGACTGCTGTTATAGGGGGAAGCTCCACACTACATATCTAGGCTGCTGTTATTGGGGGCTCCAGACTACACATCCAGACTGTTGGAATAAGGGGCCACAGACTACACATCCAGAGTGCAGGAGACGATACAAGAAGACATAAAAACACAAAAATATTGAACAGTCCTCTTCTGATGGAAATTAAATTCTGACTCAGGAGGTGTGATCCAGATTAGGGGTGCTATTTAGGAGCCTCTTCACTGTAGTTTTTAAGTGAACTCATACTTCGGTAAATCTTAAGCACAGGCGTATTATGTCAGCTACAATGCCGGGAAATTTATGACAGTAGTCTCTATCATCCATAACATGCGAGATTCCTTCAGAAATGCCTTTTCAGTCTCATTATCAAAGCTACCGTCTCCCAGCATCGATGGAAGGAAGCGTTTCAAGTCAGATCTTAATTGAATGGGAATGGATTCTGCAAGGCCACAGAAAGTTGTGGCCCCTTCCTTAAAATCGCACATTATTCACAGCCATCATTTATCTAACACAAATAGGCTATTGTATTTTTACTAATGAGCTTGCAAAAATATTTGACAAGCAAGTATGTTCCTTCAGTATTTGACAGCAGCAGATCATCATGGAGCGCAAATTGCCCGCAGCTTCTTTCAGCTAATGGATTTTCTATCTGTGCAAACCACAAAGCCTGGGAGCAGAATAAAGAGTTATGTTTCATTTTCACTCGTACCATTCCATGCTTGTCAGAAAGACTAGCAATCGCTGATTTGTGTAAAAATAAAATATTACACTGTCAGGAAGGACAACAAGCCCCCCATAACTCCGTAAGGACTGAGCCACTTTGCACGTTACTGACCGAGCCTCATTTTTAAAATTTGACAAGCGTCACTTTATGAGGTGATAACTCTTCAACGCTTCAACATTCGCCAGTCAGATGTTTCCACCTGCTACCAAAAACTTGGAGGCGAAAACACAATACACTGCACGATCAACCTCAACCTCTCCACTCGGTGGCTAGCAAGGGGCCGGCTGTGACTGCTGGGGACTTAGGGGCCTACTGTGAATGGTAGAGGAGTAGGGATCAACTGAAATATGGAGTCTTAGAAGCAATGGTTTAGAGGGAAATGGTATGCAAATTAGCTTCCCAACACAGACCTGCGGTTAACCATTCATCTACTGTAAGAATAATAACTTTTATCTGCTAATTTTGATGCTGGTCACACTATTAAGTTTCTGCTGTTCATCACTGCTGCCTGTGGTTAACCATTTGATAAGTGATTGTTTACATCTCTTCCATTGACTATCAGTCTGCTGATAGCATACAACTTTGCCATTAACTATTTGATTGCTGCAAGTCCTTCATACACTATACATCTACAGTTCCTGTGTATGCAACGTAGCGCAAGGCAGTAGCTGTGGATGAGGTACTAGTCTTTCACCACATAAAGATGGGTATCCTGGCTGGGTGTGTGGGCTTTAGCTACGAGGGTGCTATGCCCTTGCAGCCCACATGATGATGAGACCACCAACCAAACAAAAACAGCCTTCTACTGAACATCAACTTAGTGGGGATTATGTACAATAGATAGTGGGTGCATAATTTCATGAATGTTTCCGTTACAACATGGAGCATCTTCACACACAGTTTCTCTGCTTCTTCCAAGTTTACTTGTTTATGCCCCCAAGTTCATTTGCCTTCACCACAACCCAGCACAGTTCTACAGTCCAGTAAGTGAGATTCTTCTCCCTAACCCGCTGTTCCATGTCTTCCTTTCCCTTAAGTGAATTAATTTGCCACCATGGCCATTACTTAACTTCTTTGCTTGCTGACGCCTTGGAACTACCACCCGGGGCACTCTTTTCATCTCATGTTCCCTGTTTCATCCTAGCCCATTACCTCTCTATCTTGCGGACTTGTGGCCGTGCTGCTAGATGTCTTGTCCCAGGATCCGTCTTCAGTAAATCACTCTGTCCTTCTATCTCTTTACCTTTCTTTGCTCGGGATCACGCTATCCACTGCCTTGGTCTCCACTAACTTTGGGGGACACCAAACTCACGTGGCTGTGCTCTGCTCTAGCTGCAAACTAGGCCATGTCTGACTCACTACCAGGAAGTCCCCTCTGATCGTTCCCTCTCTGGGCTAGTCCCTACTCTTAACTCTATCCATACCTACTCACTACCTTTTGCTGGGCAGAATACAAGTCTATTACAAAACGATGTAAAACATGATAATGCATCACATCACAGCATATATCAGCAAGGGCAATTGTGAGAAGTATGTCCATCTCCTTACATGTATATCTACATGCCTGTTTCTGTGTTTTCTGGTGTATCCTGCTCCGTTTTTCTTCCTGTAATCCTTCATACCCTGAAGTCCAGTTTCTTACAGATCCACATGCCAGTTGGCAAGTCCTGCCCCCTGTGCTATAGCCTTTCTGGTGTGTTGTTCACCCTGACCTATGACTTGCAGTGCTCTCCAACTCTGGTCCTCAAGAGCCACCAACAGGTCATGTATTCGGGATTTCCTTAGATTGCACAGGTGATGGAATTATTGCCTGTGCAGGTGATGCAATTATCGCCAGTGCAATACTAAGGAAATCCTGAAAACATGACCTGTTGGTGGCTCTTCAGGACCGGAGTTGGGGAAAACTGGCTTAGAGAATCCACCTGACCAGGTCAGGCCATAAGAATTTTCATATTGCATAGCTATAGCCAGTAGGTGGCACTAGAGACAGTTTTCTTTGCATGGTCCAATCAAACACGACCGTATTTTTTTCCATTATTTGTCATTTTACATAATTTGTGTTTTTGCCTTAGAAAAAGTATTAGCAGTGAGATAAAAATGTTTCCTCCACATTAGTAAATGTTGTTAACTATGTAGAGTCCCAGCAGGGAGCCATCTTACATCACTTTCACCTTGAGCATTCTCTCTAATGAGAATGGACACAATCATCTCATCACAACCTTGATTTAATGCTCGGCTAAATACAATTTATGAGGACAATAATCCAAGTACGGCTATACTTGTGATGACATTAAGCCGCCAAACCTTTCAAGTGATTGTAATTGCATCCTATTATATACTAGGATTTAACACAGTTTTAACAGAATATACTCAATATCTCCGTGGATGAAAAATGACCTTGGTCTGGAGTATTGAGTGCAGCTCATCTAATATCAGTATTACTAGTATAGCATAACAGTTAAATTAGGATTAGAATAATGACATGGACCGGGTGCCATATTATCAATTAAGGGCTGTGTACATTTAGGCTGTCAAAAACATTCGATACTAAAGCAAAAAAATACTGACAAAGTGATCAAAAAGTTATACATTCAGCTAAAAACAGAGCTGGCACCAAAGGGTCCCATGACTTCATAGGCCCTGGTGCATCCCCTGTGACCTCTGTCACTCCAGCTCTATTCCCAGCCCAGCACCACCTCCTCCTGTGTGACTGACAGCTCCTTATCCTGCAGTCGCACAGCATAGAGGCTGTCAGTCAAGCAGGAGGAGGCAACACTAGGTAGGGAGTAGACCTGGAGTGACGGAGGCTTCAGATCTACAAACAGTTCTTCAATTTAATTTGCATTTTTTATTTCAATGCTGACTTCTCAGTAACAGAGTAATGGACTGGCCATGTAAAGGTGTTGCTGAACTTGTTGCAACAGGATTTTTGCAGCAAATTTAGCAGATGTGTTTGTCGCAGATTTTTCAATCCTGTTTGGACATACACTCAAAGTGGTAAGTGATTGCATTGTCCACAATATCCCATTAAAGTTATTCCTCAGTCCTCATGAAAACTGTTGGTAGCAATTTTATTTTTTATTGACCTGAAGAAGACTCCAGGGTGTAGGAGTCAAAACGCGTTGTCCTGTCATTTTTTATTATCTCAATAAAGCAGATATTTATATATAACATCTATGAGAATCTCGATACGGGAGCGCCGGCTACATACTGGGAATTTCCCTGCTATCTACTGTTTTACCACGGATGTCTGAGGGCCTTTTCCGTGCGCCCAGTCGGCCAAGCTGCAGACCGTTCTCCTTGGATTCCTGATGGATCCCCTTTCAATGCTTCATTTTCGCCTTTGACTAGGTGAGTGCAATTATAGAAGTGTGCAATTTACACTTAGTTTCTACTACACTTAGATCGTGCGTGGCGTTGTTCCCTTTTTTCCCTATCCTCAGTGTTGTTTGGATTCATGAAAACTGTTGGAAAGTTCCCATCCTTGCGATTGTTGCCAAGAAGTCTGTTGAAATAGAATTAGCCTTTGGTGCTCTCATCGTAAATATATTTGCCAAAGGATAAATGGAATATATTTCATTTGCTTCATCGGTGATATACTTTGCTATTGGTTGGAATTCCCGAACTATTTGGTTGCTTTTTAAAGCATCGTCTGGGACATTAAAGGAAATATGTTTCTTTCAAGTTTTCTTAATTGCGGACTATCAAAACCCTTCTCAGCTTTGCAGGAATGTTATAATCTTACGTCTTTAATTTCCATAATAATAGCCAGCTCTGAGCTCTTCATATTCTCACAAAACAATCAGCTTCTTTTGATTAAAGGGGCTCAACAATTTCAGGCTGCTTTCTTTCTTAACAGAGTAAGAAAAGACTGTATAGGATAAACACTAGATAATCAAAATGCTGGGAAATTACAAGGTCCATGCACATGGCACTACAGCGGGCACCAAGCCGGTATAGTGCTGCATGAAGTGCTTTTAGATCCTCATTACAGACCTATAAAGTGTATGCCACTGAATGGTACCTCCATAAGGCCACGTTCACACACGTTCGGTATTTGGTCAGTATTTCACATCAGTATTTGTAAACCAAAATTAGGAGTGGGTGAAAAATGCAGAAGTGGGGACATGTTTCCATTATACTTTTCCTCTGATTCTTCTACTCCTGGTTTTGTCTTACAAATACTGAGCTAAAATACTTCCCAAATATTGAAGGTGTGAACGAGCCTTAGGCAGTATATTCCCCTGGAAGCAACTGTATAAGCCTCTGTGTAGCTTATGGACTTTTTGAGAAATTTGTACGAGCCAGGGGTTCAAAAGACAGATGAGGGCTCCAGCTAAAGAACAGTATGTGGGCCACTTGCTCGTAAGTAAGGAAAAGTGAATTTGCCAAAATTTTGACTTTGAGTCGAATGTGCATTATCAAGATCTGTGTCTCTCCAGACCCCAGGACATCATAAACATAAGTTAAAATAAATAAATAAATGATACTCTCCCGACCCTACTACTTGTTCCGTTGGGCAACCCCGCTCCGGTCACCTTTGTTCCAGTCCTCAGTAGGTTCTCCATCACTGACTAGACACCAGGATATCATGTGGTCCCCATACATCATGACATTATATCAGGCTTAGTCATTAGCATTATGGAACTTAATGACGTGTTGCCCAATATGGCAGGGCCTAACCAGCGTCGGAGCCACTAAAGATGCCACTAAGACAGGGCCAAGACGAGGAAGACAACCAGTCTGCAGTGAAGATGATCAATGGGACAAGTGAGGACTGAGTGATTATAACTTTTTTTCTAAGCCCTTCTGGGGCCTTTACAATCTAGAAAAATAGCAGGTGGCAGCCGCTTTTTTGGATTCACCTGAAATAATTTTGCAGAAATTTCACATTCTGCCAAAAATCTTTTTTAGATGGATTTGATTCTTTTCAAATTAATGTAATAAAAGGTGCCCATACACATGAGATATCTGCTCGTTTGGCCACTACCTATCTCTCCCGATTCCACCATGCACCTGAATGCTCGGGCAGGCATTCATGTGTCTTCAATTTGGTGAGGAGAAACTTTGAGCAGTGGTCTATCTTATCTTATCATTTTCACTGCCTGATGCATCTCTTGCCTGACACCGTCATTCCAGGAGGTGGTAAAAGACCCTCACATACATCAGGTGGTTGATTGACAGGTTAAGACATCTTTAGTTGTGTAACGGAGCCTTAAAAGGGTTGTCCAGTCTGTTAGGGTTGGCAGAACGCACCGAATATATATATGAGACAGTAGGTGCATTCGCAACTCGGGGTCCACCGTGCAGGAGAGAAACCTGCTGCTAGTAACAGGCGGTACTATCTGGCGGTATAAGCGAACTCTGTTACTTCACATATTCACTATGAAAAGAGAACGCCGTGTCCTGTTAACCTCACAGGAGATCACAGCTACCTAATAGAGCCAACAGTGGTCATGCAGTCAAAATAGCACACAAGCAACTCCTCTCCGGTGGAGCCGGAATTTTAATGGCTATACGCCAGCCCTGAATCCACATACACAAAACTCCTCACCGGAGGTGCCGGTATTCCAGGGGCTTATTTCAGCCAAACCCTGACCACATACAACCATGACCACACTGGCGCTGAGCCCTTAACATAGGTTTGATACTAACACATGGCTGTGCGGCCATGTGAACGTTTTATAGTTTTAGCACTCAAGGACCTTCCTAGAGGTCCAACAGGAACCGCTTCAGGACCTGCGCATGTGACCCCCGACCTCCAACAGGAGGTCGTCCCGTGGGCATGCCCAGTATGGGAAAAGCAGGACTTAGTCCCAGAAAGATCTGCTCGCTGCTGATCAGCGCTGGCTACAAAGGCAGAGCCTGGAAGAACAGTAGCAATCAGTTGCCCAGTATCAGCCTCAGTCAGGCGCTGGGACCGACGTCTCCGTTGAGCAGGGTCCACTGTGGCTGGAGAGGAATGGGAGACTGCAGCGTAGATGATTCGACATTCCCCCTGTGCAGAGGCGGGAACTCGACACCTAACCCAGTCAAAATATGAGATGAACTATTTGTAGGATAAGTCATTAATGTCAGATCAATGAGGGTCCAACACCCGGCAACTCCACGGATCAGCTGTTAACGACTCCAAAACTGCAGTGGCATATAAAGAAATCTGTGGTAAGGAAATTTAGGAGCTTCATAACCAATAGATAGCTTTCAGGTGAATGATGGTTTGACTCGCAGCTATCTCTCCTGACTATCTCAACAATCGCACAAAATCAGACATGCTGCATTGTTTTTTCCCCTGCCATCATCTGTCAGGGAGGGTTGAGTGGTCCCCATACACCTATTGACAATTGTCCATGTCCGTTTATATCAGCGGGTTATGATGATGTTGTTCCAATGTGTATGAAGGGTTAGGCACAAACGAAAGACGGTTTGCTGCTCATCGCAACCAATCCATCACAGCTTTCATTTTGAATCCTGCCCTTGACCAATGAAAGCTGGGTTGTGATTGGTTGCTTGAGGTAACACAGACATTTTTCCTTTCAGACAGTTTCATAAATCCGCCATACTGTGCCCTTTATCATTTTTTTTATTTTTAAGTGTCAGAGGGGAGGTGCGACTACAACCTGTGCAGCTTCTATTGCTACACCCTTGTCCGTGGCAATAGCTCATTAACTACTATAAACTAGATTGGTCTCTGTGGTTGTACAAAACCCCTGAAAAAAATAATCCAAAAAATGTCAGTCCTTCTATACGCAGTAACAATCTTTTTTTGTTGTGAATGTATTTGAGAAGATTCAAGTATGTTTCTGGTAACATGTAAAAGTCGATAAACTAAGGTCATTTGCCTGAAGGAAAATCTCATATGCACCATAAAATATTTATAAGAGGACTTTGCTCAGACGTTAGGAAAATCGATATCAGAGCATGTCAGATTTCAGCAGAGGATCCTTTGTTCACATTTAGATATGCATGAGACACTTTAAGTGATGTGCATCCTGTTAGTAATTCTGACAATGAAGCCGCCGCTTAGCGCATTGAGGTTTCTCTCTTGTGTTTTTAATGGAATCTGTAGGAAAGTAGGTTAAGTATAAAAAGTTGTAGTCCATAAATGATCTATAAAATGCGCCCACTGGTTGAGAGTACTATGTTGTTGCTGGTGCATGTAGATGTTAGAGTACTATTTTCTTCCACCCTACCAAAATGTTTAGGAATGGGTTATATTCTGCCTCAACAATGAAGTCACCGGACAAGGTCTTCAAATTGAGGAACAATTTATTGGCGATGAAGACACGGCTCATACATAGTCTGGTCTTTTCTACAGTAACATATGGTTGCAAAACCTGAACGATAAAGAAACAAGACAGAAGAAGAATTAACTCCTTCGAAATATGGTGCTGGAGAAGGATGCTATCAATACCATGGATGGCAAGAAGAACAAATAAATCAATTTTGGAACAAATCAAGGCAGACATGTCACACGAAGCAAGGATCACCAAACTACGACTTGGCTACTTTGGACCCATCATACGAAGAGAACGATCACTGGAGAAAGGACATCATGGTCAGAAGAATAGAAGGAACAAGGTGAAAAGGAAGACCAGCAACCCGATGGTTTGATACAATCAAGATAAAAGCAGAGAAAACCCTGGTGGACATATCTAGGCTTGCACAAGATCGATCTTCCTACAGAGCGTTCATCCATAAAGTCGCCATGGCTCGAGATCAAGCTGAAGGCCGTTAATAATAATAATAATAATAATAATAGTATTCTGCCATCTCACTGTGCTGCTTTATCACTTCCTATTGGGTCATTATGACATGAATAGGGATCAATTAATTCACCGCAGTGACCGTGGTGCCAGATTTTCTTTCTGGCAGCTCAGGATCATTTTTCTTAACCCCTTAGATGCAGCAGGCAAAACTACCACAGCATCTAAGCAGTTTGAAAGTGGGATAGGGTCGATAAGGTCCTCTCTCCCTCTCTTGTATAGTGTAAACTCTTATGATCGGTGAGGACCTTTTTCTCTCCTGTAGAGTGTAAGCTCTTATGATAGTTGAGGTCTTCTCTTTCTCTCCTGTAAAGTGTAAGCTCTTGAGGTCAGCGGTTCCTCTTTCTCTCATAGAGTGTAATCTCTTATGGTTAAAGGGGTTCTCTCTCCTCCCCACCATGTGTATTTTCTGAGCAATTGCAAGCTTTCCTTTATTGAGACTTACGAAAATTTATGCATGTTTCAAAAAATTTGGTGAAGCTGGCAAATTCGAATTTCAAAAGATCCTCTCATATCTATCATCCACCTATTTGTTCTCTGGATAGGCGCGGGTACCAGCGGTCAGACCCCCAGCGACCATTAATGAAATGACCTTAAAAACATTAATTTGATCCAATTTTATCATTTTTGTTCTTGAAATTCTACTATATAGTATGTCATATTCCACTGTGAGAAAACAAAGCTGGATAATTGCCCTAAGACGTTATCGAGGATTAAGTTGTTAAGAAGAACAATTTGGAAATGACAGCCCTCCACTTAGAGAACATAAGCACTGCATCCCTCTAAGGACAAGACTTCAATGAAAGGTTCTCTTCTGAACCTTTTCATCGTCAGAAGTACTTCTCTCAATTGTAAAGCTTGAATTGGAAGAGAAAAAGGTTACTGGCAATTGTCTAAAAAAGAAACATATTGTTCTATTATCTGAGTGAGATCATTAGTGCTTATTCTTCTGGTAATTATCCGTCTTAGACTGATCATAATCAGCGGCCGTACAGTCATGAATTACATAGTTTCCTATAATTATTGTGTTTGCAGACATTTCCTTTATATATTTTTATAACATTAATTATTTAGTTAAATTAAAATATTTGCTTGGGGGATTCAATGGAGAATGTAGTTAAAGGGAACCTGTCAACCCCTAAGGCGTTTTTAACTACAAGAGCCACCTTGTAGCTGGACTGCATATGAGGACAGACGGGCAGCACTCACTGCGCCTGCCCAAGGCAGGAGAAAAGAGCGCAGGCGCCAGCTCATTTCAAAACGGCGGTGAGGAGGCGGCGCCTGGCGCCAAGAAGATTTGAGTGATGGCTGTGTGGCGTCTGCAGCAGGGGGGAAAGGCCTGCCTCCTTGACTGAAGAAAAGGTATTTAGGACAAATTACAAAACTGATTATTTCGGCTGATTATTAGAGCCACCTTGTCAGAATGCAGCATTACGGCTGTACAAGGTGGCTCTTTTAGTTAAAAACGCCTGGGGGGTGACAGGTTCCCTTTAAAGGGAACCTGTCACCAGGCTTTTCCCTTATAAAGTATGGCCACCACCATTAGGGCCTCTTTTACAGCATACTAGAGTCCCCAATTCAGTCTGCAGATCCCATTTTATAGTACTCACAGATGGCGTCTGTGGTCCGATGGGCATCTTTGGTCTTGATCCGTCTCCTCCTCTCTTCTTACCATCACTGCTCTCCTTCACGTTTTCTCTATTTCGTGTGGATGACGTGTCCTATGTCATCCACACAGTGTCGTCCATCGCTGCGCTTCTGCCCAGGTCACACTTGTCTCTGCCCTGCCAAGGGCATAGCAAAGCACTGCAGTGCGCATTCACTGGGAAAGGCCAAGTAGCGGCGATGACCTGGAAGTAAAGCTGGCGCATGTGCACTACAGCACTTTGCTCTGTCCTCAGCAGGGCAGAGAGATGTGCGCTTGCATAGGAGCATGATGGTGACACTGTGTGGATGATGCACGGAAATATGATGGCGATTGTAAAAAGAGTGGAGGTGTCGGGTCAACACCAGAGACGCCCATAGGACTGGACTGCGCCAGGTATCATAAAAGGTCTTTTTTAGGATCTGCAAACTGGATTGTGGATTTTTTTTACAGCATTCTAGTATGCTGTAAAAAAAGACCCTAAGGCCCCTTTCACATATCAGTTTTTTGCTATCAGTCGCAATCCGCCGAATTTTGAAAAAAAAACGGATCCGGCGACTGATGCCGCTGGATCCGTTTTTTTCTCAAAAACTTGTATTAGTGATGGATTGTGACGGATGGCCTCACGTTTCATCCTATGTTCAGCGGATCCGTTGAAAATTGTTTTTCCGGCGGCCGGAGACGACGGACAAAGTAACGTTTTTTGTCTCAGTCAAAATAACGGACAGCGACAGATCTGCCGCCGTCCATCGTTTGATAGAATGGAAGCCTATGGGTGACTGATCTATCAAATGACTGAATCCGGCGATTGATTCTGTTTTTTTAGCTGAGCATGCTCCAATTGTTTTTAGGATCCTTTAGCCAGCCCCCCTAGTTGGATCCATCCAAAAAACGGATCCGTCACATCAATTTTTCTCAATCTGTGATGGATCCGTCGAGCCAACGGATTGTGACTGACGGCAAAAAACTGATGTGTGAAAAGAGCCTAATGGTGGTGGTCGAACTTTATATGGCAAAAACCTGGTGACTGGTTCCCTTTAAAACGTGTATGTGGCAGCCTGGTTCAGTGCCCCATCAGAAATGCAGTATTCCAACCTACATATAATATCACCTATCAGTTGGTTAGTTGAGCGTAATTGTTTTATTCTTCTTGAATTCAATTCACACTTTGAATTCAAATTGCTCAAGTAGTAGGGCTCGCATGTCACTGAGTTATCAGGTTACAGCTACCTATTGAAGTCTATGGAGAGGGGAAAGAAGTTGGAGGAAGATGGAGTAGAGCGAGCAAGAGAGGAAAAGAAATGGTGCTTCAGCTATGTCTTTTATCTCAGCCCATTTCTGGCTTCACAGCTACACTGAGCAGTACTTCTCTATAATTTCTGCCATGCTGGTACTAAACATGTTCTATATAAAGGCAGGAATCTTTGATGTGTGTTTGTACTGTGTATAGGAATCATCATAGAAGCTAGTCTTTACCCACCAGCCCAGAGACAACTAAGGGTGGTTTCACACTTGCGTTTTTGTCTGCAGCGTTTTTTGCACAAAAAAAGCATGCGTTTTTTCCCCTATATTTAACATTAGCATGCGTTTTTTTGTGTACGCGTTTGGTCGCGTTTTCAATCGCATGCGTTTTTTTACTGCATGCGTTCATTTTCAAAAATGCAACTTGTAGTATTTTTGAGAGGCGTTTTTTGGACACAAAAAAACGCATGCGTTTTCATGCGTTTTTTTGGGGGTCAAAAAACACATTGGAGTCAATGGGAACGCATGCATTTTTTTGTGCATGCGTTTGCATGCGTTAAAAACGCATGCGTTTTTTAAAAAAACAACATAAAAACACACTGATAAACCACCCCACACCATAAAATTGATAAAGGGATCCTAACCCTACCCCTAACCCTACCCCTAACCCTACCCCTAACCCTACCCCTAACCCTAATCCCTTTAAGGGTAGGGTTAGGGTTAGGGTTAGGGGTAGGGTTAGGGGTAGGGTTAGAGTTAGGGGTAGGGTTAGGGTTAGGATCCCTTTAAGGTTAGGGTAAGGTTTAGGGGTAGGGTTAGGATCCCTTTAGGGTTAGGGTTAGGGTTAGGATCCCTACCCCTAACCCTACCCCTAACCCTTACCCTAGCTCTTTCTGTTTATAGTGGGTTTTTTACTTTATTTTGATGATTGGCAGCTGCCACACATTTATCTGCATGCATTTAAAAAACGCAAACGCATGAAAAAAAGCACGTAAACGCGTCAAAAAAAACGCAGCGTTTGCACGCGTTTACATGCGTTTTTTCACCATGCGTTTTTTTTTTTTTTAAACGCATGCGTTTTGAAACGCAAGTGTGAAACCACCCTGAATCAATTAGATATAGATTCCGCATAGTGAAAACCGATGAAAAAAGCAAGAATCAAGCCATATAATGACCGGAAATAGTGATATTTCTCACGTACACGCCTACAGCTTGTTTTCAAAAGTTACCTACAGCTATGCTTTAAGGGAAAATCTTTATTATAACTTTTCACTTAAATTTCGACTCGTCTATTTGTCAATAAACTCTGAAATTCTATTTCTTTTTGCATCCTACATAATGACTTTATTTCTTGGCAACGTATGGATATCACATTGTGTTCCTGAACAAAAATTAAGATGTGACATCTTATGGGAATGAAGAAAAATCCCCCAAATGCCACTGCAATTATCGGTCCTGTAAAGGTCAGCGCACATTACTAACACAACGGTGTAGTGAGCACTGCACGTGTACGATGATATGTCAGAGCCCGCAGCGGCGGGAGGACAGCGATACTCAATTATCAGCGACTTCTGCGCGCAGTGGAAATTACATTCGATAAACTGAAACTGGACATTTTTAAGGAATTGGCTTAGTAATCATAGACCCGTAGAACGGCTGGGACTCTATGGGAACTGCTAGTAGCACAACAGGTATGATCAGTTCTGCAGCCTTGGGGTATGTTCACACTGATTTTTTTTTTGCACATTGATTTTGGCATAGATACAAAATCCATATGCAATAGGTTTCAAAATCCATGCGAATGCTCGCAACTTGTTAAAGCGAGTATAAACTCTGAGGTTTGAGGGGCAGATATGTTAACCCACAATTTTATTCTAAATTAAAACTAATTTTCATAAGTTAATTAAGTTTTTAAAACTCTTTCTACAGGGCTACTCTAGGCACTATATAACTATTAGTTATATGATCAGATGATAAATTTCTTGAGAAAAATTTTCTTAGTTAAAATGGCACCTGCGCAGTAGCTTCATTCGGAACGCGATAGATACTACTTCGGAGGCGCCATATTTGGTAGAGAAAAAAAATTGGCTCGACCAAGATGGCGCCGGCAGCGCCTGGACCCTACCGGCGACATTGGTGCGATTCGATGTTTTGTTGGATCCCACAGTCGTCTGCACCTGCCCTAAGGATTGGTCATCAATATCAAACTAATGAAAAACCCCTTTAAAAAAAAAATCCGCAAACGTAATGCATGTAACAAGGGCGAATGACTTGATTTAGATAGAACTGGTGTTCGTATGTCCTCAGGATGATGAAGTCGATGCAAAATACTGTTTTTTTTCCGCTTTCAGTGACCAGAAAGTCACAGCAATTTGTTTTATTTCATGGTAAATTAACTTCTTGCTATGGCACAATATAACCTGCAAGAGTGATTTAATTTAATGTACCTGCACACTTCTCCATCTGCTCATCGGTCGAAAATAAACCTAAAAAAAAAAAACCCCGACAGATTGTGAAAAGTGACTTTGAGCATCATATATTTCTCGCTAATATTTCCCACAAGTAAAGGGCAATTATAAAATATTCTCATTTCCAGAAATCATACACATGGACATTATTAGTGGAATAAAATCAATATAGTCAGACTTTAGATGAAAACAGAACGTAAAATGATGATAGTGTATCATAGCAAAACTCAAAATTACTACAATGCATGGAAGTAATCAATTCTGTCTGTCTGCATCTGCCACAAGGGGGAGCTCCCGGCATATGCAGCCCCCATTGGGATAGTTGGGAGCTGTATACATTTAGATGCAGTGGGCTCCCTCTAGTGGCAGACACTGGCTACCATAATTTTACGACGACATATCTATCAAAATTTGTTTTAGCTATCTATACCATACAATGCAAGGACAGACTTATAGCATGTACAGACACAGGCCCAGTCGCACTGCTTGTATCTCAGTCAGGACACATATCATTTTTTGCTTTTCTTGAAGAGTGATCTTTTCCAGCATTTAAGTCACACAACCTGTAGGGTGGTAAGTAGTGTTGAGCATTCCGATACCGCAAGTATCGGGTATCGGCCGATACTTGCGGTATCGGAATTCCGATACCGAGATCCGATACTTTTGTGGTATCGGGTATCGGTATCGGATACATAGAGATGTGTAAAATAAAGAATTAAAATAAAAAATATTGATATATTTACCTCTCCGGCGGCCCCTGGACTCAGCGCGGGTAACCGGCAGGCTTCGTTGTTCAAAATCAGCGCTTTTAGGACCTGAGAATCATGTCCCGGCTTCTGATTGGTCGCGGGCCGCCCATGTGACCGCCACGCGACCAATCACAAGCCGCGACGTCACCGCAAGCTATTAACGCGCTCATTTTTGAAAAATGAGCGCGTTAATGACTTTCAAAGACGTAGCGGCTTGTGATTGGTCGCGGCCACGCGACCAATCACAAGCCGCGACGTCACCGCAAGCTATTAACGCGCTCATTTTTAAAAATGAGCGCGTTAATGGCTTTCAAAGACGTAGCGGCTTGTGATTGGTCGCGTGGCCGCGACCAATCACAAGCCGCGACGTCACCGCAAGCTATTAACGCGCTCATTTTTAAAAATGAGCGCGTTAATAGCTTGCGGTGACGTCGCGGCTTGTGATTGGTCGCGTGGCGGTCACATGGGCGGCCCGCGACCAATCAGAAGCCGGGACGTGATTCTCAGGTCCTAAAAGCGCTGATTTTGAACAAAGAAGCCTGCCGGTTACCCGCGCTGAGTCCAGGGGCCGCCGGAGAGGTAAATATATCAATATTTTTTATTTTAATTCTTTATTTTACACATCCCTATGGATCCCAGGGCCTGAAGGAGAGTTTCCTCTCCTTCAGACCCTGGGAACCATGAGAATACCTTCCGATACTTGATGTCCCATTGACTTGTATTGGTATCGGATATCGGTATCGGCGATATCCGATATTTTTATTTTATACTATCCGATACCGATACTTTCAAGTATCGGACGGTATCGCTCAACACTAGTGGTAAGCAAAAACCCTAGCAGTGAGCCACAGTCTGCACTGCATAGTATTAGTGTTCCCCTTTCTAGCCCCTTCCTAGTATATATATATATCCCCCATCCTGCTATATGTACCTTATCCTTTGTAATTTTGTAAGTTTGATTTTGATTTTGTAAGTTTGACCACTGACAAAGACATGAACAGTCTATAATTTTAAGTGTTGGTTAATTTTAACATTGAGAGATAGAATATCAAAAATAAAATCCAGAAAAATCACATTGTATAAATTATATACATTCAATTGCATTTTGCAGTGAGAAATAAGTATTTGATCCCCTACCAACCATTAAGAGTTCTGGCTCCTACAGACCAGTTAGACGCTCCTAATCAACTCGTTACCTGCATTAAAGACAGCTGTCTTACATAGTCACCTTTATAAAAGACTCCTGTCCACAGACTCAATTAATCAGTCAGACTCTAACCTCTACAACATGGGCAAGACCAAAGAGCTTTCTAAGGATGTCAGGGACAAGATCACAGACCTGCACAAAGCTGGAATGGGCTACCAAACCATAAGTAAGACGCTGGCTGAGAAGGAGACAACTGTTGGTGCAATAGTAAGAAAATAGAAGAAATACAAAATGACTGTCAATCGACATCGATCTGGGGCACCATGCAAAAATCTCTCCTCATGGGGTATCCTTGATCATGAGGAAGGTGAGAGATCAGCCTACAACTACACAGGGGGAACTTGTTAATGATCTCAAGGCAGCTGGGACCACAGTCTCCAAGAAAACCATTGGTAGCACATTACGCCGTAAAGGTTTAAAATCCTGCAGTGCCCGCAAAGTCCCCCTGCTCAAGAAGGCACATGTGCAGGCCCGTCTGAAGTTTGCCAATGAACACCTGGATGATTCTGCGAGTGATTGGGAGAAGGTGCTGGGGTCAGATGAGACTAAAATGGAGGTCTTTGGCATTAACTCAACTTGCCGTGTTTGGCGGAAGAGAAATGCTGCTTATGACCCAAAGAACACCATCCCCACTGTCAAGCATGGAGGGGGAAACATTATGTTTTGGGGGCGTTTTTCTGCTAAGGGCACAGGACTACTTCACCACATCAGTGGGAGAATGGATGAAGCCATGTACCATAAAATCCTGAGCGACAACCTCCTTTCCTCCGCCAGAACATTAAAAATGGGTCGTGGCTGGGTCTTCCAGCAAGATAATGACCCAAAACATTCAGCCAAGGCAACAAAGGAGTGGCTCAAAAAGAAGCACATTAAGGTCATGGAGTGGCCTAGCCAGTCTCCAGACCTTAATCCCATAGAAAACTTATGGAGGGAGTTGAAGCTCTGAGTTGCCAAAAGACAGCCTCAAAATCTTAATGATTTAGAGATGATCTGCAAAGAGGAGTGGACCAAAATTCCTCCTGACATGTGCACAAACCTCATAATCAACTACAAAAACCGTCTGACTGCTGTGCCTGCCAACAAGGGTTTTGCCACCAAGTGTTGTCTTGTTTGCCAGAGGGATCAAATACTTATTTCTCACTGCAAAATGCAAATAAATTTATGCAATTTATACAATATGATTTTCTGGATATCATTTTGATATTATATCTCTCAATGTTAAAATGAACCTACCCTTAAAATCACAGACCGTTCATGTCTTTGTCAGTGGGCAAAGTTACAAAATCAGCAAGGGATCAAATAATTATTTTCCCCACTGTATACAGGGGCTTCTCACTAAATTAGAATATCATCAAAAAGTTCATTTATTTCAGTTCTTCAATACAAAAAGTGAAACTCATATATTAGATAGAGTCATTACACACAGAGAGATCTATTTCAAGTGTTTATTTCTGTTAATGTTGATGATTATGGCTTACAGCCAATGAAAACCCAAAAGTCATCATCTCAGTAAATTAGAATAATTAACGAAAAACACCTGCACAGGCTTCCTAAGCGTTTAAAAAGGTCCCTTATTCTGTTTCAGTAGCTCCACAATCATGGGGAAGACTTGACAGATGTCCAGAAGGCAGCCATTGAAATAGGTCACTCTGTTTGTAATGACTATATAATATACGAGTTTCACTTTTTGTATTAAAGAACTGAAGTTTATTAACTTTTTGATGATATTCTAATTTCGTGAGAAGCACCTGTATATATACCAAGATGTGGGGGCCCAGGTCCAAATCTTGCATCGGGGCCCATTATCTTACTAAAACAAGTAAAACCTGCATTTTAAGTAGGAGATCACATGTACAGCAGGACGTTCTGTACTTTATACTTTATGATACATCAAACATTAAAATCAAAATAGATTAAAGTCAGTACAAACAACCTTTTATCAGACGTCTTTCTCTCCTGCTGCTCCGCGGCTCATTGCATTGATAACAAACACTGAAATACTCTAAAACCCCTGACAAATCCAAGACGTGAAAGCTTTGCTCTGAGGCTGACGAAGAAAGGCTCAGCTTTTTGTGCAAACTTCAAGAAAATTACTCCTGACTATTTTCCAAGAACTTCTTTGTACCTGTAAGTAAATGGAGCATCTCGGAACAAACAAATGGATGCAGTTTTTTTTTTTCGCCAAGACAAAATAATTACATTTTATTTTCTGCAGCTCCAGAAACGGAATAGATTTAACTAATTCCCTAAATTTGCTTCTTATTCATATAATTAACAGCTAGAAAGGAAAGGTCGACCCTCAGGTCACACATGGAATAATTAATTTTCTGACTGCATCTTTTATTAAATTGTCCTTTCGGCTTTGCACCAGATTTTTTTCAATTAGACAGGAGTTTGGGCGGACTATAATTACAGAAGTGTAAAAGGGGCTGTGTAAGATTCATGTTTAACCTTTTAATGACTAGCCAAATTTATTTATTTCCATTTTTTCAGATTTCCACGTTTTAGCAGCCATAACTTTTTTTTATTATTATTTTTTCGCTGTCTTGCCTGTATACGGTTTTGTTTTACATGGGAGAAATTGAATTGTATTTACATAATTATTTTTTTTTCTTCTTTATAGTTTTCCCATCAAGACATTAAAAGATCTTTGCAGCACACCCTGTGGCGCCATACAGATGCAATAAAATAGCTTGACTCTGTGTGCCGCCATGCAGATACTATACAATAGCATGACTGTGTGCCGCCATGCAGATGCAACACAATAGCATGACTCTGTGTGCCGCCATGCAGATACTATACAATAGCATGACTGTGTGCCGCCATGCAGATACTATACAATAGCATGACTCTGTGTGCCGCCATGCAGATACTATACAATAGCATGACTGTGTGCCGCCATGCAGATACTATACAATACCTCAGGAGAACTATGAGTCCAAAAATGGCCAGAGAGTAAATATTCACATATAAATTTTATTGAGAATTCATTTAAAATGACAAGTAAACATAACCATATCGTTAAAATTATGTGAACAAAATCCACAGTACATCAAAACGAACCCGAGATCAAGGACTAGGACACTACTGGGTATGTAAAAATGTATATACCTATAATCTATAATATAACGCTGGGAGCGTCACTCTGTCCGAAGTTTTATAGACTGCGCAAGCGCCGGCGCAGTCTGGGCCTCACAGAGTGACGCTCCCAGGAGATCGCGGTATGCGTAAACACTGAACGCACACCGCGATCTCCAACAGAGAAGCAGGGACCGCCAGGAGGGTAAGTATGAGCTATATTCACCTGGGAAGATGGCGGCGCGCAGCGATGGAACGGGGCCAGGTGAATATAGCAAGTGCTGGGGGGCCTGAGCTGGCGGCCATACGAGCACCTGACCCCCACAGTCCGCCGGTGTCCCCGCCTGCTCAGGCCCCCCAGCACTCGGCGCCCAGCGACCATAGGTGAGTATGTTATTTTTTTTTTTTTATATATTGCAGCAGCATACGGGGCATATACAATGGAGCATCTTATGGGGCCATAAACCATAATGGAGCAGTGTACGGGGGCATATAACATGGAGCATCTTATGGGGGCCATAAACCATAATGGAGCAGTGTACGGGGGCATATATTATGGAGCATCTTATGGGGGCCATAAACCTTTATGGAACAGCGTACGGGGCATACACTATGGAGCATCTTATGGGGGCCATAAACCATAATGGAGCAGTGTACGGGGGCATATACCATGAAGCATCTTATGGGGGCCATAAACCTTTATGGAACAGCGTACGGGGCATACACTATGGAGCATCTTATGGGGGCCATAAACCATAATGGACCAGTGTACGTGGCATATACTTTGGAGCATCTCAAGGGGGCCATAAACCATAATGGAGCAGTGTACGGGGGCATATACCATGGAGCATCTTATGGGGGCCATAAACCTTTATGGAACAGCGTACGGGGGCATATACTATGGAGCATCTTATGGGGGCCATAAACCTTTATGGAGCAGTGTATGGGGCAGATGTCAAGGTAAAAATATATATCTTTATACTCTTTTGTACTTTTATGTTTTCTTATGCTGTGAAACAATAAGTTTTTCCCCTTCATGCTTATTAATGCATATGTAATTGTATTTAAGATGGCTGCCAGTATTCACCTTTGCCCCACTTTCATTCGGCTGAAGGAACAAGTTACACATTCCAGAAGGACAAGTATCATTTCTCTTGAAATGATACTTAAAGCGATGTGGACAAGATGTGGACAAAGGAAGATTCATCAGATGACGTCAGAGCCAACCAGAAGGACTGAATACTAGATACATTGCTTAACCCCTGCCTATCCCCGCCCTCTGCACACCTTCCCCCAATAGATCATGTAATGTTGTGTATCAGGAAATAAAGTTCAGTTGTTGCTGTGACGTTACACACGAGCATGCAATGAGTTTGAACCAGCATTGTGTCTGACTCATTCTTATCCGGTACCAACATGCTTTTATTCTGATTTGGAATGACTGGTGGATGAAGGGTATTGTCGTGATGACCCCGACACATATACTATGGAGCATCTTATGGGGGCCATCAACCTTTATGGAGCAGCGTACGGGGCATATGGATGCGAGCAGCAAATTAAAGAACGGTGGCGCAGGATGGGAGCAGCACATAACAGAACGGGGGCGCAGGATGGGAGCAGCACATGACAAAATAGGGCAGCACATGACAGAACGGGGGCGCAGGATGGGAGCAGCACATGTCAGAATGGGGGAGCAGGATGGGAGCAGCACATGACAGGATGGGGAAGCAGGATGGGAGCAGCACATGACAGGATGGGGACGCAGGATGGGTGCAGCACATGACAGAACGGGGACGCAGGATGGAGCAACACATGACAGGATGGGGACGCAGGATGGGTGCAGCACATGTCAGAATGGAGGCGCAGGATGGGAGCAGCACATGTCAGAATGGGGGCGCAGGATGGGAGCAGCACATGTCAGAATGGGGGCGCAGCACATGACAGGATGGGGACGCAGGATGGGAGCAGCACATGACAGGATGGGGCGCAGGATGGAGCAGCACATACCAGGATGGAGACCATATACCAATATAAATGCTCGCCACCCGGGCGTAGAACGGGTTCAATAGCTAGTAGAATATATGACCAGTATACTCCCATTGAATGCATAAAGCTATTGGTGATGCATAACAATTCAGTCAAATAACATACATTGCCTCACAAGTATCGGTAATATCGCTATACACTTATCCAAATAACCGTGCCAAAAAAGGCACATACATATAAATTAGAGGTTAATTACCCATGGCGGTGGCAGGTCCAGTCCAGATCCCGGTAAGCTACCCCAACACGCGTTTCGCGTATAATAAATCCCGCTTCCTCAGGGGGCATGCCGCATGACTGTGTGCCGCCATGCAGATGCAACACAATAGCATGACTCTTTGTGCCGCCATGCAGATACTATATAATAGTATCACTGTGTGCCGCCATGCAGATACAATAGCATGACTGTGTGTGCAGTGCAATAGCAAAAATCCCAAACGTCCTGGATCGATAGGGACAATCCTGATTTGGAGGAGCTGTCCCTCCGTCCCGGTAGGTTATGGCAGCGTCCCTATCTGTCCCTCTTTGGGTTCTGTAAAAGTTGGGAGATATGCTATAATACAGTATAAATTAGATTAAAAATAATTGCTGACACTGCCCTGCAATATCCTGACAATGATGGAAGTGGGGGTGAAGGTTCACTGCTGATTATTAGTTACACCATCAACTTATGTTACAGAACCTTGGCACCAGAATCCTACCACAGCGGGGAGGATAGAGGATGCAGCTTAACTGCAGGTGGTAATTTCTTTTAATTAATTCCCTGGGGAGAATTTGCCCTTGTACCATGTGGTTCGGCTGGTCTTGTGGTAAGACGCCCGCCTTCTAGTTACATGACGTGCTGCTTCCTGATAACATATTCCTCGTGAGATTTATATCTAGAATTGCTGCATATAATGTAGCAGCTCTCAGACGCATGAAAAGGTTAAATGTTAGTGATTTCATGTCTGCAGAGACAATGCTAAACATAGAACTCATCCCTAGACATAATGATTATATCATAAGAAGTTCTACAACTTCCGAGTATACATAGTATTCACCAGTTTTCACCAGAATTATGGGGTAACTTTATGTGCACACAGATTCTGCCTGGAACCCACCTGATAAAAGACAAACAAAAAACTGCTACAAATAATGAACATACGTCTTGCAAAGTAAAAACCACTTGCTGTGCACATGTTCTGGTTTTTTTCCCTTCCTTGAAAGCCATGAAGTGGATGAAAGAAGGCAACTGACCATTTTTCTGGCAGCTTATCCTTGGAAGTTGCCACTATCTTTTCTATATAAAAAAAGCGACAAAGCTTCCATAAAAACAATGCAATAGACATCAAAGATGATGATTCAGGAAAAACAATGCCAGCACTTTCCAAACTTATCAAGAATTTCCATACTTCCTGTGATGGATGACACCGGAGAGATCACACATATCCCACCTCTGCCACCAATATGTGAAAAACCACAGCTCGCAGCCCCACCTAACTTCACTAATACGTCAAGGGATAACGCGGTATGGCCTCTTCACTTTCACCATGGTGACCTTCATTCCCCCTGGGGATACGTAAGGTCACATTGCCACAGTTTTACACAGACACCCCCTGTCCACATTGGCCCAGGGAGGCACGGGGAGCACATAGCCGCTAGCATGGCACATCACTCGCTCACAATCCTCACAATTTGAGAGACCCCTTTCATTAGCACCAGTGAAACAGCCTTGCCAGCCCGGCAGGACTGCCACCAGTTCCTTGTTAGATATAAGCCTGGTCCATTAATAGGATTATATCAGGCCAGAAACCAGCCCCAGTAGCATGGAAAGTTAAGCTGAGAAACAGATATGTGGATTCATGGATTAAGATAAAGAAGCAGCTCCAAGTTAAATTAGATATTTAATCACCTTAAGGTTGCACTAGACAAAACATTATATACACAATGGATCTACATATACAATAGTCAGATATGCAAATAAAGGTGGTAGTAGAAAAGTGTAAGGCGATGTCAGCTATTGGCTTGATATTGGGCCGTCAAGCTGGACTCCATGGGAGATATATGGTGCCAGCTGTTTCCGGTTTCTTCCAACATGATGCTTGTACTGACCCCCTTAAAATTGAGCCAAGGGCAACAGCCTCACACAAGCACTTAACCCCTTGGTCGGTAACTCCCTTTCCCACCCTTTGGATCATAACTTCTCAACAGAAGGTCATAGGGAGGCAGTTTTGGTGCTATCAGATTCAGCCAGGAACCATTACCCTTAGAGACAAAATACTGCTTTGCTCCCTGGCTTCTACTAGCCGTTCTACATGAATCTTAAAAATAAAAAATGCCAGAACTAAAGTTATCTCAGTAAATTTAAAAAAGATATATACTTTATTGAATAGTAGAAACGTTTTTATAAAAATCCAAAGTACAGACACAAAAATACAGGCAATGGTGGGTGAGAGGCTGAGAGGACCCCACAATAAATAGAGTAGTAGAATATAAACACTACCCAAGCTAAGTGAAAGACTTATCAAATTGTATACGTATAATAAAAATACATATTCAGCTAAGGTAAGTAGACATGTGTACATATAAGGTAAGTAGTATCCGCCAGTTTAGAGCGCATAGGATAATCATGTAAATGACATATTAAAGTTGCCTACATTGCACATTTTGCAAATGCTTCGTCATTGTATGTATTTGTGTGTCTGTACTTTGGATTTTTTGGGAAACTTTTTTGCTATTCAATAAAGTATATATTTTTAAATTTACTGAGATAACTTTAGTCCTGACATTTTTTCTCTTTAGGATTTATGTTTAGCTTATAATGCCTTTTGGTACAGTGTACTCATTCCAGGGGTTATTTTTCATTTCTTTGATATTTGCTATCCATTTTACGTATCTCCTCACCCTGGGGTGCTAGAACAGATTGAGACCACAGTAGGCGTTCTGCCCGTTCCCGAGATCTCAAAAATGTAACCAGTATATGGCTAGGACATAAGATAACTTCATAATCTTCTTATGAAATTATAGCTCTCATTTGACTGGAGAATTTGATTGAAGGAGTTACACAGTGTGGACTCCTGGCGGGAGTTCATCCTGCCAAGAAGATCTTGGTACCAGCTAGGCTGCTTGAGGGGTGAATTGACATAGTAAGATAGTTATTAAGGTTGAAGGAAGACTTTAAGTCCATCTAGTTCAACCCATAGCCTAACCTAACATGCCCTAACATGTTGATCCAGAGGAAGGCAAAAAAAAAAACCCATGTGGCAAATAGTAAGTTCCACATTGGGGGAAAAAAATCCTTCCCGACTCCACATACGGCAGTCAGACTAGTTCCCTGGATCAACACCCTAACAAGGACTCTAGTATATATAACCTGTAACATTATACTTTTCCAGAAATGTATCCAGTCCCCTCTTAAATTTAAGTAATGAATCACTCATTACAACATCATACGGCAGAGAGTTCCATAGTCTCACTGCTCTTACAGTAAAGAATCTGCGTCTGTTATTATGCTTAAACCTTCTTTCCTCCAGACGTGGAGGATGCCCCCTTGTCCCTGTCTCAGGTCTCTGATTAAAAAGATCATCAGAAAGGTCTTTGTACTGTCCCCTCATATATTTATACATTAACATAAGATCACCCCTTAGCCTTCGTTTTCCCAAACTAAATAGAACCAAGTGTAATAACCTATCTTGGTATTGCAGACCCCCCAGTCCTCTAATAACCTTGGTCGCTCTTCTCTGCATCCGCTCTAGTTCAGCTATGTCTTTCTCATACACCGGAGACCAGAACTGTACACAGTATTCTAAGTGTGGTCGAACTAGTGACTTGTATAGAGGTAAAATTATGTTCTCCTCATGAGCATCTATGCCTCTTTTAATGCATCCCAATATTTTATTTGCCTTTGTAGCAGCTGCCTGACACTGGCCACTGAATGAGTTTGTCATCCACCCATACACCCAGGTCTTTTTCATTGACGGTTTTGCCCAGAGTTTTAGAATTAAGCACATAGTTATACATCTTATTACTTCTACCCAAGTGCATGACCTTACATTTATCCCCATTAAAGCTAATTTGCCATTTATCAGCCCAAGCTTCTAGTTTACATAAATCATCCTGTAATATAAAATTGTCCTCCTCTGTATTGATTACCCTGCAGAGTTTAGTGTCATCTGCAAATATTGAAATTCTGCTCTGTATGCCCCCTACAAGGTCATTAATAAATATATTAAAAAGAAGAGGGCCCAATACTGACTCCTGTGGTACCCCACTGCTAACCGCAACCCAGTCCGAGTGTGCTCCATTAATAACCACCCTTTGTTTCCTATCCCTGAGCCAGCTCTTAACCCACTTACACATATTTTCCCCATTATTCTCATTTTATATATCACCCTTTTGTGTGGCACCGTATCAAAAGCTTTTGAAAAGTCCATACACAGTACGTCCACTGGGTTCCCTTGGTCCAGTCTGCAACTTACCTCTTCATATAAATTGATCAGATTAGTCTGAAGTCGGCCCAGTCCGAGAAGAAGTCGGCCCAGTTCTGCAGGAACTCAAACCCCTCCTTACTACACCAATTCTTGAGCCACTTATTAACCTCGCTAATCCCCCAATGCCTCTCTGGTGTGGCACGTGGTGCAGGTAGTGTTTCGGAAAATACCACGTAGGAGATCCTTGCTTTCAGCTTGCAGCGTAATTCCCTGAAATTGTTTTTAAGGACCTTCCACCTACCTCTAACTTTGTCATTTGTGCCAATGGGCACCATGACCGCTGGGTCCTCACCAGCCCATCCCAGTATTTCTGTCAACCCGATCAGCGATGTGTCAGACTCGAGCACCAGGTAGGCAGCACACCGTTCGATGATCCCTGTCTTTGTGACAGATTGCCCTATCTGTTCCCCTAATAATTGAATCCCCCACTACCAGCACCTGGCTGGCCTGCCCTGCTCTCCTATTTCCCTCCTTACTGTAGCAGTGATTCATCCAGCTTTCAGAGGACATGCCTGGCTGCAGCAGTGCTACCCCTGTACTGGCACCCTCTCATCTGCCAACTTAGCAAACTTATTGGGGTGTGCCAGATCAGGATTAGCCTCCCTGGCACTCTTCCCTCTACCCGGCATTCTGTCACCCAGCTTGATGCTCCACTGTCCTGCAGCTCCATCCTACCACCCCCCCTCATCTATCCCATTCACTTTGAGTTGCTGTAGCTAGGCCACTTGCTGAGCCAGGTGTCCTGTCTCAGCTTCACACTTTGAAGGGGGGAGTCTATAATCTAAGACCGGATATGATACAGTGGACTGGCATGAAATGCTATCCCCCACGTTCTTCACACCTCCCAAATTTTGACATTTCAGAACTTCGGTGACTGTCTGGCTACTGAAACCTCCACCAATTGCTAAAATGAACAGGCTGAAGTGCGCAGTTGAGAGCTGTTCCTCTTCTATTGTGTTGAACTTTGGCCAGATGATCCTCATAGAAGCGTAGATAGCAGTGTACGGGCTCATAGAAAGTATATGAACTCATACGCCATATCATATCTCTGACCAGCACAGCTAAATGGGCACAGTGTTCCATAGGAGAGAAGCAGGACGAAGGCACAGTTGTATGACCTCGGGTTAATGAAGCTGCACACACTCAGGAGTTACGGGGTTACGGGTGCCACTTCCAAAGAAAAAGATTCTGTATGACCATATAGAAGAAAGCGGATAGACACATACCGTCCCGTGCAACAAAATCCTTTACAAAGCATTTACTTTATAGAGATACCTCACTAGACGTCAGATCGTTGTTGTGCGACTTGATTTTTTTTTTCGTAAAGTTCAAAATGAATAAGGAAACTAAAGCCAGCGCATTACTTTCTATTCCGCCGTCACAACTCTAATTAGTAGCAACAGATATATCCGGAGCAAGGTGTTAATTGGCCAAAATGCTGACATTTCAAGGGCCATGTGGTAAATAGCTCTGTATTAATGTGACACATTTGACCCTGCTTGTTTGACACGGTGGCCTCATTTCAGACTCAGTGGTTTGCTTATTCATTAACATAATGGGAATATTTAAAAATAAACTCATCAATTTTATTGACGTGCGCTGCATAATATTCGTGGAAGTGGAGTAAAAAAACAACAAGATAAATGTACTGATGCTCACTATGCAATCCAATATGTTGTAAGTGAAAAAATCAGAAGTGATGTCCTGAAGAGCTGCAAAGAAATAAGGGGGCACAACCATATTTTATTTATTATTATTTTTATTATTATTTTTTATAAAATAATTTTGCTTTAAGTATTTTGAATCTTAATGGTCAGATCATTATTTCAAGTATTGTTTATTTACTGGAGAAAAAAGAATTGCCAGAATCCAATGTTTTCGAGATTCGATTCACTAGATTTCAGCAAAATGCCTCTCAGATGGCAACCATTATGGTGGACTATTTTTAGTTCTGGAAGGGAAGGTTAAAAAATGACTCCTAGTCATTGGTGCAGTAGTAGGGTCCGACCCATTATAGTAGCTACGAAGAACTAGACACTTAAAGGGAATATGTCAACAATGTTTTCGCTATGTAGTCTGAGGACAGTATGAAGTAGGGGTGAAAACACTGAACTCAAGGATGTGTCAAATGTCCGGCTGTCTGGTGTTGTTTATTTAGACTGAAGCTTTAATTACCTCGTGATTATCCTTGCAGTGACTAGCTGACATGAAGAATTCATGCGACTCCACCCCTTTCTGTGATAAGCAGCTCATTGTCTATAGACTGTGTACACAGAGACCCTGGTGTGGGCAGGGTTAGCTGTGGTGGGGCGGGGCTAGCTTCCTCTGCTCTGCTATACTGCTAAATCTAAAAGCTCAAATTATGTCAGAAGGGCTGCACCCAGTAAACTAAGTGATACATAATTGGATTCAGGGTCTCTTTGACTACATCATGCTGCTCTCAGATGAGGTAGCAAAAACCTGCTGACAGATTCTCTTTAAGAGTTTAGTTCTTCATTGCTAGCCCACAAACACTTCATAGAAGTCAATGGCACGCATACAGCCTAGCCAGTGTGGGACATGCTGGAGGCCTAGGAATCAGTGCCAGAATACTGGAGGGAGCAAGTCGATGTCCAGGTGGTCTGTGGGAGAAGGACAGGGATAATGCTATGAGTATAAGGTATACATGCAAGATGAGGATAATGTATCCATGCTTCTGAACCCTTTCCCAGCCCTCCAGTTATTATGTTTTGGGGTCTTAGAATCCAATAAATGTATTTTAAAGAAAATTGAGTCACTTTTGATTTGCATCAGAAAAATCTGATGCAAAATGATTTTCCAGGCCAAATTCAAGCGAGTCTCACGAATTCTAATTTCAGGATGTTTGCTCGTCCTTATCGTTCGGTAGTTAAATGTCTATAACTTGTTAATTTTTTTTTTGTTATTAAAGTAATTTTTTTGCATTCGCTGCATGATCTAGAGATCTTATTTTAGAGTAAAAGAAAACTCAGCATGCCATTATTCTAAAGGAAAAAAAATACATTAATAGCCACCTGACGTTGGCTTAAAGGCAGTCATAACCTGTCACCTAAAGAAATAATATTTACCTGCAAATATAGGGTTAATCTGCAAGTAAATAGCATTTTTAATCATCACAGGCTGGTTTACTGGAAGTGCAGCTACAGGGAGAAAATAAAGATTTATTTACCCTGCAGCTGAGCTGTACCAGACTCCACTCACTACACAGAGAGCGCCGTGCAATCACTCTCTGGCACACTGATTGACAGCCTGCACTGCAGCGTGTGAGTGCAGCAGATGTGTGCAGAGCAGGCTGTCAATCAATGTGGGGCAGGCACTACAATCAGCTCACTGTGTAGTAAATGGTGACTGTTGCAGCCCCCTTCACTACCCTGCATGGAAGCACGCAGCTGCAGGGTGAATAAGATGTCATTTTCTCCCTGTAGCCAAATGCTGTTCACTTGCAGATAACCACTGTATCTACTGGTAATTATTATTTTTTTTTATGTGACAGGTTCCCTTCAAGGAATTACTATTATTACATTATATTTTGCTTTATTTTATTTATTTTCTGTTGTAACTTGTCCCTAATATATATATATATAATGTATACACACCAGTCATTGATGTTTGTGTTCTAGAACTGCTGAAGATTCTATGCACGATGTATTTCTCCCCTAGTGCCATTAAAGCTACTATTTGGAGAGTCTACCTTAGGGAAAAAAAAAATCACATTTACTTTTGAAAGGGTCTCCTTGGGGACAGTCACAAACGTCACATTTCAGTTCCAAAGACAAACTTTTGTAAAACCCAAGCAAACATCTCCGTCCCTAAGGAGATCTTCTCTACAGCCATGACACATTACACATACACGCGTAGACTTTTCTCATTTTTCCGAAACCATTGGTTGGGCTTTCAGGCTGATAAACCTGCCATCTGCGTAAACTAACAGCGTCATTACAAATGGCATATTTAATTAACTAATTCATGAATTAATGTATTTGATTTAATAGCACTGCAGGCACACTGCATGTGCTATTTTACACACATCCACTCTCAGCTGAAGATTTGTTTTATTCAGTTAGGCTCAATATTTCATCAATATCAGGGAAGGAATATGCATAAGATTTGTGCACAGGAAATTTTTTTTTTAGGAACAGCATCACTCTCAGTCACAGATTGTATCTGGTATTGTAGCTCAGACCCATTTAATTCAACAGGGCTGAACCTCAGCACCAAACATTGCCTATAATCAATGCATAAGAGACATTGTTTACTATTCTTTACTATTTTAATCACCCCCTATTAATGTTTGTAGCCGCCATAAACCGCTTAAATCTGTCAGGTCCTTATGATCCCAAATAACCTAAACCTCAATTGATTAAATGCCAATGCAATGATGAACCTATTTAAAATACATTTTATTTACGCAAAATAATGTTAGCAGCCTGAAAAATCATTCAAAAGTTCCAGGCATTAGATATCTTGGTCCCTCATTTTTTGAACTTGCTGTGCACTGCCTATTATCAAGTGTCATCCATTACTAGCTGCAGAAACATCAAAACAGTTTGCAGGAAGTGTGGGTAGGTCAAGATCCCAACAGTAAGTGGGGGTCAGTCTTCATCTCCACAGGAAGTAGTGGTGGATCTTTGTATATGTACTGTAAGTGGGGGTCGGTCTGTCTCTACAGGAAGTGATGGTCGATCTTTGTATATCTACAGTAAGTGGGGGACAGTCTTCATCTCCACAGGAAGTGATGGTGGATCTATATCTTTTTAGGAATTGGGAGCCATTCTTTGTACCTCTATAGCAAGTGGGGGTCAGTCTTTGTCTCTACAGGAAGTAGTGGTGGATCTTTGTATGTGTACTGTACGTGGGGGTCGGTCTGTCTCTACAGGAAGTGATGGTTGATCTTTGTCTCTACAGGAACTGGGAGCTGGTCTGTGTGACTCTATAGGAAGTGGGGTCAGTCTTTGTCTCTACAGGAAGTGATGGTGTATCTTTGTATATCTACAGTAAGTGGGGGTCAGTTTTTGTCTCTACAGTAAGTGATGGTGGATCTTTGTCTCTACAGGAATTCAGAAAAAGCAATTATACCTCTAATGGAAGTGGGGGTCGGTCCTTGTCTCTACAGGAAGTAGTGGTGGATCTTTGTATGTGTACTGTAAGTGGGGGTTGGTCTGTCTCTACAGGAAGTGATGGTAGATCTTTGTCTCTACAGGAATTGGGAGCTAGTCTGTACACCTCTATTGGAAGTGGGGGTCAGTCTTTATATATCTACAGTAAGTGGGGGTCCGTCTGTCTCTACAAGAAGTGATGTTAGATCTTTGTATATCAATAGTAAGTTGGGGTCAGTCTTTCTCTGTATAGGCGGGACTTTCTCCATAAGAAGTGGGAGCAAGGATTTATCTCTTCAGGAACTGGGAGTAGTGTTGTGAATTCTGTGGCAGAGCTCCCTCCTGTGGTCACAAGTGGTACTTCGGCTGATTCTCTCTGTGAGCTTCCGTTGGTGGAGGAGAGTGGTACTGCAGCTTCTGAGTTTCCTTCCTCAGGTGATGTGGTGAAGTCGTTAGGTGCTGCTCTATTTAACTCCACCTAGTGCTTTGATCCTGGCCTCCAGTCAATGTTCTAGTATTGGACCTGTTTCCTCCTGGATCGTTCCTGTGGCCTGCTGCTCTGCATAGCTAAGTTCCGCTTTTGCTATTTGTTTGCTGTTTTTTTCTGTCCAGCTTGCTTATTTGTTTTTCTTGCTTGCTGGAAGCTCTGGGACGCAGAGGGTGTACCTCCGTGCCGTTAGTTCGGTACGGAGGGTCTCTTTGCCCCCTTTGCGTGGTTGTTTGTAGGGTTTTGTGTTGACCGCGAAGTTACCTTTCCTATCCTCGCTCTGTTCAGAAAGTCGGGCCTCACTTTGCTAAATCTATTTCATCTCTACGTTTGTCTTTTCATCTTAACTCACAGTCATTATATGTGGGGGCTGCCTTTTCCTTTGGGGTATTTCTCTGAGGCAAGGTAGGCTTATTTTCTATCTTCAGGCTAGCTAATTTCTCAGGCTGTGCCGAGTTGCATAGGGAGCGTTAGGCGCAATCCACGGCTGCCTCTAGTGTGGTTGGAGAGGATTAGGGATTGCGGTCAGCAGAGTTCCCACGTCTCAGAGCTCGTTCTATGTTTTTGGGTTATTGTCAGGTCACTGTACGTGCTCTGACTTCTATGTCCATTGTGGTACTAAATTACCAGATCATAACAGAGTAGGTCTTTGTTTCTCTGCAGGAAATGTGGACGGTCTTTGTTTTTTTATATGAAGTGGGGGCAGATTTTTGTACCTGTATAGGAAGTGGAAGTGGGATTTGTATCTTTACAGGAAGTGGGGATGAGTCTTACTCTCTCCACTTTAATTGTGGGTGGGTTTTTGTCATTAGGCTCCTGCTCTTCTGTTTGTCAAACAGCATCTGGGCATAACAGAGTAAGGCTTTCAGTCCAGGGCAGGTGAACTGTTGAACATTGGCAGGAGCAATGAATGTTAATAAATGAAGTAAAGGTAGTTACAGGTCCTATAGTGCTGTCAGAATGGTAATGAAAAAGAACAGCCCTCTCAAAAAATGTAGGTGGAAATTTTCAGGGCATGAGAATTGGGATATGTCCTGGACATATTAGATAGACCGGTATGTCGACCAAATAAGTTTTAACTTGTTGTGGGAGGGTTGGTGGATTGGGTTGGCAGCAAAGTCATGCATTTCTACAGATTTGTTCAAAGGGAAAATCCTATTTAAGATAAGTTAATCACCTTTTACCTCACAATTTTAAATCTTGCTCAAAGTGTTTGTTGCAATCCTAGAATATAGGGGGTTAATATGAAATGTACCCCCCCCCCCATGTTTATGTCTTTGCCCTTTATTAAAGTGCAGTTGATATTTAGGGAACCCGTCTCTTCTGAATAGAATGGTCCATTGTGAAATAAGCATGTGTTTTTTAAGCAATTCACAATAAAGCCACATATCCGCCTAATGCACCTGTCGATCAAACCTTCCCATGAATGTGGCTTCTAAGTAGCTCTATTTTACAGCCTTTCACTATTGTAAGAAAACTGCGGCCTCCTAATTTTCTGTAATTAACCAAAGCACATGATAAATTACATTTTAGCTTCTGGCGGGTATAACTGATAATGACAAAATGACATGTAATTATAATAGGCACATATTTGGTGTAATGTATCTGTTATGGGGGCACCTAGAACAATGAGATAAAAGTATTGATCGCAAGGAAAATGAAAGTGTTAATAGTTGCAAGCAAGAACATCCTGTACAAAAGGAAGAAGTTATTATCAATGTGTAATATACTATGAGATTATATACGGTAGATATATATGTATTTATATATATATATATATATATATATATATATATGCACACAGTATATAGGTGAAATAAGTACCCATTTTCCAAATAAATTCATTTCTAAAGGTGCTAGTAACATGAAATTCTCACGAGATGTTGGTAACAACCCGTCCAATCCACACGGGCAAAGCAATTAAACAATAGGTGTCCATAAATTATGTTATTTGCAATAATGAGAAATTATACAGGTAAAAGTATTGAAAACATGAAAAAAGAATGGTGCAAAATGCCATGGAAAGCCATGGCTTTATCTTAAACCTATCAGTAATTAGCAGGTTCATCTGATGGCTTATAAAAAGGTGTCTCATTACCAAGGTGCCAAACAAGAAAAAGCTGTCTCAAGACCTTTGCAACCTTATTACTTATTTCTGATATCTGGAGCATTACATTTGTTGGTTCCATTAAACTCTCAAAATGGCCAGAAAAAAAGAACTTTCATGTGAAACTCGACAGTCTATTCTTGTTCTTAGAAATGAAGGCTATTCCATGCGAGAAATTGCAAAGAAACTGAAGATTTCCTACAATGGTGTGTACTACTCCCTTCAGAGGAGAGCACAAACAGGCTCTAACCAGAGTAGAAAGGGAAGTGGGAGGCCCCGCTGCACAACTGAGCAACAAGACAAGTACATTAGAGTCTGTAGTTTGAGAAATCGACGCCGACAGGTTAGTGTAGCAAGTTGTGTGCAGCAAGTTTTGCGCATGGCGAGTGTCATCTCCTCCTGTATATAGTATATACCTGTATGTCATCTCCTCCTGTATATAGTATATACCTGTGTGTTATCTCCCCTGTATATAGTATATATGTGTGGGTCATCTCCCCTGTATATAGTATATACCTGTGTGTCATCTCCTCCTGTATATATATATACCTGTGTGTCATCTCCTGTATACAGTATATACCTGTGTGTCATCTACCCTGTATATAGTTTATAGCTGTATGTCGTCTCCTCCTGTATATTGTATATACCTGTGTGTCATCTCCCCTGTATATATATATACGTGTGTGTCATCTCCCCTGTATATAGTATATACCTGTGTGTCATCTCCTCCTGTATATAGTATATACCTGTGTGTCATCTCCTCCTGTATATAGTATATACCTGTGTGTCATCTCCCCTGTATATAGTATATACCTGTGTGTCATCTCCCCTGTATATAGTATGTACCTGTGTGTCATCTCCCCTGTATATAGTATGTACCTGTGTGTCATCTCCCCTGTATATAGTATATACCTGTATGTCATCTCCTCCTGTATATAGTATATACCTGTGTGTCATCTCCTCCTGTATATAGTATATACCTGTGTGTCATCTCCACTGTATATAGTATATACCTGTGTGTCATCTCCCCTGTATATAGTATATACCTGTGTGTCATCTCCCCTGTATATAGTATATACCTGTATGTCATCTCCCCTGTATATAGTATATACCAGTGTGTCATCTCCTCCTGTATATAGTATATACCTGTGTGTCATCTTCCCTGTATATAGTATATATGTGTGTGTCATCTCCTCCTGTATATAGCATATATCTGTGTGTCATCTGCTCCTGTATATAGTATATACCTGTATGTCATCTCCCCTGTATATAGTATATACTTGTGTGTCATCTCCCCTGTATAAAGTATATATCTGTATGTCATCTCCTCCTGTATTAGACCGCGTTCACACGTTATTTGGTCAGTATTTTTACCTTAGTATTTGTAAGCTAAATTGGCAGCCTGATAAATCCCCAGCCAACAGGAAGCCCTCCCCCTGGCAGTATATATTAGCTCACACATACACATGATAGACAGGTCATGTGACTGACAGCTGCCGTATTTCCTACATGGTACAGTTGTTGCTCTTGTAGTTTGTCTGCTTATTAATCAGATTTTTATTTTTGAAGGATAAGACCAGACTTGTGTGTGTTTTAGGGCGAGTTTCATGTGTCAAGTTGTGTGTGTTGAGTTGCATGTGGCGACATGCATGTAGCGACATTTGTGAGATGGGTTTTGTGTGGCGACATGCGTGTAGCAACTTTTTGTGTGTCGAGTTGCGTGTGACAGGTTAGTGTAGCAAGTTGTGAGCAGCAAGTTTTGCGCATGGCGAGTTTTGCGCGTGGCGCGTTTTATGTGTGGTGCGTTTTGAGTATGTGCAAGTTTTGTGTGAGGCAACTTTTGCATGTGTTGCAACTTTTGTGCACGTGGCAATTTTTCCGCGTGAGCAAGTTTTGCGTGTGGCGAGTTTTCCATGAGGTGAGTTTTGCGTGAGACTAGTTTTGCATGTGGTGAGTTTTGCGCGTGGCGAGTTTTGAGCGGCGACTTTTGTGTTTCGACTTTTATGTGGCGAGGTTGGTGTATGTGTGGTGAAATGTGTGCTGAGGGTGGTATATGTGTTCAAGCACGTGGTAGTGTGTGGCGCATTTTGTGTGTGTCTTCATATCCCCGTGTGTGGTGAGTATCTCATGTCGGGGCCCCACCTTAGCAACTGTACGGTATATACTCTTTGGCGCCATCGCTCTCACTCCTTAAGTCCCCCTTGTTCACATCTGGCAGCTGTCAATTTGCCTCCAACACTTTTCCTTTCACTTTTTCCCCATTATGTAGATAGGTGAATTGGAAAGCGCGGGGTTAAAATTTCGCCTCACAACATAGCCTATGATGCTCTCGGGGTCCAGACGTGTGACTGTACAAATTTTGTGGCTGTAGCTGCGACGGTGCAGATGCCAATCCCGGACACACACACACACACACACACACACACACACACACACACACACACGCTTTATATAGTAGATTTGCAGTCCTATTTTCTTAACCAGGTAATTGGACCGGAATTGGTCAGATGCAGATTTCCAAGTCTTCTAGCGCCGGGTCTTATGAAGGAGATGTAAATAAGGAGCATTTGTTGTCTAGGATAATAAGGAAGTCACCAAGGATTTTTCATCTCTCCTGAGAATTTATTTTAATCCCTTGACAACCTCCTCGTCCTCCTCTGTGACTCGAGTGTTATCAGGTCTCTTGGTACAAGACAATCTTTTCTTCGATCAAAGCGGCGGATGACAAGTGACAGGAAGACCGGTTTTCTTTGCAATATGTTATGTGTCTGGGATAATTTACTCTTCTGGTTTTATATTGTTGGTTTGTAGATGATCTGTATGTAAATATATACATTAACAAGATAATACATAATAATAATTACATGAATATCACATACAGAGATGAGCAGCAGTGCTGTACATAGGCAACGCTTGTATTTTTCCTGTAAGCCACAATACACGCGTCAGCTGCTGCAGAACCTCATAATACATATCTATTTCTGAACATGAGAATACAGAACTCAGCTGCTGCAGAACCTCATAGTGCACACTATAGTTGCTGAAGAACTTCATGATACACACCTCAGATGTTGCAGACCCTCTTAATATTTATCTGTTTTAAAACACACCCCAGCTGCTGCAGAACATCATAGCACGCCGTAGATGCCGAATAACATCAAGATACACACTTCAGATGGTGCGGATGGTAGCATCAACATCAGCTGCTGCAGAACCTCATTGTTCACACCTTAACTGCTGCAGAAAATCCTAATACACATTTCAGATGTAGCAAAACATCATAATACACACCTCAGCTGCTGCAGAACCTCAAGATACAGAAACATTAGCTGATGTAGAACATCATGGTAGACAGACACCTCACCTGCTGCAGAACGTCATATAGTACATGTGTAAATGTGCTACATTATCATAATAAACACCTGAGGGCTTCAGATAATCATGATGCACACACCTCAGCTGCTGCGGAACCTCATGATATACACCTCAGCTGCTGCAGAACATCATCATACTCATCTCAGATGATGCAGAGCCTCATGATACACATCTCAGATGCTGCAGAACATCATGAAACATGCCTCAGCTGCTGAAGAACCTCATGATATGCATCTCACCTGTTTCAGAACATCACAATATAAATGTCAGATGCTGCAGAACATCTCACTATACGGCTGCCGTCACAGTAGCAGTATGACATGTTTCTATTAGACTTTTCCTCTAATTGTTCCACTCCTGGTTTTGGCTTACAAATACTGATGTAAAATACTGACCAAATACTGCTAGTGTGACGGCAGCCTACACTTCAGCTGCTGCAGAACATCATGATATATATCTCATCTGCTGCAGAACATCATGATACACACTTCAGCTGCTGCAGAGTTTCAAGATACAGAAACATTAGCTGATGTAGAACATCATGGTAGACAGACACCTCGCCTGCTTCAGAACATCTCACTATACACCTCAGCTGCTGCAGAACATCATGATACACATCTCAGCTGCTGCAGAACATCATGATACATATTTCAGCTGCTGCGGGACATCACACTCATTCTCCTTAACTGCGGCAGAACATCGTGATACACTTCTGAGATGTGGTATAAAATCATAATACACATCTGAGCTGCTGCAGAACATCATCATACAAACCTCAGCTGCTACAGAACCTCATGAAACACAAATCAGCTGCAGCAAAACTCATAAGACACCTCAGATGCTGCAGAACCTCATGAAACCCATCTTAGCTGCTGCATAAATTCACAATGCACAGCTCAGCTGCTGCAGAACATCATAATAGACACTTCAGATTATACAGACCTTCTATTATGAAAAGAAGTTTCCCCTTACTCTTAAGAAAGAGGTTCTGTAGCAGCTGAGGCATGTATATTAGGATGTCTTGTACACTCTTTGCTATAAATAATTTTACGACTTACAGATTTATATTATATGATAATCTATCTTCCTTGGTGATTTGTCACATTCATATAATTTACGGTTGGGGAAATGATCGTGTATTTCATCTCTTTTTATTATTAGTTTTTCTGTTAATAATAAATATAGATGGTATTTCTTATATTTCTATATTTTATTTGCTCAATTTCTTTGCAATCTTTATGTGACAAGTCTATATTCCATGACCTTGGTATAGTCGAAGGCGCTCTCTGGGAATACTAATACCCCTTAATCCAACTAATTGTTGATACCCCAAGTTAACAAAAACCCACCGTTCACCCGTCCCCCATTACCAATTAATGACAGAGACATGATTTTGTTGGAATAATATAGGCCACAGCAGCCTCTTTTATTAAACATCAAACATTAACAATAAATGTAAAAACATTAACACTTCAAAAACTAGGAGAAGTCCTTGGAGCCCCCAAGAATCTGGTGATTTAATAACCCATACCGTGAACAACAACTTAACCAATGTTTTACTCCCAGCCGTTGTAACCCTGGCTCGGGAGCACCAAAAACCCCCAAGAGGGTTCACTGTTCACGGTACTAATCTGGAGATCCGACCACCCCTGCCGGAACTCCCCACCACCATTCACCAGATCCGAAACCAATTAATTCCAAAGGGGGGACCCATATGCCAATGGACCCCCCAAACCAATTTTCACCAACTCCAAGGACTCCCCCCAGCCGCCAAGGCCACAATGACCCAAACTTAAAATAACATGAAATATTCCTATAACTACCCGCTCACCCCGCGATGTAACTCCCAGAGATACAGAAAATTAGGGCGGGAGGGAGGGATGCTTCCGCTAAGGTGAGCGGGAACTGATCAGCCCCCGCCCCCTACCCTCTACAATATCCCCTGCCACTAGCCCACCCTCCCCCTACTAATTAGCCTAAAGACGCCCACCCCCTCCTCTCCTAACCCCTGTCATGTAGGCCTTCACTCAGCCGCGGGGGGGAGGGGGCGGCCCGCTCCGGCCTGTCCTTGACCTTGGTATAGTCGAAGGCGCTCTCTGGGAATACTAATACCCCTTAATCCAACTAATTGTTGATACCCCAAGTTAACAAAAACCCACCGTTCACCCGTCCCCCATTACCAATTAATGACAGAGACATGATTTTGTTGGAATAATATAGGCCACAGCAGCCTCTTTTATTAAACATCAAACATTAACAATAAATGTAAAAACATTAACACTTCAAAAACTAGGAGAAGTCCTTGGAGCCCCCAAGAATCTGGTGATTTAATAACCCATACCGTGAACAACAACTTAACCAATGTTTTACTCCCAGCCGTTGTAACCCTGGCTCGGGAGCACCAAAAACCCCCAAGAGGGTTCACTGTTCACGGTACTAATCTGGAGATCCGACCACCCCTGCCGGAACTCCCCACCACCATTCACCAGATCCGAAACCAATTAATTCCAAAGGGGGGACCCATATGCCAATGGACCCCCCAAACCAATTTTCACCAACTCCAAGGACTCCCCCCAGCCGCCACAACGAAAGGCCTTTGACCACCTTAAAGGCCCGAGACCCCACCACAACGAAAAGCTATGGCCCTTTCAATGCCTTCCTGAAGACCCAGAGTCCAAAAATCCATCCCCACAGCATTCAAATGGACGCCATCAGCCAACCAATATTCCCCTTCGCTTTTTTCCAATTCGAAGTGCCTCACCGCCACGCCCCCATTTCGAGCCATGAAGGCGGACACTGCCCTATTCACTTTAATCCTGGCCTTGTCAATTTTTTCCAGAGATCTCATATGCTTCCACCTTTTCCGTGGAACAATATCAGACCAGACAATGTTCAAACCAGGGTACAATACCCATAACCTCAAGCAATCCTGCTTTATGTCCTTTACCAACTCACGAAAAGGCCGGGACCCCAAATCGTTACCCCCAACATGTAAAACCAACACATCCGGGGCTCTGTCCAAACTCACGCCGTTGTGAATTTCGCGCAACACTCGATTCCATGTCATCCCCCGAAAACCGAGCCACCGGATCACTGCCACGCCTCGATCAAAACCGAGCTGTCTGCCCTCCGTCCGCACATCGGCCCGCAACGCTCCCCAATGGACGTAAGAGTGACCGAAAATCCACACCAGTAATGACTGGTGACCTGGAAAACAAAAAACACAAACTCAGAATAACAAACCCACACCACCGCAGAACCTTCAACGACACTCTTACATGTCCCCATCAACCATCCCCTGTGGACGCACATAACTACGAAACCTGCTTGATCGCCACCTGCCTATCCGCCGAATGGCGGGCGACCCGAGACCCCCAAGCGCAGCCTCGGTCGCGGCCCCTATCCGAAAGGAATGTGGGGCAAAACAGGCCCCATCTAGACCCAATAACGCAATTGCTCTTTTAAAAACCGCTGTGAATTGGTAGCGAGACAACCAAGACCCATCCTGATGGCACAATAATGATCGATCGCGCCTAGGCTGAAGGCCCCAGAAGCGGCGCATACAAGCAACAGGACACATAGCCGAACCATTGACTGAGCCCAACAAGATCCTGCTACCCCGACCCTCCTGATCCGATTTTGATCGCCGTAACCACAGTTCCACGTGACCATCAGACAACAACACATCCCTGGCTAAAATTCCCCCTGACACCTGTGTACTAGGCGACACTAACTCGCCCACTCGAAAAGCCCCGAAAAAGGCTAAGGAAAAAGCCAGCCGAAATAAACAAAGCTCAAAAACCGAAAAACATAAAGATGGCAAAACCTCGCCCAACTTTTCTAATAATTTAAAGGAAACCGGACGCCTAGAATCCTTCTTCTCCGGCCTCCGCCTGAAACCTTTCACTGCTCGCTGCACCAAAAAAGACTTGGTAATATCGTGCAGGCCCCGTAACTTAAAACCAAAGGCCAAAGCTGCCAAGACTCTTGACACTTTAGAAGATGACCATCCAACAGCTGCCCCACGACTCAACCATGACAGCAGGACCCCCACCTGATCTTCCTGACTCGACCCACAATGTGCGGCCAAAAACAAGTCCTCCCACTCCCTCCAAATCGCCTGATAAGCCTCCCAAGTTCTAGGAGCCAACGACGCCTTTATCAACGCCTCAGCGTCCCGGATACCACTAGCCAAAGTTCCGCAGGGCACTCCAACCCGACCTCTTGAGCCTCCGGAGCCAAAGACCGAAAACGATCGAACTGTAAACGAGAAAGAGAGTCAGCGATGGAATTACAAACTCCCGGCACATGCGACGCCGTTACGTGTGCATTCAGAGACAAACACAACAACACCAATTGCCTTAACACACGCACCACCGGGGGCGATGACGCGGACAAACTGTTAATCGCACAAACCACCCCCAAGTTATCACAGTGAAAACGAACTCGCCTATTTCGAAAATTCCCCTGCCACAAATGCACCGCTACCAAAATAGGAAAAATTTCCAACAACGCAATGTTACTAACCAGACCGGAGGAAATCCAACTTGCTGGCCATTTTGACGCACACCATTGACCTTGAAAGTAAGCTCCGAAACCAGACCCACCGGCTGCGTCCGTAAATAACTCCAACGACTCGTTGTCAATTATGCTCTCGATAAACAAGGACCTGCCATTATACGTCTCCAAAAACTCACTCCAAACCGCCAAATCCTCCTTGTGTTCAGCCGACAACCGTATGAAATGGTGAGGAGCCTTAACTCCCGCAGTAGCACTAGCCAATCTCCTGGAAAAAACTCTGCCCATCGGCATGACACGACAAGCGAAATTGAGTTTTCCTAGCAATGATTGCAACTCTCGCAAAGGCAGCTTGCGCAGGCGACCAACCCGCCTCACCTCATCACGAAGGCCTGTCACTTTGTCCTCTGGCAACCGAAACTCCCACTGAACTGTATCAATGACGATACCTAAAAAACACAAACACGTGCTCGGGCCCTCCGTCTTACCTGGGGCCAGCGGAACGCCAAAACGGAAAGCCACCCATTCTATTGCCCTCAAAATCCTAGCACAACAGTCAGACCCGGCCGGGCCAACACATAAAAAATCGTCTAAGTAGTGCAAAATCGAATCGCAACCAGAAACTTCTCGAACTACCCATTCCAAAAAGGAACTGAACGCCTCAAACAGGGCACAAGATAACGAACAGCCCATAGGTAAACACCTATCTACAAAAAATTGATCCTCCCAAAAACAACCAAGAAGTCTAACGCTAGACGAATGAACCGGCAACAGGCGAAAAGCAGATTCTATGTCCGTCTTGGCTAGCAAAGCACCTTTTCCGCATTTTTGTACCCAAACAGCCGCCTCATCAAACGATGCATAAACCACCGAACACAGCTCTGGATCAATGCCGTCATTCACCGATCTCCCCTTCGGGTACGACAAATGCTGAATCAGGCGAAATTTTCCCTCCTCTTTTTTAGGGACTACACCCAAAGGGGAAACGACTAAATCTTCAAACGGAGCCTGAGCAAACGGGCCCGCCATGCGACCCAGCGCCACCTCCTTCCGTAATTTTTCAGAAACCACATCAGCATGCAACAAGGCTGAACGCAAATTTTTCCTAACCAGGGGGACCGCAAAGGAAGGAGCCGGAATAACAAAACCTTCCGTAAAGCCTGACAACAATAAGGCCGCCTTTTCCCTATCCGGGTATCTATTTAGATAAGGGACCATCTTTTCCACCTTCACCGGTGTCTCCCCCATAAGAATTAACTGATCCTGACTTTGCCTTGCCTTTTTTAAAACATTTTGCGGCTCCGTGGGAGGTACCACTACAGTGGGAACACAAGTGCTTGAATTTACAATTGACTCCAAATTTGCACTGTCCCTCATTAAATTGCCAGCAGACGCCCAATTTCTGTCCGCCTGCCTGTCCCGCATTACCTGAGGTACTTGCAGCGCCTGGCTGTGAACCATGGCCGGAAGCACCGGCCCCCCCATGAAAGGGGGTACCGAATTTATACTGCGCCATTACGCGCAACCAAAGACCAATATCTTTTTGGTCCCATCTAATGGCCGGCCGAACAGCTTTTCTCTGCCTGAACTGCTCGTCATACCTAAGCCAAGCCTGACCGCCATACACCCTATGAGACTCACTAATGGAATCCATGTAACAAAATAAACCCGAGCAATTCTCGGGCGCCGTCTCGCCAATAACACTGGCCAGGATAGCGAACGCCTGAAGCCAATTGGCGAAGGTCTGAGGAATTAAACGCCACCGCCGTTTTTCCTCCTCCTCTTTTTTTGAATCATCCTTCTTCCCCTTATCAATGTTAAATTTTTCCAGCGGGAGCAGTGAAAAAATCTCCACATATTCATCTTTGCTTATCTTTTCTCTAACCTCTTTTTTCAGATGCGCCCCCAACGGGCCCTCAAAACACACGTACACTTCTCCGTGGGCCCTATCATCCAAATGGATCCTACACTCCTTCTCTTTCTCCGTCTGCACCGAGACGGAAACCGGTTCCGAAACCTCACCCTGCACCGCCGCTGCATTAACCGGGACCGCCTGCAGGCCCGACCACGCTCCCAAAAAACCCTGCGGACCTCCGCCGCCATCCAATCTTGCCAACAATGTCTGCACGCCAGCTAAAAGCTCCCGGACCCCCGCCACTCCGCCGCCGCCTGCCAAACCCGCCGCAGCTAAACCGCTAATCGCTCCCTGACCACCACCAACTGCAGGCGAACTCACATCAGCATGACACAAACGAGACACAGACGCATACTCACCGGGCTGCAAGGGGGCTGTGGTCCCTCCAGCCGGAGTGCTGGTATCCTGACGTCCGCGAACCGCCCAGTCCGCCAACGAACCGTCCACCGATGAACCAAGATGCTGGCTATCCGAACCGCTGTTCTGGAAAGTCGCTGGTAACTGCGGCACCCGATCCGGGGCCCAGCTGGCAGAAGCCGTCCGCGCCGGTGAATAAGGGGCCCGCTGTCCGCTGCCCGCCACGCTCCTTGCTGCCACAGGAGACTGCCCAGGCCCCGGCCCTGGAGCAGGGAGACCCCCCGCCGCCGCTGCAGGGGCTGACCCGGCGCCGTCCAGCCTCAGGCCGCCCGATCCTCCGGCCACTACCGCTCCTCCAGACCCTGTCGCTGTTGCCGAGGCAGGCCGCGCGGCAGGAGCATCACCGCCGCGGCCTCCCGAAGCCCTAGGCCCCATGCGTTGTCCGGCGCGTCTAGGCCCCGCCCCCACCACGCCACGAGGTGAGGGCCCAGCCACCGCCGCTGTGCCCCGTCCGGCTGTCGGATTCCTCCCAGGCCGGGGCCGCCTCGCCGCTGCTCTTACCGGCGCCCGGCCTGGAGGGTCCCGGGAGGGGCTCCTGCGCCTGCGGGGGGCACGTGGTCCTGAATCCGGCGACAGCCGCTCGGGGGGCCGTGTCCGCCGAGCACGCCGATCCAAAGGGGGGACCGCAGCTGAGGATCCTCCACCGCCGCCATCCATCAGGTGAGCCACCTGCGCTTCCAGCCAACCCTGAGGGCGAGAAGCTGCAGCAGCCCTCAGGCTCTCCAGCACGGCGTCCACGCTGGCCATGCTTCCGCTAAGGTGAGCGGGAACTGATCAGCCCCCGCCCCCTACCCTCTACAATATCCCCTGCCACTAGCCCACCCTCCCCCTACTAATTAGCCTAAAGACGCCCACCCCCTCCTCTCCTAACCCCTGTCATGTAGGCCTTCACTCAGCCGCGGGGGGGAGGGGGCGGCCCGCTCCGGCCTGTCCTTTTTCTTGCTTGGAATAAATTCAGTAGAAATTGAATGTTGGATCCGGGAAGTTAGAAAGTTTTTTTTTTTTTTCTTTGAGTTTTTATGATTTTCTTTGCTAATCAAAATGGAAATGTTATTTTGGATGGGAGAAAAAAGCAGAATACATTTTTTGGAACTGTAAATGTGCAGCCATGGTTGGGCTATCAAACAAAGCACTGTTAGCCTGATGTACAATTCCTCCTATTACAGAGTCAGCGTAGCTTAAATTGGAGCTTTCAGTGGTGTGGAGGGCTCAGCTGCTGCACCCGCGACTCTGGGGAATGGCAGTGCGAGGCTCTGAACTGCCATCAAGTCTACAAAAACTGATTATACAGGATGCCTGTGTGAGGCCTTTACATGATTGTTACTCTATGCTAACATTTAATATTGTACATGGTTTCTTTACCTTGTATGTTGAGACCTGCTTTGGATGATTTTATATGACACGACCAATAAGTCATTTAATATATAATTTTTATATGGTCGTTGTCATTTTAACAAACATTTCATAAATCAATAGTACAAGTGAATATGAGAATCATTGTAATCAATGGTGTAACTAGAGTCCAATCGACCCCGGTGTAAAATTTGCTATAATGTCTCCCTTTCCTGGTATAATGTCCTCCATCCTGGGCCCCTTCCTGGTATGTAGTGTTTCCATTTCCTGGTATAATCTCCTCCATTCTGGGCCCCTTCCTGGTATAATATCTCCCTTTCCTCGTATAATCTCCTCCATCCTAGACCCCCTTCCTGGTATAATGTCTCCCTTTCCTGGTATAATCTCCTCCATCCTGGATTCCTTCCTGGTATAATGGCTCTCTTTCCTGGCATAATATCCTCCATCCTGGACCCCTTTCCTGGTATAATGTCTCCCTTTCCTGGTATAATGTCTCCCTTTCCTGGTATACTGTCTCCCTTTCCTGGTATAATCTCCTCCATCCTGGATCCCTTCCTGGTATAATGTCTCCCTTTCCTGGTATAATATCCTCCATCCTGGACCCCCTTCCTGGTATAATGTCTCCCTTTCCTGGTATAATCTCCTCCATCCTGGACCCCTTTCCTAGTATAATGTCTTCCTTTCCTGGTATAATGTCTCCCTTTCCTGGTATAATCTCCTCCATCCTGGACCCCTTTCCTAGTATAATGTCTTCCTTTCCTGGTATAATGTCTCCCTTTCCTGGTATAATATCCTCCATCCTGGACCCCCTTCCTGGTATAATGTCTCCCTTTCCTGGTATAATGTCTCCCTTTCCTGGTATAATATCCTCCATCCTGGACCCCTTTCCTAGTATAATGTCTTCCTTTCCTGGTATAATGTCTCCCTTTCCTGGTATAATCTCCTCCATCCTGGACCCCTTTCCTAGTATAATGTCTTCCTTTCCTGGTATAATGTCTCCCTTTCCTGGTATAATCTCCTCCATCCTGGACCCCTTCCTGGTATAATGTCTCCCTTTCCTGGTATACTGTCTCCCTTTCCTGGTATAATATCCTCCATCCTGGACCCCTTCCTGGTATAATGTCTCCCTTTCCTGGTATACTGTCTCCCTTTCCTGGTATAATATCCTCCATCCTGGACCCCTTCCTGGTATAATGTCTCCCTTTCCTGGTATAATATCCTCCATCCTGGACCCCCTTCCTGGTATAATGTCTCCCTTTCCTGGTATAATCTCCTCCATCCTGGACCCCTTCCTGGTATAATGTCTCCCTTTCCTGGTATAATATCCTCCATCCTGGACCCCCTTCCTGGTATAATATCTCCCTTTCCTGGTATAATATCCTCCATCCTGGACCCCTTTCCTGGTATAATGTCTCCCTTTCCTGGTATAATGTCTCCCTTTCCTGGTATACTGTCTCCCTTTCCTGGTATAATCTCCTCCATCCTGGATCCCTTCCTGGTATAATGTCTCCCTTTCCTTGTATAATATCCTCCATCCTGGACCCCCTTCCTGGTATAATGTCTCCCTTTCCTGGTATAATCTCCTCCATCCTGGACCCCTTTCCTAGTATAATGTCTTCCTTTCCTGGTATAATGTCTCCCTTTCCTGGTATAATCTCCTCCATCCTGGACCCCTTTCCTAGTATAATGTCTTCCTTTCCTGGTATAATGTCTCCCTTTCCTGGTATAATATCCTCCATCCTGGACCCCCTTCCTGGTATAATGTCTCCCTTTCCTGGTATAATCTCCTCCATCCTGGACCCCCTTCCTGGTATAATGTCTCCCTTTCCTGGTATAATCTCCTCCATCCTGGACCCCTTCCTGGTATAATGTCTCCCTTTCCTGGTATAATGTCTCCCTTTCCTGGTATAATATCCTCCATCCTGGACCCCCTTCCTGGTATAATGTCTCCCTTTCCTGGTATAATATCCTCCATCCTGGACCCCCTTCCTGGTATAATGTCTCCCTTTCCTGGTATAATGTCTCCCTTTCCTGGTATAATATCCTCCATCCTGGACCCATCCTGGACCCCCTTCCTGGTATAATGTCTCCCTTTCCTGGTATAATATCCTCCATCCTGGACCCCTTCGTGGTATAATATCTCCCTTTCCTGGTATAATATCCTCCATCCTGGACCCCTTCGTGGTATAATGTCTCTCTTTCCTGGTATAATATCCTCCATCCTGGACCCCCTTCGTGGTATAATATCTCCCTTTCCTGGTATAGTATCCTCCATCCTGGACCCCCTTCGTGGTATAATGTCTCTCTTTCCTGGTATAATATCCTCCATCCTGGACCCCTTCCTGGAATGTCTCCCTTTCCTGGTATAATATCCTCCATCCTGGACCCCTTCCTGGTATAATATCTCCCTTTCCTGGTATAGTATCCTCCATCCTGGACCCCCTTCGTGGTATAATGTCTCTCTTTCCTGGTATAATATCCTCCATCCTGGACCCCCTTCGTGGTATAATATCTCCCTTTCCTGGTATAATATCCTCCATCCTGGACCCCTTCGTGGTATAATGTCTCCCTTTCCTGGTTTAATATCCTCCATCCTGGGTCCCTTTCAGAAATATATGTTTCCCATCCTAGGACCCCACCAGTAATATATAGAAAGTCATCCATCCTGGTATAATGTCCCCCATCCTGAGACCCTTCAAGTAATATATGTTCCCCATCCTGGTGTAATGTCACCCATCCTGGGCCCCTTCCAGTAACATATGTCCCCTAAACTGATATAATGTGCCCCATCTAGCGCCTCTTCCAATAATAATGTCCCTGTTTTGTGAATATTCTCCAACAAATATTAGAAAATTGTCCAGCAGCGTGTAAGGACCCAGCAGAGGCGTAGCTAGGGTTTTGGTTCAGGGGGGGGCGAATCTTCTGAGTGGGCCCCTAACCAGGTAACCTTGATTACAACTCCTAATACTGGAGGAGAACCTCAGCAGATGACCGCGCTGTTACTGAAGATCATCTACTATATAATTGTCTAAGGGTCACTTCCGTCTTTCTGTCTGTCACAGATATTCATTGGTCGCGGCCTCTGTCTGTCATGGAATCCAAGTCGCTGATTGGTCTCGCCAGCTACCTGTCATGGCTGCCGTGACCAATCAGCGACGGCCACAGTCCGATTAGTCCCTCCCCTGCAGTCAGCGCCCGGCGCCTGCTCCATACTCCCCGCAGTCACCGCTTACACAGGGTTAATGCCAGCGGTAACGGACCGCGTTATGCCGCAGGTAACTCACTCCATTACCGCCGCTATTAACCCTTTGTGACCAAGTTTTTACTATTGATGCTGCCCATTGCGATACAGCTGATCTTCCGATGATGGCGGGGGGACCCACTGCTGGCACAGGGCCCCCCGCCTGCTCAGGGGCCCCATAGCAACAGAGCAGGGAGATCGATTCTCCCTGCTTTGCCGCAGAATGTAACTGAGCGCGCCGATACAGTTACAGTAACGCAGCTCCGGGTGGGCCCCCTCAGAGCACCGGCCCGGGGCACCCGCACCCTCTGCCCCCCGGTAGCTACGCTACTGGGACCCAGCACTCCAATACATTTCAGCTGAATGTGTGTCCTCGTCCGCACATCCAGCTGAAATAGCTGCTGGCATCGCCAAGCCTCCCCCGCATAGGCGCGGTCACGGTCGCAGAGAGCGCGCCTCTGTTTGTAATATAACTTTTCAGGGAAATAGGCTTCTTTTTCCACTTATAATCCACTTCATCCCCCAGTAAGAGGAAGAGGAACATGCACAAACAGACTCCTGATTCTACTTTTCTAGTAATTGTTTTATCTCAGTTAGAGCTGGATTCACAGGTACACTGTTCAGTACTGCTGTATAATGTCCTCAATGATTCTGCTGCTGTTTCTGAACTTGTGCTATATTGAAACAGGAGAGCAGGAACCTCTCATATCGGTGCTTGCCGTGTATGGAAAACAAGAGACAAAAGCTGGTTACAATTGGAGAATATGAGTGTTTGTTCACATGCAGCATTCACCCACAGAAAGTAATGAGAAATTGTAAAAATGTTGCAAACAGGGGTTTCTGCCTTTTCCTACCTTTTTGGTGAATAAAACAAACATTATTTGACATGTGCTGTAGACAAATCACATATGCATTTCCCACAAAAAAAACGCAGGTGAAACATTGCAAAACTTCCAAGAGAAAATGCAGCTATAAACGATGTGTGTGAACGTAGCCTCAGTCAAATATCGGCAAGAAATAGTGTTGTTCTTCATGTATAGACACATCATAAAACACACCTCAGCTGCTGCAGAACATTATAATACTCATCTCAGCTGCAGCAGAACATCATGATACGCACCTCTGCTGCTGCAGAACCTCATAATAGCCACCTCAACAGCAGCAGAACATCATGGTCTGCACCACAGCTGCTGCAGAACATTAGAGTACTCATCTCAGTTGCGGCAGAACATCATAATACGCACCTCTGCTGCTGCAGAACCTCATAATAGGCACCTCAACTGCTGCAGAACATCATGGTCTGCACTACAGCTGCTGCAGAACCTCATAATACTCATCTCAGCTGCTGCAGAACATCATAATACAACTCCTGCTGCTGCAGAAACTCATAATAGGCACTTCAACTACTGCAGAACATCATAATACGCACCCCAGCTGCTGCAGAACATCATAATACTCATCTCAGCTGCTGCAGAACATCAAAATACACACCTCAGCTGCTGCTTAACATCATAATACACATCTTAGCTGCTGCAGAACATCTTGGTACACACTTCAACAACTTATTTTGAAGCATCACATGAAACAATTGGTAATTTTTAAAGCTTAAATCAGGAGTGGGAAACAATAAATTCCCTTTTACAAATGTAAAGGAAAAGTCCATTATTTAAAAATAAATACAAAAGTCTACATTTTTTGCAGAAATAGTGCCACTGCTATATATATATATATATATATATATATATATATATATATATATATATACAGAATACCGTATATATATATATATACATATATATATATATATACAGGTCCTTCTCAAAAAATTAGCATATAGTGTTAAATTTCATTATTTACCATAATGTAATGATTACAATTAAACTTTCATATATTATAGATTCATTATCCACCAACTGAAATTTGTCAGGTCTTTTATTGTTTAAATACTGATGATTTTGGCATACAACTCCTGATAACCCAAAAAACCTGTCTCAATAAATTAGCATATCAAGAAAAGGTTCTCTAAACGACCTATTACCCTAATCTTCTGAATCAACTAATTAACTCTAAACACATGCAAAAGATACCTGAGGCTTTTATAAACTCCCTGCCTGGTTCATTACTCAAAACCCCCATCATGGGTAAGACTAGCGACCTGACAGATGTCAAGAAGGCCATCATTGACACCCTCAAGCAAGAGGGTAAGACCCAGAAAGAAATTTCTCAACAAATAGGCTGTTCCCAGAGTGCTGTATCAAGGCACCTCAATGGTAAGTCTGTTGGAAGGAAACAATGTGGCAGAAAACGCTGTACAACGAGAAGAGGAGACCGGACCCTGAGGAAGATTGTGGAGAAGGACCGATTCCAGACCTTGGGGAACCTGAGGAAGCAGTGGACTGAGTCTGGTGTGGAAACATCCAGAGCCACCGTGCACAGGCGTGTGCAGGAAATGGGCTACAGGTGCCGCATTCCCCAGGTAAAGCCACTTTTGAACCATAAACAGCGGCAGAGGCGCCTGACCTGGGCTACAGAGAAGCAGCACTGGACTGTTGCTAAGTGGTCCCAAGTACTTTTTTCTGATGAAAGCAAATTTTGCATGTCATTCGGAAATCAAGGTGCCAGAGTCTGGAGGAAGACTGGGGAGAAGGAAATGCCAAAATGCCTGAAGTCCAGTGTCAAGTACCCACAGTCAGTGATGGTGCGGGGTGCCATGTCAGCTGCTGGTGTTGGTCCACTGTGTTTCATCAAGGGCAGGGTCAATGCAGCTAGCTATCAGGAGATTTTGGAGCACTTCATGCTTCCATCGGCTGAAATGCTTTATGGAGATGAAGATTTCATTTTTCAGCACGACCTGGCACCTGCTCACAGTGCCAAAACCACTGGTAAATGGTTTACTGACCATGGTATTACTGTGCTCAATTGGCCTGCCAACTCTCCTGACCTGAACCCCATAGAGAATCTGTGGGATATTGTGAAGAGAAAGTTGAGAGACGCAAGACCCAACACTCTGGATGAGCTTAAGGCCGCTATTGAAGCATCCTGGGCCTCCATAACATCTCAGCAGTGTCACAGGCTGATTACCTCCATGCCACGCCGCATTGAAGCAGTCATTTCTGCCAAAGGATTCCCGGCCAAGTATTGAGTGCATAACTGAACATTATTATTTGATGGTTTTTTTGTTTGTTATTAAAAAACACTTTTATTTGATTGGATGGGTGAAATATGCTAATTTATTGAGACAGGTTTTTTGAGTTATCAGGAGTTGTATGCCAAAATCATCAGTATTAAAACAATAAAAGACCTGACAAATTTCAGTTGGTGGATAATGAATCTATAATATATGAAAGTTTAATTGTAATCATTACATTATGGTAAATAATGAAATTTAACACTATATGCTAATTTTTTGAGAAGGACCTGTATATATATATATAAACTGTGAATGAAGTGGATGTAGGTGGCGGTTCCATTATACAACGTCTGTCATTCTCCTTTCCTTGCTATTGCTGTATTAGCAGAAGGTTATAGAAATGCCATGAACATGTAGACAATATTAATATCACTGTTTGCACGGCAAATACTTTCCTTATTTAAGAGATCTTGGCGCGCTCATGATCCGCCGCCATCGCACTTGTTTTTTTATGACCTTTAAAGAATTTACTGTGTAGAAAATGCTGCAATGTCCCTAGAAGGAAGGCAGCAAGGAGGTAATTTAAACACAGCTTGTGGTGGGAATATGCGATCTATCACATCCGTGAACATCCGTAAACCCCGTTTTGCAGAAAAAGACTCCCTGCTGACACTGCACACGTTTGCAGACAAATTTAGCAAGATTTCGATTTTCACGCACTTAATATTGTCAGTCCGCTACTTCTTTTCTTTGGGGAGGGAGTCATTTATTTTAAAGGATGTCAGAAATTGTTTACCAAGACGCCCGTGCTTGCATCGTCGTCGGAGGATGATTGCGTATGGTGCACTGTGGCACTTGTGTGGACTTGAAAAATGTAGAAATAAGTTACGGAAGTGGATAGTAATGATCAAATGTAAGTGATATAGGCTGTTCTCATTAACGGTGTCAACTTCCACTTGTTATTTTCCATCGATTTATTTAAGGAAATTGAGTTTTGAAGGCATCAACAAGCAATGTTATGGTAGGAAAGGATATAAATGTAATATTGGGGCATACGTATGCGAGGAAGAGTCCAGAGATCTGTTGTCATGCCGTAAGCGGCGCTAAAGGGGCAGGACGGCGTACTGGGACCCGCACCTGTCCCTACCACTTTAATGGGGCCCTGGCTTTCCCTTATCTCGGGGGTACCTATGATGGTTAGGAGGCCCGAGCCACCAGCGTATCCCTGTCTCCTGTGCAGGCCCTATCAGTGGCCCCCTCTCCCCCCAAAGGAGGTGGACTGCAACAGTGTAATAATACAACAAATAACAGGGTATACAGACAAGGTAACTAAAAGTCTCAAACTCACCAAATGCTCACACAACCACAGAGGAAACACAGAGAAGGGAAGAGGAGGAATAAACAAGGAAGGAAAACAGGTTAAACATGCAACCAAAACAGCAGACACCAATCTCTGTAAATTAACCTCCAACACCAACACTACGCTCCTTCAACCTCCAAGCCAGGCAGTAGAACTGATCACTGACAATAGCTGAAGTCAACCACAACGAGCTGAATGAATGTCTGGCAGAGATCGAAGACTGACAGCCCAGCTAAGTAGCTGGGCAATCACCTGTGGCAGGGAACACCTGAAGGCAGCCCACAACCTCCCAGTCTCAGATTGGACAGCTGAGCTGCCAATCAGAATACCGACAGTTCAGTACGCCCCTGCACCAGATTGCATAGCTGAGCTGTCAAAGTACTGACAGCTTTAGCACACCCCCTGAACCAGATTGGATGGCTGAGCTGTCAAAGTACTGATAGTAACTGCATCCCAGACACATTGAGGGGGTGGAATTGTGACTAAATCTTTAATATAGTCAACTCCGCCACTCCATATTTATCAAATGTCAAGACCTTAAAGGGGTTGTCTACTACTTGAACAACCTTATAAATAACTTTTTCCAACATGCATAGTTAATTGTCTTATATTTTTACATTTTTTATATATTTTTGCATTAAAATCTTCAATCCCCTTTTAAAAAAATGAAAGTTTAAGAAATGCTATGTAGGTACATATTAAAAAGTCATAACTTGCAACAGAGCGCTGTAATACTGTGGCATCTAAGTATATAAAATTTGACTAATAAAACATGCAAAAAAAATTGTTTGTGACACACTTTGTGAGGTGGACAGTCGCAGTTAAATGTCTGGAATTGAGATAATTTTATTTTGTATTTTTAAAAAACAATTAATCTCCCTTTACAAAACAAAATTGCACAAGAAATAAAAAAACTATTGTACAGTCGCTTGTACAATCCATCACACCATCTGACACTGTGCTGACTTATTTCTGCTCTCTAGTGGAATAAAAATTCATAAAAAATAAATGTGTAATTGTAATGAAAATGCAGCAGGACAGGTTCCAGGTAGTCTCCATACTTGCTCAGTGGTTCTGCGCCCTATTTCTTCCACTACTGGCGCCCTGGAACTCCCCCTAGGGACCCTTCACTAGTACCCATCTCTGAGTCCTGCTAAGGTCCGTTACCTTCTTTGTTAAAAGTTCAAAGTCTTTTGGCTAGGCATAATCTCCCAAGACCAGTATCCAGAAGGCCAGTCTGTCTTATTGGTTAGTTTTCTGGAGGATCACGCTATGCCTTCTTCTCAGTCTCCTCTCACTCAGGGTCACCCTTTATGCAGCTCTGCTCACTACTTACTCCAAACACCTACTCCCTCAACTAACAGGAAGCAGTCACTTTCCTTAACAATAACCCCTCCCAGCGTGGGCTAGTCCCAAATATTAACCCTATAGTTAACCATTTACATCCCTACAATACCTATCCTATAATGCTATACCTTACACTATAATATCCATACTTATCCGACATCACACATTTACTGCTTTAATACTCCTTTAATGCTAGCAATTCCCCATGTCGCTAGGATTTGCCCTCACTTTATGATCGGTGGACATCGAACCTCTGGGACCCCCACTGATCGTTAAAAATTAATGGGGTGCTCTGGTGTAACATTGTGCCCACTTCCCTTGCATTGCGGCCTCTCACATAGTTCTAACAGAACTACAACAGAACTGGCTTAAATATATGTAATTATCTTCTAAAGTGATAATATATCTCTTGGATATGCCGTCACTATATAATTGGAACCATTGGGACCCCCACTGGTCCTGTACACCGCTGTTGCAACTTTGCATACCCTTTTAATTTTTCCCTGCATGCAGCAGCATAGTGCACCCTCTCATTTTCAGGAACGATGTGGGGGGTCATCGAGATCAGGATTTACCAGTTATAAAGTTATGGCATCGAGTGATCTACAAGATGGTAAGAGCCAATGAACGCACGATATGTAACATAGAAACACGTGGATTCCAAAAACACCCGAATAGTGTCAGTCTTCACTGTACTGCTTGCATTCCATTGATAAATCGGGAATATAAAAAAAAAAATAGTTTCACCTCTTAACCAGATAGGGCGATCCACAATACTCAATGTTATGTCTGCAATATGTAGGTACATACCTTCCGCCAATAAAAATAAAAAAGCACCGCTCAACAAAGCCGCAAATGTAAATCTTTTGACCTCTTGTAAACATTCATGAAAAATTAATTAGCAGATTGGTGTTTGTAAATTTCAATCATTGTGAACGCATTTGAATTTTTATTTCAGTTTCAGGGCTCAGATCTTAATTTACACTGCAGCGATTCTCGGCACAAACGGCTGCTGTTCTCATTTTCGTTTTAATTGGTCTTTTCATCAGAGCAGTCGCTGGTGATTTTTCAGAGCAGCATTTTTCAGACGTTAATTGATTTTCCTCTTGCCGTCGCTCGCTGCCTGTTTGCAGGATGCAGGGCATTTATTTTCTGGGACAAACACTGGAGATGGATCGCGTCTGTGACAAAGCAAAGCAGCAGCTCGGGTAACACATCGCCGCAGAACTGTCCTGCACATGGCGCGACAAGTTCATGGCTCGTAGGGAACATGGGCCATGATTTATTGAGAATCTGACCCATTTATTAACTATCACAAAGGGAAAAAGGTTAAAGAATTTGTATAATTACGTGCAGCCATATTTCAAGGGTTCTCCTTGAGTATCCTTAGGGCTCGCTCCCACTTGTGATTAAGCCGGATGTCCCGATTTATTCCTATGCTTCTGTTCTCAATGGCGTCTTTCTTTCCTGCTCCGATCAAATCGCGACCCGACAGGAAAAAAAAATCACATACCAAGTTCGGCTCACACGCACCCATATAAGTCTATAGGTCCAGTGCAATTCCTGCCGTTGTCAGCAACAGAGGAGATGGAGAAATTAATTTCTCCATCTCCTTTGGAGCACAGAGATCATTGTCTGGGTGCCAACCCGCAATTTCGACATGGCCGGTATCATAGGCAAGGAGCATGTGGCATGTATAGGCTAAATGCTTTACAGATCGCTGCATCCAGGCAGCTTTAGTCCCACTGCGCTTCTTCCTTGCAGCAGAGGCAAAATTGCAGCCTAGGGAATGGCAAAGTTTGGACCAGCGGTGTGACCATGTTGGCCAAGTAGGTAGCCGAGGGCTGGAAGAGGTGCGCTCATGAAGGTTCATCTTGAGCCAACCCCTTTAACTGGCAGAAGTCCGACCTTCAGGAATCATGCCAATCATCAGATAAAGAGGGTAGTAAAAAAGGAGGGCAAGAACTTTACTCTCATACTGGTATGTTCACACTGAGTCTTTTTGAGACAGAAAAATCCAGCAAAGAGAAATTTGAAGTCTTAATTTTTTTGCAAGATTTTCAGTTCTGATTTGGTTTTGATGCAAATTTTGAAGATTTTTTTTTCCATACTTTTTTTTTTTGCAGCATTTTACTTTTGATATGTTTCCACGTCGGCTTTTAGCTTAGAATTTACTTGTGGCTTTCAAAACTAAAATATGCAGCGTTACGACATCCAAACTTTGCGCATAATTTTTGCACCTATTAATGTCTTTTTATGTGCTTTTTATGTTGCAAAAAAAAGCACCAGAAAATACACCAAAAAATACAATTCAACAATGTAAGGCCAGCTATTTAACCTGAGGATTTAGGATTCCCATTTAAATTACTGTACTGGGTAAAATCTGCACCACAAAGATGCAATGCCACAATTGAAATTAACATGCTGTAAATTTAAAAAAGCAAGAAAATCAAATTTACATGAAGATTCCACAGTTCACATAGAAAAAATGCAGCATGTGGGTAAAAAAAAGGAAACTCATCTACTTTGCAAGTATTGTAAAATGCTGCAGATACTATGCACTAAAAGCCTGCGCTTAAAATCTGCACCAAATACGCCAAGTGTGAACCTAGCCTTTTACTCCAGTAACAAGTATGGGATAGATTCTGCATCAAAGAAGTGACGTGACTTTTTTTCCCCTGTGGTGTGAGTTTTAGAACCTCGGGGGACAGAAACCTACTGTATGAAAAGCAATGTGGATTTCTCTTTGACATTAAAGGGAATCTGATAGTAGGATCTACCATTCTAAGCCATTTATATGGCCATACAGGTCATAGAAAGAGGAATAAAATGATACCCTGATATTCGCAATTCAATTTCTTATTTCAGAGAAATCTATGTTTTCTTAACATGCAAAGGAAATGTTAAGATCTATGGGGCCGGACATAGATCTCCCGGAGAATCAGCCCACAGACCTTATTTAATATGAAAGGAGGACTCCATACTCTGGATGATGAGACCAAGATAAATGTTTTGGCAACTGATGGCTTCAAAACTGTATGACATTGCAAAGGTGAGTGAAAAGAAAAATGTATGATGCCTACAGTGACACATGGTGGTGGCCGTGTCCTTATGGGGGCTGTATGAGTGCTGCCTGGTGTAGGGGAACTGCATGTCATTGATGGTATTATGAATTCTCAGATGTGCTGGTTAGGGATAAGTGGACCCATGGAAGTTCGGGTGGTTCGACTGAACTTTAGTCCAAAGTTTGGTTCCGGTACCCAAACGTAGTCCGTTAAACGGGTTCACACAACGCAGTGTGAACCTAGCCAGAAAGACAGTTTAGCCCTGAAAACAAGTTCAAAATTATCAGACTTTCTAGACTCTACAAAGAAGAATTTTCTGTAATGCATTTTTCATCTACATTTATATCTAGAATGTTCTTCACTGCTGAACCCTTAGGAGAGTCACCTAACCTTGAATGACACGATGTCCATCTATGCGGTGTGCAGCAATGAATCTACAGTGGAGACTTGACGGAATGATTTGGCGGTGCCATGTAACGAGAGAAAAAACAGACTGCCCATGATCGAATGACGAATATTCTCAGCTGCCGATACATGGGATGCGAGCTGCTATGTTTCTTTTATAAGATGTCCTGATGCTCTGTAGAAATGTTTGATGATTTCCTGCCGACATGTAGTAAGTCAATTACTCTAAGTAACATATGTCGCCATTCTGTGCACAACAGATCCCCGCTCACTCATTCTGCTCTTTAACTTTTGCTCTCAGGGGTCATTCACACTTTAAAATGGGAAAAAAAGGTCAAAGTATTAAAAAATCTTAAATCTATTTTATTCTTAAAAATCATTTACAAAAATATGAAAAAATGTGGTCAAGATGTTGACAAATAGAATTAAAGGATTGTTCCCAATTTTTCAACTTATTACCTATGCACAGGATTGAAGGGGTGTACCAACGGGGCTTTGAAATGCAGTGTTGGAATTAATGACCACTACTCCATTCATCGTCCGCGGGACTTCAGGAGGAAGCCGAGTGCTCTACTTGGCCATCTCCTGCAATCCCGCAGTGACCCCAATACACACGGGCCAACATTTCCTGCCTTTATCACTGACCTTTCTGTATTTTCCTTATGACACTTGTCTGAAAAGAAGGGGGAAAATAAGATCTTCTGCAACTAGCGTCTTCTCCAAGAATAAATTATGTGTATGTGGGATTTTATGTTTCATTTTATGTGTGATTTATATTTAAACTAGTTGCCAGAAGACACTTGAAATCACCGGGTGAGGGAAAAACTAATCTTGTGGATGAAGTGAAAATTGGAATTCGTGCCATTAGTTTTTTTGTTCTTTTTCAAAAGTTGACTGATTTGATCACAGCGTGAACCGTGCGAGGGCATGACTGAAGATGAAAAAGCACTAAAGTATGATTATTACGCAGGACTGGAGAGGAGAGCAGCCTTTCACAGAGTAATATTTTAGGCTCTGAGCAATTCATTGACCGTTTCAGAGCAATTTTGTATTGGAGAAAGTTTTTGAATTCCGTTTAGAATTCTACAAATTTATGACAAAAGGTTATAGCTTCTACTAAGTCCCTCAATACGCTAAGGATATCCCTCAAATAGAACCCCCAAAGAAACAGCAAAACTATTTTTTTGGGAAAAAAAAGAAAGAAAAAACAGAATTCGAGAAGAACAGTAATAGAAACGATTTCACAAAGAAAAGCCTTACATGTAGTTATAGTGTTAGTATCCTGCCATGTCTCGGATTCCAGATGTGCAACGTAACTGCAATTAACTTCTCTGCCCTCTAATGATAATGAGATGACTCTGCTCATTCTGTCCCATCTATGCAGCAAAGCTGACGAGTGTGCTATTGAAAACAAGCAGTATCAGCCTATTGAGACTACTCCAGTGAACTTTATTATTGTTTTTTTTGTATATAATTGCATGAAAATATAAACATAATTTAATTTTTTTTAAATAAAATAGAAATGTATTCTAAAATTGATTTCATTTTCTGATAATATTCCCTCAACCCCTTGGAGACAAAGAGCATTTTGTTTTTGCTTTTTACTCCTTGATTTCTAAGAGCCATACTTTTTATTTTCCAGTTAACATATCCGTACGAGGACTGCAAGTATGCGGTATGTTTAATCCGTGCCACATTCCGACTAGACGTGAACTGCCTCACTCAATACAAGTGAATCGAATGAGGCTGGATATCCTTAGTCAGAATGTGGCTGGAAGTATGCAAATTGCATACTTGTGGTCACATGACCGGTTGATCCCGACACTGCAGAATCCTGTCAGCGTACATTGTGCGCGCTCTAAGGCTATGCTCGTACGTTGTGTTTTTTTATGCAAATTTTAAGCTGCTTTTTACAGTACCAGCAAAAGCTGGCTCTTGAAGCAATGACTCCAGCAGCAGTCCACTCCTTGTGAATCTCACCCAAATTTTTGAATGGCCATTTCTTAACAATCCTTTCAATCCCGGTTGCTTGTGCACCTTTTTCTACCACACTTTTTCCTTCCACTCAACTTTCCATTAATATGCTTGGATACAGCACTCTGTGAACAGCCAGCTTCTTTAGCAATGACCCTTTGTGGCTTCCCCTCCTTGTGGATTGTGTCAGTGACTGCCTTCTGGACATCTGTCAAGTCAGCAGTCTTCCCCATGATTGTGGAGCCTACTAAAACTGATTAAGGAACCTTTATAAAGCTTAGGAAGCCTTTGCAGGTGTTTTTTGTTAATTATTCTAATTTACTGAGATAATGACTTTTGTGTTTTCGTTGGCTGTAAGCCATAATCATCAACATTAACAGAAATAAACACTAGAAATAGATAGCGCTTTGTTTCTTACCTCTTAAATGTCACTGTCACGATTGACCGCAGCATCTAAAATTTTAAATTGGTCGAAGCTAGCTCTAATTGCAGCAGTATAGCACAGCAGGCACACTCGCTCTCTCGAGCTGGCTCAGCTTTTGAGCCTGCTCCATACAGTAAATTTCTGGTTATCCTCCTGCAATTGTTAGTGCCATCTTCCTCACAGACTGCACAGGTCTCTTGGCAGTTGACTAAGGAGCATGTGACCTAAAGGTGATAAATCCCTTTAAATTCAACATTAAATTCAACCATACATTTATCAGCTACGGTTGCATTTTCTTCTGTTACATTTCGACAATCAGTCGGCTATGCTGAACTATTCTCTCCGTCGTGCAACCTTCGGTTTATAATGGTAGAGAAAAGAATATCTTATTGCATGTCCTTCAAATAAGATAAAAACACTTTCCTGGAATCCGTCGGCCGCAGGATATGAGCAGTCTGTCTTTATATATTGATAATTCATTCTAATTTAAGATCCAAGGAGACGTTTGTTGTGACGACCTTTCTAATGTTAATGCACTTCACGGAGGTCGCCTGACGCAGGTCTGTTGTTGAGAAAATGTCCATTTAGCACATAATAGATTTTAGAAATAGCGGTAAATTCCATTAGCGCAGTATGTGGCTAAAGTTACGGTCTATATATTAATAATATCACCTTCTGATGAGAGAGGAGAGAAGCTGATGTATGATGCAATGTGCAGACAGTATGTACAATGTTGCTACAAGAATATTATTATTATTTATTATTATAGCGCCATTTATTCCATGGTGCTTTAGATGTGAGGAGGGGTATACATACAAACAAGTACAATAATCTTGAACAATACAAGTCATAACTGGCACAGTAGGAGAGAGGACCCTGCCCGCGAGGGCTCACAATCTACAAGGGATGGGTGAGGATACAGTAGGTGAGGATAGAGCTGGTTGTGCAGTAGCTTGGTCGATCGGTGGTTACTGCAGGTTGTAGGCTTGTCGGAAGAGGTGGGTCTTCAGGTTCTTTTTGAAGGTTTTGATGTTAGGTGAGAGACTGATATGTTGTGGTAGAGAGTTCCAGAGTAGGGGTGACGCGCCAGAGAAATCTTGCATGCGATTGGGGGAAGAGGAAATAAGAGGGGAGTAGAGAATGAGATCTTGTGAGGATCGGAGGTTGCGTGCCGGTAAGTACCGGGAGACGAGGTCACAGATGTATGGAGGAGACAGGTTGTGGATGGCTTTGTATGTCATGGTTAGGCTTTTGTACTGGAGTCTCTGGGTAATGGGAAGCCAGTGAAGGGATTGACAGAGGGGAGAGACCGGGGAATAGCGGGGGGACAGGTGGATTAGTCGGGCAGCCGAGTTTAGAATAGATTGGAGGGGTGCGAGAGTGTTGGAGGGGAGGCCACAGAGCAAGAGGTTACAGTAGTCGAGGCGGGAGATGATGAGGGCATGGACTAGGGTTTTTGCAGATTCTTGGTTTAGGAATGTACGGATCCGTGAAATATTTTTGAGTTGAAGGCGGCAGGAAGTGGAAAGGGCTTGGATATGCGGTTTGAAGGAGAGATCAGTGTCAAGGACTACCCTGAGACAGCGAGCTTGTTGGACTGGAGAAAGTGGGCAGCCGTTTACTGTAATGGATAGGTTCGTTGGGGATGTCGCGTGAGATGGGAGAAAGACAATGAATTCTGTTTTGTTCATGTTAAGTTTTAGAACTCTAGCGGAGAAGAAGGATGAAATGGCGGATAAACATTGAGGAATTATGATGCTTATTGCATTCTAAAATTCAGGAATATGATCCTAGGGTCAATGCAAAATAGGCATAGTCAATGGGGACATTGGTGCAACCTCTAGACACCACTAGGACTGGGTGCGGAGATAGCAATCACAACCAGCCCTCGTGCCTAAGGAAACATACAAGGGCCAGGTGTCATATGTTGCAGAAAGACCTTTGGGTTCACTTAGGCACCAGGGCTGGTTGTGCCTATACAATTGATGTCTTCTTATTTACGTAGTAACATAGAAACATAGTAATTAAGGTTGAAGGAAGACTTTAATTTCATCTAGCTTAACTCATAGCCTAACCTAACATGCCCTAATATGTTGATCCAGAGGAAGGCAAAAAATTGGGCACAGGGGCCTTTAGGTTCCTTAGGCACAAGGGTTGTTGTCCCTACACAATTGATGTATTTTTATGTGGCAGAGAGACCTTTGGATTCCGTTATAGTTTTATGAGGCAGAGAGACCTTTGGTTTCCCTTATGCACCAGGGCAGGTTTTGCCTATACAACTGATGTCTTCTTATCAGTATGTTTTCCAATAATAAGGTTGTGAAGGTCTTGAGACAGCTCACCGGTTTTACTCATCATGAGAGGTTTCTTGTGTGGCACCTTGATAATGAGACACCTTTTTATAGGCCGCCAGTTGTTGCACTAGAAGATATATTATTCTTCACTAAATGGCAGGATTGCTTTCTAATTGCTGATAGATTTCATCTTGTATCATGACTTTCCATGGATAGTTGCACCTCTTTCTTCACCTGTTCAATACTTTTTCCCAGTGTCATTTCTCAGTATTGCATATAACTTAAGTTATGGATATATATGATTTAATTCTTTTGCCTGTGAGGATTGGATGAGTTGTTACCAACTTCTGATGAGGATTTCATGCCAATAGCACCTTTAGAAATAGATTTAATTAGAATATATGTGACTTGTTCAATACTTATTTCACCCGTTCTACGTGTATTCACCATCTATGTTCCAAATGAGAATATGAGACAGAAATGAAATGTATAATAAAGTTATAAGTCACAAATGAGTTTTAACAATCTATGAAATAAATAGTGAATATTAATTACTGAAGTTTGAGGGAGATTATGAGGGGGTTAGGGGAGGTGATGGCAACAGCTGATACGCTCTGTGGCTGCGTCTGACAACCTGTAGCTCGTCAGATGTCAGTATCTGGAAGAGCATGCTGGGAAATAAGGCTCCATCTGGAGTACTACCAGCCATCATTGTCAACCAGCTGCAGATTTGTTTGTTCAGCCTGTTTTATAAGCAAAACTATCTGACAAGGAGCATATTTCGTCTGTCATAGCACATAACACTCTGCAAGTTGATAATATCGCAGGAAGAGCATTCATATCACTTTGGAAGAAACCTCGAGCTGCGTTTTGTCCTAAAATGAAACACTAACCCATCAAAAAGCTGAAAAAAATTACTATTTATAAAGTGAGCAAATATTAAGTGATATAAGTGAGCAGATATTTTTCTGCCTTTCTATCTTATGGATATGCCACATATGTTTAATATAGAATTTTTTTCTTTAGGTTTTGTTTCAAAAGCTAGTACCCCTTGTTAGCACACCTGCATGTGTCTCCTTTCTCCCCCAGCAGAGACGCTGACATGTTTACTTACCCGTCTGCACTTCCTCAGCATATGTTTCCTTCCAGGACCTGTGCATGGCGCACAGGTCTCCTGGGAGTGTGCTTATAGCTCATGCGCTCCTGGCCTCCTGAAGGGCTAGTGCATGTGCTGCTAAAAGATCTCCAGAGTCAATCGCTGAGAGACATCTGATATTTAAGGCACCCTCTCCTATTGGGAGGTGCCTTAGCCACTTTAGTTATTAGTCTATATCCTGCTATCTAGTTGTAAGGTCATGGTTCCTGTGCTCTCAGTATCTGATTCTGTCCACCCTGCTACACCTATACATGAACCCACCTGCCAGGGGCTAGTCCTGTTCCTTATCCATATGAACCTGCTTCTGTGTACCTGCACCAGTGATTCTGTGACATCCCGTTTTCCTGTACCAGTCATGCGCGTGCCTGATCCCGCATCTGTATATCTGCCGCATACATACTGCTAACCAGTTCCTGGCCTATCCTATTTCCCTGTCCCCTCGTTTGTCAATGTTCCAAAGGTCCATCTTGGAGTAGCACCTGGTGTCCAAATGGGTTCAAATCTAACCACACAATCAGGCGCTCTAGTGAAGAACCAGGTGTTCATATACTTCATATCAGCAGAAATCTCTCTGGGACTGACTCACTGTCACTAAAGCATTGAGCAGCTTGCAATATATGGTAATAGTGCTTCTTTATTATTGAATGGAGTAAAAAAAACACTGGAAAACAGTAAAAAAAAAAAAAGCTCTGAAAATGTACAGGAAATGACCTAAAAAAACTACACTAAATACGTTGTGTGCACATATCCTTAGGAAGTTCTGAAAATGTATTACCAATCCACAATTCTGACCGTTTTTGACAAAAATCGAATTAGCAGGAATCAACTTGTTGAGCGATATTAGAACTTCAACCATAATGCATTTTCTTTATTGTTCTTCTAACAATATTTTATGCTTTCTGCATATGGGTTATACTGCAGTATTTTTTTTTTGTAAACTTTTTTGGCTGCTTATAGGGAATTTTTCACTATTCTGCAGAGCAGAGGACCATTAAAATAGCTTTGGATCTCCTGGTGATTGATACGGGTCTGTGCTCTGAAAACAATTTAAGACTAGGAAGGATGGAGAGTCGTTTATTTTTTGCATGTGACCTCATTGTTTGTGGTCTATTGGAGGAAGAAGCGCATAGACTGGATTGTAATGTCTCTCAGGGAGTAACAGATTGTTTCCCAGAGATTTGATGAAACAAGAGGAGAACATGATTAGTGGTAGAAGACACAGTGGGAAGCTTCCGCGTCTGCTCCAACAAACACCATGGTAGGTTTTCTGTTTATACAGACCCGATTCCTTCACATATCTGTGACTTTCCTTGACATGGGTCTAATTTAGATATAAAAAATTATTTTTAAGGATTTTAAGGCTGTTAATCTGTCTAAAGACAGAGGCGAAACCTGAAATTAAGCCCCAGTTCAAAATCAGTAAGAGATGTGACCCTTATGGGACAAAGGGATCCTTCTACTGGCCTACAAATCAGGAGAGGCACCGGGGATCTCGCAGACCTTCCATACAGCGGAAACAGAATATTGACATTCCGGACCCTAAGGCCATGTTCACACTAAGGTTTTCGAAGAGTTTTTGGAGTAGATCTTCTCTAAAATCCTCCTGAAAAACTCTATGAAAACGTTCGCAATTCATTTCTATAACACGTCCACTTTAATGTTAATATGAGGAGTTTTTGAGATTTATATTTTTCCCTTTAGAGGCTTTGAAAAATGTCTCGTGAGAAGAAAAAAACTTATTTGATGAAGATGCTGAATTAATCGTGTCCAAACTAGGCACTGTCCAATCAAAAAGCTGCAAAAAAAAAAATCCTCCAGGATAAAACATTTTTACAAAACCGTTTCGAAAAAACTTTTCAGGAAAAGGAAAACTATTTCCCAAAAAAAAAAACCCCTCCAATAAAGAAAAAGTTTCCCGAAGTGGCTTCTGCTTGAAAAACAGCCTAATCTGTCAGTCAGGGTAAAGAGCAGCTAATAAAAAGCGTCTCCCTTCCTGTGCATCTCATTGGTTTTAATGAGAACTGTGTAATACCTCACTTCACCTACGGAGGCACTGCAGGGAGAATAGACAGTTGTCGCTGGTGTTCTTTGGGTTTCTCTTTACAATTGCCATGACGTGTTTAGAGCAGAATGGGACAATATTAATCACGTAATGTTCAGTCAAGGACAGACTCAATTAGCATCATCTTTATACAAAGAGCCATTCCTACGGCATTCATCATTTCCTTATTTATACTACATAGAAAAATGTTTCATCGAAAGAAACTCCAAAGATAATTATTTAGAGGAATGATGGAGACAAATGTGTCTGTTTCTTAAGCAGATGCATTAAGGACAAGGGCGGCCGCGGTATTACAGTTGCCATGTTTTTATTACATGTTTGCAGAGTGCATTTAAATGAGCCTGAAATTAAACTTAGAAGTGTAGAAAGGGAAGATTAATTCAGGAGAAAGACACTTAAAGGGGCATGCATCCCCTTTTAGAATGCACCCATTGCAGTGATTGGTTGATTTCTCTATGTCCCTCCTCTGTGAAAAAAACAAAGAAGACATTTACAATTATTTCAGATGCCCATCAGTTCCATCTCAGATCGCAAGTGCACGGAATGACTGCATATTTCATAAACCGGGCGTGACGGCCTTATGGAAATATATGAAGAGTTCACGCTCGGGGTCGAAACGCGTGACCGGTTCGTGCATTGCGATCCGAGATTGGACCGATGATCACAGATGCCCTGAAAGAGTCCTCAACCTGTAGGTTTAGCCTAACTGGCAGTGTGTGAGACTACAAGGAGAAAATGATGTCATAGACCTAATGGAAAAGAGAAGAATTAGTTGGGTAGAAAGGCAAAATGAGCAATTGTAAGTACACAGTGCTGCATAATATGATAAATGTAATATATTAAGAGGATAACAATTTTGATCAGAGTGCTTTTTTAAATCTCCTAAGATGTCTATATGGGCATGTAAGTCATAGAAAGTTTAATAGAATAATACCTTCATATCTGCAATACGATATGTTATTCCAAAGAAATCAACAATTTTTTTAAATATGTAAATTAACTATTAAGATCTATGGGTCGGACATAGATCTTCTTGAGATTCTGCCTCCAGAGTTTATTTTAAAAGAAAGGGGAAGATACCAGTGTGAGACATGTAGATCAGGAGAGCAGACTGTCTGTCATTACATGTCTCACACTTGTAGAGACTCCTATGATTTAATTTAAGCTCTGGAGGCGGATTCCCAGTTCAGTTCATAGATCTTAACAGCTCATTTACATATTAAGAAAAATAACTTCAAACCGAAAGCACTGAGAGTCACCTCAGGCTAAAATGAGTGAAATGAATGCCCCCATGATTAAAAATATATTTTTATTTATTAATAATAATGATAACAATACATAAAAATAAACTAACGTAGCTCCAAAGAAAAGGAGGATGACAATAGAGCAAAGTCAATAGCAGATACAAATAAACAGCCCCTTTTGCAGTAGGGAATATAAAGAAAATAGAAGCTATAGATCTAATATTATATATACACCACACGCGCATGCACGCGCACGCACACACACACGCATACATCTCCAAAGACATAACAATCTGTAGTATACCCATTTACTCCATACAAAATTGGAGCAACACCACAAAGTAAAACATTCATATTTTATTGAATAAATTGAATAAACAATAGATACAAAAGTGAAATAATAATAAATAAACCCAATTAAAAATGGGGAACGTCAGGCAGAGATAGGATCCCCACAGAACACACATAGATACATGTCTTGCTGGTATTAAATCCAGAGTATAAATAAGAATCAATATCCCATGGTTTACTGCCAAGAGGTCAATGAATTAAATCAATGCATTAGTTAAATAATGGAAGGTACAAGTAATTGCATAACCAGATATCCCTTACTATGGCAACAGGCACGTAAATATCCATTGTGTGAGTAGGCACAAACATATGAACTCACAAAAGAAGGGAAAAAGTCCTACATAATACAGTCAAGAGTGCATGCATATGTGCAAAATGACACACAAACACAACAATACAGTAACATAGCAAACATGGCCAGTGAATAACACATATAAAGACACAACAATATAGATGTAGAAACATCCCCCAAGAAGAAGCCACACGCAAAACGTGCGTCAGGGCCCAGGGGTGTTCTGTGTTCCAATCAGCGAATGAATAACCGTTACAGACAGAAGGACAGACGGAAGTGACCCTTAGACAATTATATAGTAGATATCTTATAATTACTTTACATTTCCTGCTAGAAATAGGGCTATTTTTTGTATCTGCTGTTGGATTACTTTGTTTCATTGTCATCCATCATTTTCTATGGAGTTACTGTACAGGTCCTTCTCAAAAAATTAGCATATAGTGTTAAATTTCATTATTTACCATAATGTAATGATTACAATTAAACTTTCATATATTATAGATTCATTATCCACCAACTGAAATTTGTCAGGTCTTTTATTGTTTTAATACTGATGATTTTGGCATACAACTCCTGATAACCCAAAAAACCTGTCTCAATAAATTAGCATATTTCACCCATCCAATCAAATAAAAGTGTTTTTTAATAACAAACAAAAAAACCAACAAATAATAATGTTCAGTTATGCACTCAATACTTGGTGGGGAATCCTTTGGCAGAAATGACTGCTTCAATGCGTTGTGGCATGGAGGCAATCAGCCTGTGACACTGCTGAGATGTTATGGAGGCCCAGGATGCTTCAATAGCGGCCTTAAGCTCATCCAGAGTGTTGGGTCTTGCGTCTCTCAACTTTCTCTTCACAATATCCCACAGATTCTCTATGGGGTTCAGGTCAGGAGAGTTGGCAGGCCAATTGAGCACAGTAATACCATGGTCAGTAAACCATTTACCAGTGGTTTTGGCACTGTGAGCAGGTGCCAGGTCGTGCTGAAAAATGAAATCTTCATCTCCATAAAGCATTTCAGCCGATGGAAGCATGAAGTGCTCCAAAATCTCCTGATAGCTAGCTGCATTGACCCTGCCCTTGATGAAACACAGTGGACCAACACCAGCAGCTGACATGGCACCCCACACCATCACTGACTGTGGGTACTTGACACTGGACTTCAGGCATTTTGGCATTTCCTTCTCCCCAGTCTTCCTCCAGACTCTGGCACCTTGATTTCCGAATGACATGCAAAATTTGCTTTCATCAGAAAAAAGTACTTGGGACCACTTAGCAACAGTCCAGTGCTGCTTCTCTGTAGCCCAGGTCAGGCGCCTCTGCCGCTGTTTATGGTTCAAAAGTGGCTTTACCTGGGGAATGCGGCACCTGTAGCCCATTTCCTGCACCCGCCTGTGCACGGTGGCTCTGGATGTTTCCACACCAGACTCAGTCCACTGCTTCCTCAGGTTCCCCAAGGTCTGGAATCGGTCCTTCTCCACAATCTTCCTCAGGGTCCGGTCTCCTCTTCTCGTTGTACAGCGTTTTCTGCCACATTGTTTCCTTCCAACAGACTTACCATTGAGGTGCCTTGATACAGCACTCTGGGAACAGCCTATTTGTTGAGAAATTTCTTTCTGGGTCTTACCCTCTTGCTTGAGGGTGTCAATGATGGCCTTCTTGACATCTGTCAGGTCGCTAGTCTTACCCATGATGGGGGTTTTGAGTAATGAACCAGGCAGGGAGTTTATAAAAGCCTCAGGTATCTTTTGCATGTGTTTAGAGTTAATTAGTTGATTCAGAAGATTAGGGTAATAGGTCGTTTAGAGAACCTTTTCTTGATATGCTAATTTATTGAGACAGGTTTTTTGGGTTATCAGGAGTTGTATGCCAAAATCATCAGTATTAAAACAATAAAAGATGTGACAAATTTCAGTTGGTGGATAATGAATCTATAATATATGAAAGTTTAATTGTAATCATTACATTATGGTAAATAATTAAATTTAACACTATATGCTAATTTTTTGAGAAGGACCTGTACATTACTTTATTTATATCTATTTTAATTATTAAATAAAAAAATATATATATTTTTAATAATTGGTGATTAATTTCTCTCATTTTAGCCTCAGGTGTGTCTTGGTGCTTTTGGTTTGTAGTTATTATTCCAGAGTGTTATCCCAGTTACTGTTATGTGGATCCAGTTTAGGTTAATTTCTTCTTGTATGTTATATTAAGAAAAACATGGAATTCTTTGGAATAAGATATCAGCTCGCAGATATCATGGTATCATTTTGTTCCGCTCCCGTTGATCTTCATTCCCATCTAGACTGCTTCGGAGGATTTGGTTGCACCAACAGATTCCCTTTAAATATGTAGGGGGCCCATCCAGAAGCACATAACATATTGAAATACTAATGCATGGCAAAGTTTTTTTTGAGTTTGAAAAACTCCTTAAAAATAGTGTGTAAAATGATTAAAAGAGTCTTCCTATTAATTTCAATTACAAAACCACTTTGCTGTTCACGTATTCAGTCTTTTGAGCGTTTTTCTAAGTTCGGAAAAATGCCTGGTGGGAGAAAAAGAAAATGAATGTCACTTCTATGAAGTATCTCCTGATCGAATCTGCTCCAAACGAGGCACTGCCAGATCAGAGAGCTGCAAAAAAAAAAAAAAAAAAAACTCTTGAAAAACTCTTCAAAACAGAAAACAAGCTCTTCCAAAAACTCCCCAAAGAAGAAGCGTTTCCTGAAACGGTTTCCACTAGAAAACTCAACCACCTTAAAAAATAAAAGCTCAGTGTGCACAAAGCCTTAATGAATCGGGGCTGGAGAGTCTTGTAAGCCCAGAGTATAATCTAAGTAGCAGAAGAGACATTCTGCGTTCCTGAATAATCACGTAGTTATCATTACCAAGGAAACCAGTCTCATAGTAGATGAGCGCCCGCTACATGGCTTTCTCTTAAGAGCCTTAGGTTTATAAGCATAAATGCCCAATAAGCATAAATGTCCAATCATACTTATCCGGGGCAGCACTTCAAGGCTTATTTTCAATGTACCATCTCAAACAAGCTCCTAAGTAGGGAAAAAACTATTACTTATTCAGCGACACAAAAGTTTTCACTGAATAATATCATCTTCAATGCTGATGGCTTTCATGCACAGAGAAAATGCATTGCCTGCTGCGGCATGGCTAATACCATGTATTATCGAAAATTCAGGCTTATGTTATTCACTATACACCTAGGACATAAAATCCATTTTCAGACAAAAGGCTTTATTTTTTCTGCCAAAAAAAGACATAGATCCCCGAATACTCAGGTGCATCATTTGTATATGTTTTTCATAACATTACCTGTGACAGTGGATAATTACATTAGAGCTAAAAGTTTTACTTTTCCTCCACTCTGGCTGGTAGATGACAGACTGACCGGTCACTGGTACAATTTGCAATATGCTTCCATTCAGACTGGACTCTAGACTGAGCAGGCAGATGGGGAAGCTGGCAAGTGTGCAGGGCACTAGTCCAAGTGTACGTCAGGGCGCAGGCTGACAAGCAGGTGGCTCGCAGTTGCTTGTGTTGCCTCTCGGTTCTGCTTGTGTTTAATTAAATTCCAGACCAAATCAGGATGGCTAATAAAAGTCAATTGTGAGACTGTATACTTCTACAGACCCGTATACTGCGTCCTTCCAATCTATTCTAAACTCTGCTGCCCGACTAATCCACCTGTCCCCCCGCTATTCCCCGGCCTCTACCCTCTGTCAATCCCTGCACTGGCTCCCCATTACCCAGAGACTCCAGTACAAAACCCTAACCATGACGTACAAAGCCATCCACAACCTGTCTCCTCCATACATCTGTGACCTCATCTCCCGGTACTTACCGGCACGCAACCTCCGATCCTCACAAGATCTCCTTCTCTACTCCCCTCTTATCTCCTCTTCCCACAATCGGATACAAGATTTCTCTCGCGCATCCCCCCTACTCTGGAACCCTCTACCACAACATATCAGACTCTCACCTACCATCGAAACCTTCAAAAAGAACCTGAAGACCTACCTCTTCCGACAAGCCTACCACCTGCAGTAACCACCGATCGACCAAACCGCTGTGTGACCAGCTCTACCCTCACCTACTGTATCCTCACCCATCCCTTGTAGATTGTGAGACCTCGCGGGCAGGGTCCTCTCTCCTCCTGTACCAGTTGTGACCTGTATTGTTTATTGTACTTGTTATTTATTATGTATACCCCTCCTCACATGTAAAGCGCCATGGAATAAATGGCGCTAAAATAATAAATAATAATAATAATAATAGAATGGAGTTATCCGGTGCATTGGCTGCAGCGGCATGAACTGGTTCCACTAGATAGGCCGGTTAAGACTTTCTTACCATGGTAATGTTTATATGGCTGCCAACAGAATATAAGCATTGTTTCTAATGCAAGTGTTCTTTACCACCTTTTTTAAAATGATTTACCTCTTTTGGGTCTATCAGACTATGAGCAAATATCTATGCCTGCAAATAATTCTGAAAAAGTAAAATAAAAAAGTTTGCAGTTTAAACTTTTTATTTAGTTTTTAATTTTTTTAAATTTTTTTGAACTATATAATATTATGAGCTCCGGTTCACACTACGTTTTCTACTTACATCACTGTATTGGTTTGACAGTGCACTGTGACACGTGCCAGTATATAGTTATACAGCAGCATATGTCACTAATACAGTCACTTCACCTCTGTTCTCCCTCGTTGGTAGTGTGGTCATTAGAATCCTGTTATTCACCTGACCCGAATCTGTGTTTTACTTCCCCTACTCTGGACCGCTGAACTCTGTTGTGTTGCACATCGGGCTTTGCAGATGGTCCGATATGCTCCCATGTGATTATATGCCAATATAAAGCTCACCAAGACACACACTTGTGTTGTGGTATTAAGATTTCAGTATTCCTAAGACTCTGAGTAGCTTTAAGCACCTTGACCTGTCCTGCTGCCTGTCTGTAGTCTTCAGACATCTCCTGCCTAAATGCTGTTTACAACATCCCAGCTGTCTGCCTTCAGTCTCCTGGACTTCTCCCGCTTGCATGCAGTTTCTAGCATGCAGCTGCCTGTCTGTGGTCTCCTCCCTGCCTGTGGTTTCCAGCATCCCAGCTGCCTGTTTGTGGTCTCCTGGACATCTCCTGCCTTCCTGCAGTTTCCAGAATGTCCACTGCCTATCTGTGGCCTCTTGCCTGCCTGTGGTTTCCAGTATCACAGTCAGGGCTGCCACCAGGAATTTCAGGGCCCCGCACCGGCAAAATTTTCAGGCCCCATTTGAGACTCCACCCAGGCACCACCCCAGCTCAGTCTCCACCATCTGAACCTTCAACAGTCCCACCGCGCACTCTTGGAAAAACTACACTTCTGCACCATGTCCTCACTAATCACATATTAAGAGTTCCCATCAAATACCAGACCACATACATAGCCATCAGCTTTTGTTTTGGCCAATAGATTTTTAAGCCTGCGACCACAAGAAAGTAGACTCTTTAGGCCAGGCCCTATTACAAATTTGTTAAAATACCCAATATTCTTTTTGTATAATATATTTTAAGGGAATGTGTCACATACATTTTTAAAATGACCAATAATACCACATACAAGGGACAAATACCATCACACCATTGCCAGACCACATATTACCACCACAAAGTGACCGAATGATACCACATACAAAGAACAAATACTGAAATATTATGACCAGACTATACATTACAACCACATAGTGACCAAATAATACCACATACAAGGAACAAATACCAGCACACCATGACCAGACCACATATTACCACCACATAGTGTCCAAATATTGATGTTGGTCCTTCGTTTTCGAAGATGACCATGACTTCAGGGTTAGAAGAGAATTAGTAGTTATGGGTCCGGAGGTGGCTGATGAGTCCAATCCAGGCCCTGAAGGTTCGCCCACATACTTGACATAAGGAAGCAGATGTGGTCAGTACACCAGATTCTACTTGTGCCTTGCGTACAGCACACTTTCTTTTTGCATCACAGATTTTCCTATCTTCAGCTGCACGTGCTCCTGAGGTGATCCTGCCCTGCCAGCCTGGACGATCCAGGGCAAGATCTTCCCATTCATTGGTGTTGACTTCCAGGTTTTTGAGAGACACCTTAAGGCAGTCTTTATAGCGCTTCTTCTGCCCCCCAACTGCTCGCTTTCCTTGGCACAGTTCTCTGTACAGCAGTTGTTTCGGTAGTCAGCTGTCAGGCATTCTGACCACATGTCCAGCCCACCTGGCTTGGACTTTCAGCAGGAGAGTGTAAACGCTGCAGAGCCCAGTTTGTTCCAGAATTGTCGTGTCTGGGACATTGTCTTGCCACCTGATGTGGAGGAGTCTGCGGAGGCAACTCATGTGGAAATGATTAAGCTGTTTAGCATGCCGGCTGTACACTGTCCAGGTCTCGCTAGCATAGAGAAGTGTGGTGAGGACCACCGCGCAGTAGACCTTCAGCTTGGTGGTAAGGCTGAGTCCCCTTCGTTCCCAGACGTTCTTACGCAGTCTCCCAAAGGCGGCACTGGCTTTGGAGATTCTGTTATTAACCTCAGCGTCTATGGTTACTTCACGGGAAAGTCTGCTGCCTAAGTAGGTGAAGTTATCGACTGCTTTGAGGTTTTGCTCCTTCACCATGATACGTCGCGCCTTGTACAGTTTTCCTGGAACCGGTATTCTTGACCTTGAGTTATTTGCCTCTATGGCACAGTACTTACTTAGTAATATCTGTTTCTAGGAAATGATCATGCTGGAGGATGTTGCAGGCAGCAGAACGCTCTCCACGGTGTCTCTAAACTCTGTCACGTGTGTTCAGTGTGAACCTGCTCTCATCTGTGAAGAGCAAAGGGCACAAATGTCCAATCTTCCAATCTTGGTGTTCTCTAGCAAATGCCAATCACTCTGCACAGTGTTCTGCTGTAAGCACAACACCCACTTGTGGACGTCAGGCCCTCATACCACCCTTATGGAGTTTATTTCTGACAATTTGAGCAGACACATGGATGTTAGTGGCCTGCTGGAGGTCATTTTGCACGTCTCTGGTACTGCTCTTCTTGTTCCTCCTTCCACAAAGGAGGTGGTAGCAGTCATGTTGCTGGGTTGTTGCCCTCCTACAGCCCCTTTCACGTCTACTGTTGTACTGGCCTGTCTCCTGGTATCTGCTCCATGCTCTGGACACTGTACTGACAGACACAGCTACCCTTCTTGCCACAGCTCGCACTGATGTGCCATCCTGGGTGAGCTGCACTACCTGAGCAACATTTGTAGGTTGTAGACACCACCTCATGCTATTGCACTCCTAGGAGTGAGAGCAATGACAAAATGCAAAAGTGACCAAAACAACAGTCAAAAAGGATGAAAGCAGATAAATGGTCTGTGGTCACCCCCTGCAGAACCGCTCGGTTATAGGGGTTGTCTTGCTAATTGCCTATCATTTCTACCTGTTGTTTGTTCCATTTGCACAACAGCAGGAGAAATTGATTCACAATCAGTGAAGCTTCAGAACTGGAAAGCAATTTCACTGGAGTGTGATTGACTTGGAGTTACATTGTGTTGTTTCAGAATAAATTTGTATATATATATATATATATATATATATATATATACACACACACATATATATATATTTTTTTTTTCTTTTTTCTTCCATGCTATGTGACATCTTAATATTATTTCAGAAGTGTTTCTACAATGTTTCTTCTTCAGGACACAAGTTGCATGTATACCATATTGAAAACATAAGGATAATTAATGTTAAGTACAAGGAAAATATTTGCTAATCTGGCAGCTGGAAATAATGTGGGGAAACAAAGTAAATTTAACCCTATTTGCATCTGATTGAGGACATCTAAAAGGCTCTGAATAATAGTTAATGGAAGTGTCAACAAGGTTTGCGGTCTGAGAGCATTCTTGACCTTGAGTTATTTGCCTCTATGGCACAGTACTTACTTAGTAATATCTGTTTCTAGGAATGTCGAGTCATAACATGATTTAGTACATCTCCTTTGTATGTCATTCTGCTTCCATAAAATTCTGAATCATATTTTGGTCTAGATAGGCAGCACTATGGGTTTGACATTAAAGTGGATGTGTAAGCAGCTTTTGCTATGAAATCTGGGAGCACCATGATGTAGGGGCAGAGATCCTGATTTCAATGATGTATCACTTAGTTTACTGGGTGCAGCAGATGTGATTCAATCTCAGTTTTCTCTGCTGCAGATCTAGCAGAGCTCTGAATGCTGAGCTGTGTATAACCCCGCTCACACCACTAATTGGCTGCTTTCTGTTTTACAGTGGACATTGATAGAAAGCTGCTAATCAGTGGCTGGCGTGTGGATGGACCAGGAGGCACAAAACACATGGTCTTCTACTGATAATCTCCTGCTGCTAAAACAGTGATTTTATTGAAACAATAACAGCCCAGTAAGTGACACATCGGTGGTATAAGGGTCTCTGCCTCTACATCATGCTGCTCTCAGATTACACAGCAAAAAACTGCTGACTTTAGGGTTCATCCAGGAGACTGCTAGAACTGTCACTTGGAGCCGAGCGAAGGGATATTGGAGGGTTCAGATCATAGCGCACAGGATAATTTACACAAATATGTCATTCCGCCCACAAATTTACATCAAAAGACCGCCCACAGGACAATTTACATCAAAAGACCAAACATAGGACACTTGAGATTGTAATTCAAGAGGGATGAGAACTTGTTTTCCTCTGTCATTTGTGACCAATCCCTTTAAAACAGGTTGTTAATTTCAGAAAATAGGCAAACCCTTCATATTACAAAGGAAAGCACCTGATTAGTTTTCATTGCTCCTGGGTAATTGATATCGAAGAACAGACACTCTCAGCAGCAACTTTCCGCTTTTACGCTTTAACTATCAGGAGGATTTTTGCACCAGGAGTCTAAGACATGTGTGCATTATATAGAAAGCCCATTGCATTTTACGGTCCAGCTTTTCCAGTGCTAAATACTATTTTAGTGAAATTGGCTCTCCTCCTAAGGCCATGTTCACACGTTCAGTATTTGATCAGTATTTTACATCAGTATTTGTAAGCCAAAACCAGGAGTGGGTGATAGAAACACGCCACCACTTCTGTATTTATTATACTTTTCAACTATTTGTTCCATTCCAGATGTTGGCTTGCAATTACTAATGTAAAAAACCTCACCAAATTCTGATAGTGTGAACGTGGTCTAAAGGAAGAAAGCTGGTTCTCCAGTACCACCTATGGAGGAAACGATAAGCCAATTTCTGCACCAATATCACTACATGACTTAGATATTGTCACTTTTTTTTTAGAAAAAAGTGGTCAATTTAAGGAGCGCTATGGCTATAGATTAGTGGTAAACAGGCCTTTTATTGAACCACTACGCATTTCGGCAGCGGACTTCTACCTTCCTCACGTTTGTTTGCCACTAATTCATTGCAGTGTGCTCTATAGCCATAGCGCTCCTAAAATTGACCATATTTTTTCAAAAAATCGTTGATATTCCCCTTGAGGGATTGTGTCAGGGGCAGCTTGGGGCCATAGAGTTCATCTCCAGGCAACAGGACCTAAAGTGATGTCACATCCCGTGAAGTGGCATCACGTGACTGGATCTTGGGCCCATGTGGCCAGACCAGGAAGCGCAGCACAGGAGCGGTCCTGGACCAGCAGAGCAGGAGTGCACAAAGACGTCCACTACCGGAGTTGTGCAGGGGTGCACAACCCCTCCAGGTGAGAGGCTAATCCCCCCACCTTTCATTGAAACATCCCAATTAAACCACCTGGTCATGATACAGCTGTCGGGTAACTCAGTACCAGGGGCTCCTTCCCTGTACATAACACTAGGGGGCACCCTAGCTCACCCTGTTCCCCGGGATACTTCAGATGGTGAAGATGCTGGGGCCATCATGCTTGCCTTATCTCCTAAGTTAGCCCTCCATCTGTTCTCCTCCTCTTACTAGGGAAGTGGGGGCACTACTGTGCACCGTTGTACACCAACCTGACAAACAAGGCAACACGGACAAGGGTTAACAGAAAAATCCAGTCATACAAAATATTCACTCACATGTAACAGAGGAATGTACCGGGGTGTGTAGGCAGGGGAATAAACAAACAAAAACAGAAGGAATTACCACACATACAAACCAAGAAACAGTCACTAATAACTCTTCTTCCTCCATTGGCACAGCAAACGCTAGCTCTGACAAGGATTAGTAACAGAGCCCAGATTATAAAGGGGAAGGGAGTGGCTAACCGAGCTCAGCTGTGAGCACAGGGATTTTCAACATGTCTACGATTAACCCCTGTTCTGCCAGAAGAAATAAACCAATTTAAAATGAAGGAGAAGTGTTTCTTCTCAGCACCGGATTAAGAGCAATCAGACGCTGCGGTCTTCTGGCTCCACACTGGCGCGGTAATAGATATTTAGCCAAACCAGAAATATCTCTTGAAAAAAAAAAGAGAAAAGAGAACGGTTTCTTTGTTTTTGACCCTTATTAGTACAGAGAAGGGCATTGGTTGTTGGAATGAGATATGGAGGTCCAGGGAGTATTGATTCTACTTGTAGAGTAAAACATAGAGCTAATTTGCATATTTTCTTCTCAGGGAGCATTGCCTACAATTATGGCTAAGTCAACGAGAAAAAAAAAAAGTTATGGCCCTCAGAAAGAGAAGAGATAAAAATCAAAAATTCCCTGCGTCCTTAAGGGGATAATTTTATATGTTTTCGACTCCACGTACATGTCGGTCGTTCATAATATCCAACGACTGCAACCACCTAATTCATAAGCAGTGCGTTTCCGTTCGGAGTCATTCGGCCCCTGTAATGTCATTATGGACGGCCGCAGGAGCAGCAGCTCCATGTCATCTGTTCTGTTCCAGCATGTTGAGCTCAGTGACTTCCTCACTTCGCGCTCCTGTGTGCACGCTGCAGCTAGCGCGAGCCTATTAGTCGCAGTTTACTGTCCTCCCATGAAGATTTTAGTGTTATTTGTACCAGTAGCAGTTACACATTTAATAAGAAGTGGCCATCTGAGGGCAGAACTCGGCGGGATATTCAGTAACACTGTAATCAGTTTTATTGTACTTTTTTTATTAAATCGCAAACTCTTCATTATCTGGCAATCTCTAAGGAGACAGGCCGGATCGGGTTGCTGCTCGAGACGTTGGAATTCAGTAGATCACTGTATCAGTAAAAACAAAAACTGAAATACATTCTTTTTGCAAATCCAAGCAACAAAGTTTCTGTCTGCATGTGCTGATTTATTTAATTCCAAAACATATTTGCAAAAATTGCTACAAAAATCCGTGACAAAACAGGAGTGTATGAATAGACAGGATGGACATACCATGTGTGCAACGCGATGGTTCAGTAGTTAGAACTGTATGGTGGCTCAGTGGTTAGCATTTTTGCTTTGCAGTACTGGATTCAAATCTCACCAAGGATGATATCTGCAGGGAGTTTGTATGTTCTTGTGTTTGTGTGGGTTGGTTTCCTATGATGGTGATATGTAAATGAATCTGTGCAGCTGCCCAAGACCTTCTTGGGCCTGTGCACGCATTGCTTTTTGTGTGCAAATTTGGCACAAAACCTGTAGGGTCTCCTGACACCAGAAAAATGAATGAGGATACTGAAGTCTCGTGCACATGTTGCTTATTTGTGACTTGCAAATTTAAATTTGCAGAATGTCAATTCTTTCTGAGTTTTGCTGCAGATTTCACTCATACTAATAAGTGGGGAAAAATTTGCACCAAAACACAAGTAAAAAATTTGACAAAATCATGGCAAAAAAGTCCCTATTTTAAGTCGGTTTCACACATCGTGAGATTTCCAGTACCGGAAAAACTGGATCACGTGGTACACGTGGTACATGCCACATCAGGACCACACGGACGGCCGCCGGGAAGTAGCGCTACAGTAAGTGCTGTCCCCTGCTTGTGGTGCTGAAGCCAGCTGTCATCTGTTCTCCCCTGCTCTGCCGGTGACCAGCGCAAGCCGGGGAGAATGAGTGAAAGAAAAAGCTGACGTGGGGTCCCCCCTATATTTTACAACCAACCCGGCAAAATTCACAGGTCCGGGCTGCTATTCTCAGGCTAGTAAGGGGCCATGGATATGGGCCCCCAAGCCTAAAAACAGAGGCCCGCAGCTGCCCAAAAAAGGTGCATCTATTAGATGCGCAAATTCTGGAGCTTTGCCTGGTGCTTCCCACTGCCCTGTAGAGGTGGGATATGGGGTAATGAGGGGTTAATGTCACCTTCCTATTGTAAGGTGACATTAAGCCGGCTTAGTAATGGAGGTGTCAATAACACATCTATATTACTAATTCCACAGTTGTTAAAGGGTTAATAAAATACACACAGTAAGAAAAAAGAATTTTAATGAAATAAAACAATACACACAGTTTGACCATTTTATTGTTACAAGTAATCCAAGAGAAGCCCTTGATCTCCTGGAAAAAAGTCAAAATAAAAAAACAACAATATACCAATACCTGTCCGCCGTACAGTCAAGTCTCGCGCAGTAATCCATATCTGGGGGCATTTATATTTTACAACAGGGAGCGCTGCTAATGCGACTGCTCCTGGCTGTAAAAGACTAGTGAATTAATGAAATGCAGGGAGAGGAGCTTCGGTGACGTCATCAAAGCTACGCCCCCTGGTGGCATGAACTGAAATGAACTCTTCAGCCTGGGAAATTGCCAGCTGATTTTCCTATGCTGAAGAGTTCATTTGAGTTCATGCTGCCAGAGAGCGCCGCTTCAGTGACGTCACCGCTAGTCACCAAAGCTCCGCTCCCAGTGTTTCATTCATTCCCCAGTCATTTACAGCCAGGAGCGGTCGCATTAGCAGCGCTCACTGTTGTAAAATGTAAATGCCCCCAGATATGGATTACTGCGCGAGACTTGACTGTACGGCGGACAGGTATTGGTATATTGTTGTTTTTTTATTTTGACTTTTTTTCAGGAGCTCAAGGGCTTCTCTTGGATTACTTGTAACAATAAAATGGTCAAACTGTGTGTATTGTTTTATTTCATTAAAATTCTTTTTTCTTACTGTGTGTGTTTTATTAACCATTTAACAACTGTGGGATTAGTAATGGAGAGGTGTCTTATTGACACCTCTCCATTACTAAGCCGGCTTTATGTCACCTTAAAATAGGAAGGTGACATTAACCCTTCATTACCCCATATGCCAATGCTACAGGGCAGTGGGAAGCACCGGGCAAAGCTCCAGAATTGGTGCAGCTAATAGATGCGCCTTTTCTGGGCAGCTGCGGGCTGCTGTTTTTAGGCTGGGGGGGGGGGGGCATATCCATGGCCCCTTACCAGCCTGAGGATGGCAGCTTGCACCTGTGAATTTTGCCGGGTTGGTTGTAAAATATAGGGGGTACTGCACGCTGTTTTTTTCTTTCATTCATTGTCCGCTGCTCGCCGGCAGAGCAGGTGACAATCGATGAGAGCCGGATTCAGCACCACACGCAGGGGAACAGTGGCTTACAGTAGCACTGTTTCTCCCGCAGTCGTGCGTGTGCATGGAGGACAGTATACACTGTTCTCAGTGTCCACGTGTGCGGGCCGTTTGGCGGGCCGTGTGTCTGGGTTAAAACGAACATGTCTGCGTGTTTTGCACACGGACACTGTCACCACGCGTAGCGGAGGCACTGATGTGTGAAACCGGCCTTACACAGTGCTTTTCCTGCCAGGAGATGCAAAAATTTCTGCACCTAATACTTAACATATGCTCACACCCTTAGGCTGTGTGCATACATTGCAGCTTTCGTGCATTTTTGTTGCACGGATTTGTCACAAAACCTGAAGCAAAACCTGATGATAAAACTCTAATGCCAGCAAAGTGAATTAGAAACCAGATGTATCATACACATGTTATGTATTTTTGACATGCAGATTTGGTGCAGAAAATAATCTGCGGCATGTGAATTCTCGTTGTGTTTTTGCCCTGTGTTTTTCACCATTGATTTCACTCATGTCAATCAAAAATGCATCAAAAACGCAGAAGAAATGCAACAAAAACGGTTGTTTTGGAGCTACATTTTTCCTGCCAAGAATTCCAGAAATTTTACTCAAAGTGTGCACATACCCTTACACTATTAGGCATGGCTTCCATTATCCCCCCCCCCTCTATTGTGATAGTGAAACAATGAAAGTAAACCAATGTCAAAACTGACCCTACGAATTTCTGACATTGTTCCTATTGTTGCATGCAGCTATTTTTGTATCTCTCCCAACTATCCTGAGATTGGGACTCTGGAACCCCAAGAAAAGAGCGCTGCTGCCCATCCTGAATGCCGCAGTGGTACACATGCTCGATCTCCCCTATATTCATTGTTTATAAGGCCTGTCTTACACGTCCAGATAATTCTGGTACCGGAAAAATCAGTACCTGAATTATCCGTGTCCTCTGTCCGTGTGCTCATGTGGCACATCAGTGTGGCACACGTGCGGCAGCAGTGTGCCGCCCGTGTGCCAACTGGGTACCACATGGACCGTTCAGGAGACAGCGCTACAAGTAAGCGCTGTCCCCTGCTTTGGGTGCTGAAGCCCCATTCATTTCTTCTCTCCAGCAGCGTTCGCTGGAGCGAAGGAATGAAAAATCTTTTTTTTTTTGCGGTGTAAATAAAGTTCCCTGTAACCAACCCCCTCCCACCCCCTCCCACCCCCTGTGAGCCCGCCCGCTGGAAAGAAAATACTCACCCGGCTCCCTTGAAGCTTCCTCTCAGCGTCGCAGCTCTTCCTGTATGAGCGGTCACGTGGTGCCGCTTATTACAGTGATGAATATGCGGCTCCACCTCCCATAGGGAACTTTATTTACACTGCAAAAAAAAAAAAGATTTTTCATTCCTTCGCTCCAGCGAACGCTGCTGGAGAGAAGAAATGAATGGGGCTTCAGCACCACAAGCTGGGGGGACAGCGCTTACTGTAGCGCTGTCTCCTGCATGGCACACGGACTGCACACGGACAGCATCCTTGTGCGGTACGTGTATTACATGGACCCATTGACTTTAATGGGTCCGTCTGATCCGTGCGCTCCCACGAACACTGACATGTCTCCGTGTTTTTCAAATGGACACACGGTCCGTGAAAACACGCTGACATGTGCAGAGACACATTGATTTTAATGTGTCTACGTGAGTCAGTGTCTCCGGTACGTGAGGAAACTGTCACCTCACGTACCGGAGCCACTGACGTGTGAAACCGGCCTAAGACTGTTGGAATACATGCCTCCGCTCCATTCAGGACGGGGGAAGCAGAGCCCCTTTGTGCGGTTCCAGAGCTCCAACTTGGGATATCAGGATAGGGAATAACGCTTTATGTCTCCTGGACCATAAAGTAATATCTGTAACGCTGCTAGGACATTAATAGGTTTGAAACATGTCAGAGGTTTTTTAATCATAGACGCACACTGGGACATTTTTTCTCTCTCTTTTTTTTTTAACATGGATGAAATAAAGTTCAAGTCTAAGGCCGGGATCACACATGCGAGAAACACGTCCGCATAGCAACACATGGAGCCGCACGCTCCGCTCCGAAGTGCCGGCGCCAGAGCTTGGATTTCACATGCGAGACACGGACGTGTTTCTCGCATGTGTGATCCCGGCCTAACAGGGAATAAATTCACAAAGCACCAAAGAGAGAATCCCCGTGATATACCTCTCTCTGTCAGTCTCAATAGTAGGATTTTTTAGGCAGTGCATCATTTTCCCGCAGTGCTCCTTTATGGCAGCTTTTTCAGTCCAGCCAGGGTATGTTCAACACTCAGCACTTTTTCAGTGTTTTTCTGCAGCAAAACCTGATCTCATGGCAGAAAATAAGTATGTTTTCCTTGGTTTTTCTTGCCTTTTTTATGCTTTTTTGTGGTGGTTTTGACATGTTAGATTTGTTTCTTGTGCATGCTGATAAATTTTAGTGTTGAAAAAAAAGTCCTTTTCTATAGAATCAGGTTTTGGCACAAAAATCACAGCAAAACCTGATACTTTGTATTTTTTTCAGCCCCCATTCAAGTCAATGGGTGAAAAATGCTGAAAAAACGCTGAAAGAAGTGATATGTTCTATGTCCAGAAAACGAAGCAAAGCAAAAAGTACTGATGACAATAAAACCAAGGTGTGTGCATGAGATTTCAGAAATGTCATAGGTTTTGTTAAAAAATGCAGCTGAAAATTAGCATCCAAAAATGCACAAAAAAACAGCAAAAATGCTTGGTGTGAAGTTGGCCTCATAATAATGCAGCTAATTTTAGTTAAGACATTCCAACTTCACCATTTCTAAAACCTATTGGATATAGCCAGGGCCATTGACCAGCAGCCCCATGCACACTGTACATATGGAGTGGACACCGCACGCCTGGATGTCCCCTCACTGGACACCAATGGCTGGAATACCCCTTTAATCTATATATATAATTGTCTAAGGGGTACTTCCGTCTGTCTGTCCTGGAAATCCCGCGTCGCTGATTGGTCGCGGCAGCTGCCTGTCATGGCTGCCACGACCAATCAGCGACGGCCACAGTCCGATTAGTCCCTCCCTACTCCCCTGCAGTCAGTGTGCCCGGCGCCCGCTCCAAAATCCCCTCCAGTCACTGCTCACACAGGGTTAATGGCAGCGGTTACGGCCCGCGGTGTAACGCGCTCCGTGACCGCTGCTATTAACCCTGTGTGTCCCCAACTATTTACTATTGATGCTGCCTATGCAGCATCAATAGTAAAAATATTTCATGTTAAAAATAATAATAATAAAAAAAAAATCTGCTATACTCACCCTCCGCCGCCTTTCCTGCTCCTCGCGACGCTCCGGTGACCATGCAAGCGGCAGGTTCCGGTGCCAAGGATTGTATGCGACAAGGACCTGCCATGACGTCACGGTCATGTGACCGCGACGTCATCACAGGTCCTGCGCTCATGCCAGCCCTGGGACCGGAAGCTGCGGCTTGCAATGGAGCGGTCACCGGAGCGTCGCGAGGAGTGGGAAAGGCGGCGGATGGTGAGTATAGCAGGACTTCAACGGGCCTTCGGAAGGTGAGTATATGTTTATTTTTTATTTTAAGTCTCTATATTACGTGGCTCTGTGCTGTATACTCCGTCGCTGTGCAATATACTACGTGACTGGGCAATATACTACGTGACTGGGCAATATACTACGTGACTGGGCAATATACTACGTCGCTGGGCAATATACTACGTGACTGTGCAATATACTACGTGACTGGGCAATATACTACGTGACTGGGCAATATACTACGTCGCTGGGCAATATACTACGTGACTGGGCAATATACTACGTCGCTGGGCAATATACTACGTGACTGGGCAATATACTACGTGGCTCTGTGCTGTATACTCCGTCGCTGTGCAATATACTATGTGACTGGCCAATATACTACGTGGCTGGGCAATATACTATGTGGCTCTGTGCTGTATACTCCGTCACTGTGCAATATACTACGTGACTGGGCAATATATTACGTGGCTGGGCAATATACTACGTGGCTGGGCAATATACTACGTGGCTCTGTGCTGTATACTCCGTCACTGTGCAATATACTACGTGACTGGGCAATATACTACGTGGCTGGGCAATATACTACGTGACTGGGCAATATACTACGTGACTGGGCAATATACTACGTGGTTGGGCAATATACTACGTGACTGGGCAATATACTACGTGACTGGGCAATATACTACGTGACTGGCCAATATACTACGTGGCTGGGCAATATACTACGTGGCTGGCCAATATACTACGTGGCTGTGCAATATACTATGTGACTGGGCAATATACTACATGGCTGTGCAATATACTACGTGGCTGGGCAATATACTACGTGACTGGGCAATATGCTACGTGACTAGGTAATATACTACGTGGCTGTGCAATATACTACGTGGCTGGGCAGTATACTACGTGGCTGTGCAATATACTACGTGGCTGGGCAATATACTACGTGACTGGGCAATATACTACGTGACTAGGTAATATACTACGTGGCTGTGCAATATACTACGTGTCTGTGCAATATACTACGTGGCTGTGCAATATACTATGTGGCTGTGCAATATACTACGTGTCTGTGCAATATACTACGTGGCTGGGCAATATACTACGTGGCTGGGCAATATACTACGTGGCTGGGCAATATACTATGTGGCTGGGCAATATACTACGTGGCTGGGCAATGTACTACGTGGCTGTGCAATATACTACATGGCTCGGCAATAAAGTACGTGACTGGGCAATATACTTCGTGGCTAATATACTACGTGGCTGGGCAATATACTACGTGACTGGGCAATATACTACGTGGACATGCATATTCTAGAATACCCGATGCGTTAGAATCGGGCCACCATCTAGTACATATTATAAATCCCATGAAGCCATCTAGACCTTGTGTGGTGCGCTCATCATCGCTGATAGCAATAGGCAGTTTTTATAGAAAATACAATAATTAGTGTTATTTATGGCGGTTGTGATGACCCTTGCAAATTGACTCATTAGTACAACTAACAAACGACTTGTAAAAGCATTAGCTGTACTTACCTCTGGCTGCAGGCATAGGAATAAGCCAATTTGTAATGGTGATTACATTAAATCTAGCGCAGAAACAGCAGCAGAGTTTTTAATTCCTTATTTTCTGTTCACAATTAGCTGCGGGTCATTAGCATAGCAATTAAAATAATAAATAATTAGAGAAACCTACCTCCCTGCAGCACAATATGTAAAGACGCTAATGGAATACGCAGTCCCACTGAGATGGATGAAGGCTCCGCTCTCCTGCTAAGAGATGAATTAAAAAAAAATAATAAATCAATTTTGGATCAAATAGTTTGAAATTTGATGAATTTTGTAAATCCGAAAAGTTTTACATTAAATTACCTAAAATGGCCAGTGGGTGTTTAATATTGCATAAGACAGAAGAAGGATCACACGACCTCAGTCGTGGCCTAATGTTGGCCAATAATGCGCGCAGTTAACCCAACCTACAGCATGGTCACTGATGATGGATGTGTGAGGTCACGCATGGCTCATAGCCACTATGAGAGCCCAAGCACTTTGTGGGGAGTGATGATAGAGCTCAGTCAAAGAGACATAGGGGCCGATTCACAAGACTGGCATGGTGCACACTTGCTTGATGGAGTACATGACATTGATATTGTGGATGTTAGGGTGGGCAGCCTACTTCACTTCCAGCCACCTGCCTAAACCATCCATTCCCCAAAACCCAGCATCCCCCAAAGGAAAACACTAACACCAAGTATTGGATAATAATTGGCCACAGCAGCCTTTATTATAAAACATACAATAATTTAACAGTAAATAAATAACACAGGAAGGGTCCTTAAAGCTCAAAACTCTGGTGATTAACCATACTGAACTGTGGTCAAAATATCAGACCATAACTTCCTCCCAGCCGTTACCCCACAGGCTCTGGAGCACCAAATAACCCGAAGGGTTCCATTGTCCACTTAACCCCGGGGATCCGACCCAACATTGCCAAAATCCCCCCAAAATCACCAGACCAGAAAACCATAGTATGAAACCAACTGAGGAATCCATATACCCATGGATCCCCCATACCAATTTAGCACCAACTTCAAGGACCCCCCAACCGCATCACAGCCACCATGACCCAAAACAAAATCCCCAAAGCTAACCCACCAACCATAATAAATAAGGGCAGGTGGGTGGGAATGCTCACGCCGATTCCGAAGCAGGAACTGCCTAAACCCCTTCGCAAGCTTACCCTATAAGGACCCCATTTGCGTACCTCACCCCACTACCTTATCCCCACCCCCCTCCAAACCCCCTGTCATGCCGGCCTTTGCCTACGCTGCGGGGGGGGGGGGGGGAAGGAGGGGCGACTTGCTTCGGCCTGTACTGGAAGTGCTGAATTCATTAAGGCTACTTTCACACTTGCGTCATTTTAGATCCATCACAATCCATCGTTTTGGGAAAAAAACGCATCCTGCAAATGTGTCCGCAGGATGCGTTTTTTACCCATAGACTTGTATTGCCAACGGATTGCCATATGTCGCGTCCATCGTGCACTGGATGCGTCGTGTTTTGGTGGACCATCGTCACGAAAAAACGTTCAAGGGAACGTTTTTTCGTACGTCGCATCGGCCATTTCCTACCGCTCATGCACGGCCGGAACTCCGCCACTCCTCCCGCCTTGGACTTAGAATGGCAGCGGATGCGTTGAAAAACTGCATCCGCTACCCACGTTGTGCTGAGTTTTCACAACGTACATCGGTACGTCGTGCCGACACTTAGCAATGGCCACGTACCGACGCAAGTGTGAAAGAAGCCTAAGAGGTGCACACCACATGCGTCGTGCCGGAATTTGTTATGTACTCACCAGGTGAGGTGAATCATCTAAGCCCAGTTCCAGGTGGGCATACAGATGAGCAAGAACGGAGCAGGTAGTGGTCCACAGTCTAAGAGTCTTAACCCCCAGCCGGACTGGCCATCTAGCAATTCTGGCAAATGCCAGAAGGGCCTGTCTTGTCATGGGCTGCCTTGTCTGCTACATTGTTAACAGAATCGGTGTTCTCAAGATACCCATGTGAATTCTGTCACACTAGGGTGCGACCCATCTTAATTGTCTGTGGTCAAATTAGTTCTCTTGGAGAGAAAGTACGTGCACGGAGGAAAGAATCACAGGACACAGTGGATCGTGTCTCAAATGGTTCTAGCCTAGTTTAATGGTTGTAGATTGCCTCCTTTTATAGGAGTAAAGCATATTACATCATTGGGTTGTTCCAACTTAACACTTATCAGAAAACTCTTTTGATCTTTACATGTTCTATGTTATTATCTTTATTACTATAGTACCAATATTCTAATGATTATTACTTTTAATCTATTCCTGTACCATTATCGCCCTAATGGCGCCTTTGGGTCAAGCTGACATCTGTCTCTGCACGTATTCTACTTATCTTTGGTTTATTGGCGATCGATTCACCTTTGTGCAGATACATTTACTCTAGATAACGGTAGGGGATTTACACAGCCTTTCTTAAAGTCCATCTGGATACTGGGTGTATCCTTGTACATCCTGGTACAGAGTGATCAACAGAATTTAGTCTTGTGACAGTGAATCAGAAAACCTTAAAGCTACATGAATCTAATATATATATATTCAGCAAAGCGTCCATATAAGTTTGATTTCAGTATATCTTCATATGCCATATAGTCTCTCCATAACAGTTCCCCCTTTGGAGATATGCAGAATCAAAAACCCTAATCTCGTCGAACCTATCGATCTGCTCCTTTGCGCCTAAATCTGACTAACTAATTTTCACCGTATAAACGAGACGATCCATCTCTAGTAGATGGACCCCCTCCTAACGGACTTTGCACAGGAGGAGTCAGATCCTAGTCTCTCCCTCATCGGCGTGCTTCAGGCAGACGTATTCTGGGGGAGGTGGATATGGCAGTCCTCTCATGGTCTCACAGCAGCATCTTTCGTCTATGGGATCTTCAAAGTCAGCATGCATGGTCATCACTGTGGTTTCCATGGTTGTCATCATCATTTTCTTAAGGCATGGAGCTAAGCAACATAGAATTAAGGCTAATATAATCAAAACACTTAGAATAGCTATTCCAAACTTTGTGAGTGCTCTTTGCCACCCATCCCACCACCCAAACCAGGTGTCCCATTGATCCTTTACCCCTGAATTTTGGGCTAATTCTTCTGATAGGTCAGTAAGGCCTTTAAGTGCCCTGGTTATGCTTCCGTCCGGAGCAGTGTTGTTAGGGATGTAAGTACAACAGCTAGTACCTATCATTTTGCAGACTCCACCTTTTTCTGCTAGGATCATGTCTAGGGCCATCCTGTTCTGGAAGGCCATGATGGATGTGGGACCTAATTGCTCAATAAGTCCCTTTATAGCATCTCTAGTAAAATTAACAAATCTCTGCTGATTATAGTATAGGTAATTTATCCATTTTACATTCTTATTTACCCCAATCATGGGGATTATTGACTCAAACCCAGCTGCTACCTCATTTCTGGCTTTGAACTCGTTAGGTACTCCCTGTGGGACCCCAATAGTGTCTATGTAGATGTGGGGGTCAAAAGAACCTTGTAGCTCCCTTTTTACTTTTTGGGGCAGGTGGTCTTCTTGGAGTACTTGGTCCCAGCTAGGTAGATCAAATATATGAAAGGGCATAAGGGCTTTTACCATGGCACATTGTCCTTTCCATGGGGTATTAAGTCTAGGCCTGATTTTCATGTCTCCACATAGCCAATATACATCAGGCAATTGGTAAATTTGTCCTACAAACAAGGAATCATTGTATGGAGTGCCTTCCTGGACCGGGATCACTTGGTTATTACAGTATTCAGGTGGTAAGTTATCTACCTGTCGTCCAGCACCTTTTCTTTGAAAACAGGTGTAATTCCCTGGATAGGGGGTAATCCCATGGCCAGTTGGTTCACTACTTTGGTAAGGAGGGTATAAGTGGGATACAGTTTGGCATTTATGCGAGTTACCTGGTTGGTTATTCATGTACAGAGATAAGGCACATAAGAATCCCTCCTCATCCACCCGTGGGTCTATTGGGAATGGTACTGTGCCTAAATGGGGTCTGGCGGTGGTACACGCTATGCATGAGGAGCGATTTGCATTGGTAACAGTGTATCTTACCCATTCTAGCCAGACATTGGAGTCAGAGAATCCTGTTTCTATAGCAAGGTTATCCTCAAAGGTTAGATCTACTAGGAATTTGGCTCCTAATATGGGGTCATTGTTCTCTACATCTTCAGATATAGACCTGGAGGCAAGATTTTTCAATCGAAATTTTCCCATTTTGTCACCTTCCCCTTCCCTACCAAGCTTTGTACTCGAGCCTAGTACATATAACCCTTGGTCATTTTCTGAGGGATTGTCAATAGTGAGGTAGAGAGTTATGCATCCCTCCTTGGGACAGTGGGTGGCAGGGATAGGGAGAATTGAACCCAGATCCCCTCTCCTGCCTTTGAAAGGGGCTTTGGTCAGAGACATACGGGTGATTAAGCTGGCCCCCCATTTGTTTGTGCGTTGAAGGGCTAGAGCTGGTTGAAATCCCCAATTTCCTTCTCCGGTGTGCCACCCAACAAGTGTCCAATCTTCACAGTTTGACCCCTCCCCCCTTTCAGCTGCGGTGACACAGATGAATTGAGTGCCTAGCCAGATATCAAACTGTCCCATTGGACCTGGGCATTCAACTATGAGGCAATAGTCAAATTGATAAGTAACCCTGGGGGTGGAGACATTATACCAAAAAGTAACTATCCCCTCTTCAAGGGAGATGGCCCCTTGAGTACTGGTTACTGCTGGGGTCAGGTAAAGGATAAGTATCAGATGGATGAAGGGTGGCAGCCGCCACTGGCCTCTGGATCTGGATCCGGCACCTTCTTGCAGTTGGAAGCGTGGATCCATGTGGGCTTTCCTACGAGCTTGACTGCTGTGGCAGTGGTCAACAGGACTTGGTGCGGGCCGTCGTATCTGGGCTCGAGGGTGCGTCTGTTGAACCTCTTTGTCAGGACCCAATCACCGGGCTGGATCTGGTGGGTTCCTTCTAGGTCCTCAGGATCTGGGATGGATGAAAATACTCGAGAATGTATTTTAGTCAGGTGTTTAGCTAATTCAATCACAAACTTAGTCAAAGTGTCATACTGCATAGACAACTGCTGTGGGAAGTACAATCCTAACCTGGGGGCACTCCCAAACAGGATCTCATATGGGCTGAGTTTGGTAGGGCCAGATGGTGTGTGCCTGGCACTAAACAGTGCAAAGGGAAGACTCTCGTGCCATGGTTTCCCTGTCTCTTGTGCTGCTTTCAGCATTTTGCACTTCAATGTCCCATTTAACTCGGTCCCGAGTGCGTCCCATATCTCTTTTGTGAGGTTAGCAGTGAATGCAGGCCCTTGGTCACTTTCTATGGTTTCTGGGAGCCCATACCTGCAAACTATCTCAAAGAGGAGTTTGGCAGTGGTCTTTGCTGACTGGTTTTCGACTGGAAAGGGGGCATTTTCCTATATGACCTCAGTTACACAACATTGCGTATTACCTCCCTGTTGTTGTAGCTTCTTGGCATCTGGAAGGCTTCTGGTCATCCTGGGAAGAGATCAACACACACGAGCACATACATTTCTACCTGGTGGTAGTTGTGTGATGGCAGTCTACAATCATTGAAACGGGTAGAGAGGCTTGGGCATGTGTCTGTAGTGCATTGCCTATACTACCTGTGTTGTGCAATGGGGTACATGCCTGAGTAGAATCCAAAAGGGAGCATTATGAAATTGTGAGTGATCCTTTCCTCTTCCGTGGCACAAGTGTTCTTAGACCAGTGTATCGGGTTGTGAGCCCCTTGGGTCGTCACAGAGTACACATATCTTGGCAGACACGCCCGCTGTCCCACCTTCCACAAACCTGCATGGTCCCAAGTACCACTCTGTGACCAGACCTTTGACTCCTTCCCGGTGGATCCCCGAGTCAGAGCCTGTAAGATACTGAAGGTCAACTGGTTATACTTAGTGCTTACCATGGTCCGTAGAGGTGCCTCAGGGGTCTCATGTCGCCATCTTCCGGCAGCTCCTGTGGCTGCTTGGACCTCCTTGTTCGTGCCTCGTGCCTTGTTGGTAGAGAGCTTCCTGTGTGACCTTACCTCAACTATGGCAACCTCTTTCGGGAGCAGTAGTGCGTCCATCACCTGCTTAATGAGGTACCAGTGTTTGACAGGAATGCCTGCTGCTGTAAGAAAACCTCTTGCCCGCCATATGGGGCCAAACTTATGGGTCACTCCAAAAAGATACTCTGATGTCACATTGATGTTGCAGCGCTTTCCTTTTGCCCCTCTAAGCGCCTCAATGAGTGCCGTCAGCTCCACTTCTTTTTGGGAGATGTAAGAAGGGAGTGGTTCTGCTTCTATTACCTCATGCTGTGTGACCACATTATATCCAGCATAGAACCGTCCATCCTTTCCGATGCTCCTTCCACCATCTACAAAAAGCTCAACATCTGGATTAATGAGAGGTACACGAGAGACATATGAGAAAACTGCAGTGGCTTGAGCCATAAGGGCTATACAATATACAGAAACAGCAAAAAAAACACAGTATTTTACTAGTACTCCTTTCCCCCCCCTTTTGAATCCACTAGAGAAGAAAAAGTTTCCCTGGCACAGTGCCAAAAATGTGAAACTTCAATAACTTAACAACTAAGCAAAAGCAGAAAATTTTGTTCATAGGGCACCACGTACTTGGGGCATAGAATCTATGTGCAAATTTTGGACAGTTGGCAGAGTGCCAATTCTTCGTACATTTACTGAGCTGTCTTATCTGGCACACTTTTTATTGCTCTTCGAGTGCTTTCAAACAACTTTCCTTTCCCTTCTACAATTTCTCTTATCAGTGTACAGTGAATATTTCTTTACAACCTATACAGTAGTTCCTTCTTATCAACATGCTTATACATTCTAAATCAACATGACATTGCCCTCTATTGATCTGTCTGTGTGTCAGAGGCAAACCGTTCTACATTTGAAATCCACAGAGGAAAGCAAAGTGTTTTGCAATCTGGACGTAATCTTCTGGTCTCCCTCTGTTCAGGGGGCACCTGAATGGTATGTCACTGGGATACCAGAGATTATTGTCCTCTATGTGATTCAACAAGGTTCCCGGGGCCCACAGAATAGTCCCGTGAACGTTAAGTCGGAAACACTTCAACTCAGGGAATCTATCTGACAGGGGTCCAAACCCAGTATTCTCTTGGCTATAGCCTAAATGTACCGCTTTTACGATCCACCACCCTTCTGGCGAAATGGCCAGTAGCAGACCCTCCTTGCAATCTGGGCACGACATCTACAAAATTTGTGCTGGGGGTTGGCCTTTTACAATGTTCCAAGTAATCCTAATTCCTATCAACCATGGAAACACAAAAAGTCCCAGAAAAACAAAAGCAAACCCTTCAGTACAATGCAGATTAATGTACTTCAATGGTTGTTCACAATACTTGGCACTATATTCCATATGGGTGAAACATCAGAACCTATGTACGTATGCGTGTTAGAAAGGAGCTCTATTTCCAACACATATACACTTGGCGTGAAAAAGAAGAAAAAGAAAAACCTAGCTGTCTGGATCCTGATACTCTCTATTTCCTAAATACAAAAATCCATACAACAATCTGCAAAGCATTCAGCACAGTTGTTCACTTGCAGCCTCCCCAAATATCAGTTAGACAAGTAGCAAATATTTGGTTTCAGCTTATCTCATACACATGTGACTATGTGTTTCACTGTTAGGGTACCGTCACACTATAACATTTTGATCGCTACGACGGTACGATTCGTGACGTTCCAGCGATATCGTTACGATATCGCTGTGTCTGACACGCAGCAGCGATCAGGGATCCTGCTGAGAATCGTACGTCTTAGCAGATCGTATGGAACTTTCTTTCATCGCTGGATCTCCCGCTGTCATCGCTAGATCGGTGTGTGTGACACCGATCTAGCGATCTAGCGATGCGATCCAGCGATGCGTTCGCTTGTAACCAGGGTAAACATCGGGTAACTAAGCGCAGGACCGCGCTTAGTTACCCGATGTTTACCCTGGTTACAAGCGTTAAACTAAAAAAAAACAAACAGCACATACTTACATTCTGGTGTCCGTCAGGTCCCTTGCCGTCTCTGCTTCCCGCACTGTGACTGCCGGCCGTAAAGTGAAAGTGAAAGCACAGCGGCTGTGCTTTCACTTTCACTTTACGGCCGGCAGTCACTGAGTGCGGGAAGCAGACTGCAAGGGACCTGACGGACACCAGAATGTAAGTATGTGCTGTTTTTTTTTTTTTAGTTTAACGCTTGTAACCAGGGTAAACATCGGGTAACTAAGCGCGGTCCTGCGCTTAGTTACCCGATGTTTACCCTGGTTACCCAGGGACCTCGGCATCGTTGGTCGCTGGAGAGCTGTCTGTGTGACAGCTCCCCAGCGACCACACTACGATTTACCTACGATCACGGCCAGGTCATATCGCTGGTCGTGATCGTAGGTAAATCGTATAGTGTGACGGTACCCTTAGTGTTCCTCAGTTTTGTCCTGGCACCAATCGGCCAAGGACCACACATAATTGGATTCCCTTATACAAGCAGGATTTTTATGCTTAAATCCTTATTTATCATACATACGTCTTGCAAACGTCAAACAGGGAATCTCATATATCAATCATTCTCTTTCACACACAGTTATTCTACTTAGCTAATACTAATTTCCTTTTTGCAGCTACCTGATTCCCACTGTCTGTCCTTATCTGTGTACTATGACCGGCTTCCCCTTGCTGCCTGATCTTACCTCAGCGTCTTCTACTGCTTCTCTGTTATCTGCCACTCTTATCCCTGTGTTCTCTGGTTATTCTGACAACTCACTGTTCTCTAATGTGGTGTAATAATGTACCTTCAGGACTAGGAACAGATATCTTAGCGTAAATGTTCAGTCTAAACACTTTAAATTCAGGAAATTCGGCAGAAAAGGTGGTATAACCAGTGTTGAATCTGCGGACGGGTGTGTCTAGTACTTTGATAATGCGCCAACCCTCTGTGAGATAGCGAGTATGAGTGTTTGTACACAGTGAGGGCAAGACATGAGACTACTGTGAGTAGTAATGCAATAGTTAAATGCGTTTTCCTTCCCGTCACTGGTTCTGTAACCAAGACAACTAGGGCTGAACTTTGGTACTTCAGCTGCAATGGGCAGTAATTTAGTTAATGATCAACTTTGGTTAGTACAGTTGATCTTACTGCGGAGGGGTATAGCAATGCCACAATCCTTTGAATCAATTGTCACATATATGTGTATGCCGTGTCAGTCACGTCACCAGACCCCTGTTTTGCACTATGGGGCGAATGGCCGGACGTGAGCACCTGTATGAGTATAGCTCTTCGACCGTCTAAGGCCGGAACCAGGGCAATTGCGTGTTGGTTCTATAACAGTCCCCCCCCCCCTCCGCACTTAGCTGATCTAACAGCCCATGTGTAGTGTGGGATGGCTTAGGAGTAGACACTAGACACACCCTCAGTCGGACTGGACAATACACACAGATACAGACAATTAAGGAAATATATATATCAGACCAGGTTCGTAGACTCAGGACTTTCAAATGTGGTCTATTGTCCAGGGACGACAGCCAACTATCTCAGCCCAGGGGAGGACGTATACAGGGGTCAGGTAAGATGATATATTTTCTTACCTTGTTCAGAGCTGCAGACTCTTCCCACCGATGACGTCCGTCCTGGGGGAGATGTGGTGCGGCTGTGGTCGTCTGGGTATCGTCCTGAGCCCCACGTTGGGCGCCAGCTGTGAATTCTGTCACACTAGGGTGCGACCCATCTTAATTGTCTGTGGTCAAATTAGTTCTCTTGGAGAGAAAGTACGTGCACGGAGGAAAGAATCACAGGACACAGTGGATCGTGTCTCAAATGGTTCTAGCCTAGTTTAATGGTTGTAGATTGCCTCCTTTTATAGGAGTAAAGCATATTACATCATTGGGTTGTTCCAACTTAACACTTATCAGAAAACTCTTTTGATCTTTACATGTTCTATGTTATTATCTTTATTACTATAGTACCAATATTCTAATGATTATTACTTTTAATCTATTCCTGTACCATTATCGCCCTAATGGCGCCTTTGGGTCAAGCTGACATCTGTCTCTGCACGTATTCTACTTATCTTTGGTTTATTGGCGATCGATTCACCTTCGTGCAGATACATTTACTCTAGATAACGGTAGGGGATTTACACAGCCTTTCTTAAAGTCCATCTGGATACTGGGTGTATCCTGGTACATCCTGGTACAGAGTGATCAACAGAATTTAGTCTTGTGACAGTGAATCAGAAAACCTTAAAGCTACATGAATCTAATATATATATATTCAGCAAAGCGTCCATATAAGTTTGATTTCAGTATATCTTCATATGCCATATAGTCTCTCCATAACACCCATACTGTTAAGAGTTGTGTTGGAGCACTAAGTCGCTGACTCCATCACTTACCCCAGCAGGCCACGGGTATCATTAGAAATATTGGTCTTGTAGTAAATCTTCCTTTCCTCCATCCAGGGTAATATTAGTGATATATCCCATCTGGTTCATCCAATCTGGGGATAGGGACACCATGGGCCTGTGTGATTTCAAATGCCAGAACTGAATTTCAGCCCCAGTCCGTACCTGACTGTAGTGATAATCTCCTGCTGATAAAACAGTAATTTTATAAGAACTACAGCAAGCAGCTCAGTGACACATCACTGGAATCAGGGTCTCTGTCTACATACAATGCTACTTTCAAATTATTTTGAAAAAAAAAAAACACAGAATTTGCTTCCAGAGGACAATCAGGAAATCACTCTATTCCCCACTATTCGTCAAGAGGCTATATCAAAATATATATATATTTTTTTTTATTTTTTTAGCTGAAGAACCCCATTAATTCTGACCACAAATTCTCTCCCATTGGCAGCAGACTTGTATGTACGGTAATTCCCCATCTCCCACTCAGCAGAATTACCCTCTATGGCCATGTCTCTACAGTGATTATTTGGAGAGTTTTTGAGGCTGCAGATTTTTTTCAGCATTTCATGCTTCTCTTAGCTACGTTAGGTTACTTCTGGATTTTTTGTTGCATTTTTGAGCGTTTATTTTATGTGGTTGTGTCGCATTATTAATTTTTCTTCGATTTTGTTTCTTTTTGGACGTTGTGTGTTAAATAAACCATCTTTGTTTTGTAAACTTCCTGTCTGGAAGCATGGATCTTCTTATGGGGAGATGACTTTTTTTTACCTCTTTGATTATATACATGTCATCCACATTGCTGGAACTGTAATATGTTTTTTTTTTGCATGAAAATGTGCAGCAGAACTTCACCTAAATGAGTGAGGTGATACGGAGGCGGTTATCATAGAAGTGATCGTATGTCTGTCCTGGGGAGGGTGAGGAAAGGACAGTTTGTTTTTGAAACCTCCTTAATGCTTCCAACCTCTGCTGCTTAACTAGACAGTACAAATGAACCAAAGAGAGTACCAATTCTGAATAAAATACAAAAAGTTTATTACATAATTCAATTAAATAGTGACATACAGAAAAAATCATATAAAGACAAAGTGAAAAGCCTGACTTCACAGGTATAACGCTCAGGACCAATATATATAAGTGGATGGGAAAGGATCACTAGCATGTAAGGCTCAAAACTTCTTACCCCATTCGATCATATCACTACCAAATAAGACTATTTAAATAAGATGCCAAACGCGGCTGCACCGCTCAGGTTCCAAGAGTGGAGACTTTATGGGTAAGGACCACGGCTAGGCCGTTTATGTACTTTCTGTTTCCCATTTTTTCGTAGGCCTTATACCTCAATCACCCAGTTTATGTCAGCTGAGTGTTTGTGTATTGACATTACTGTTTGCACTTGGCACTTTATGAATGCGTTTGGCATCTTATTTAAATAGTCTTATTTGGTAGTGATATGATCGAATGGGGTAAGAAGTTTTGAGCCTTACATGCTAGTGATCCTTTCCCATCCACTTATATATATTGGTCCTGAGCGTTATACCTGTGAAGTCAGGCTTTTCACTTTGTCTTTATATGATTTTTTCTGTATGTCACTATTTAATTGAATTATGTAATAAACTTTTTGTATTTTATTCAGAATTGGTACTCTCTTTGGTTCATTTGTACTGTCTAGTTGCTTTGAGAGTGTTCTGGGCTAAATTTAGCGCCCCCATGACGACAAAGGGGATTTGACTTTTTTTGGGAATGTTTTCTGTTTTGAGGATTGTGTCATTTATAGTGTTCTGTGTTTTCACAGCTGCCTCTTCCGAACAGATGGATTTTAGGGCCCGCGAAAAGGCGTGGCTTTCGCAACTTGACAAAGTGTTTAGTGACGGAACAGGTGTAATTTTAGATGTTAAATCCAGAGATGTCACAGAAATGACGCACAAATTTAAGGATCTACTAAACAAACGAACGAGACTTTGGTGGAACAAATCTTTCTTGGAGAGATATGTGTCGTGTGGCCTAATCCCTAGAGGCCTTCGGGTCCAGGTCTTCCCTTCTTTCCCAGTAGAGGAAGAATCATTTAAAACATCATGGGAAGAGCTGGCTTCTAATTGCTCTAAGGGGTTTATGGAGTTATTGATAAAATCTAATCAGATGAAATTAGATCTGCTGGACACTGAGCTAAATGATCTACAGAGCCAACTTAATAGCTCATTAAATTCTGAGACATTAAATAAATTTAACAAGGATGTTGACAGAGAACTTGAAAAATGGGAGAATGAAATTGTCCAAAGTAAAGCAAAGAAATATCAGCGAGATTTAAACGATAGACAAAATAATCGTGTCTATAGGTGGAGGAAGGTGAATTTGAACCAAAAATCATTTACTCGAGCGAGATCAGTTTCCTTCTCTTCCGTTTCCTCTGGGGAAGAAAAATCTCAGAACGGTGACCAGGGCAGATCTTCATGGGAAAGGAGAGATCTAATAAGAGATGTTGCCCCTAAAGGAGGGAGAATTGGGAATAAACGCAAACTTACCTCTTCCCCCCAAAGAGACAAGAAATCAAAAAACTCCTTGGAGGTAATTAATCTGTCCACACACACTATCTCTCCAACACAGAAAGAGGTTCTGGAGTTGGGTCTGTCTTTTGCACCATGTAATAATTTTGATTTTTTTACAGTCTTGAAGGACCTCCACTTGTTTTCAAGAAAGCTTATCCTTAAAAAACTCCATTTTCGGATGCCGACTGAGGGAGAGCCTGATAGTACATTGGACTCAGAGATAATTTAAATTTTGGAGGAACTTGATACAGAGCCTGTGTTGGAACCTACAGGTATCTCTCTACCTTGTATTTCTCCTAGATCTACCACTTTCCCCTCCTTGTCCATTTGCCCACAGATTGAGATATTTACAAAGTTAGTGACCAATGACCTCAAATTATTGAATAATTATAAGAAAAGGGACAACTTGACTTGGACTCAGAGAAAAGTCTTGGAAGAACTACGGTCACTGGAGGGGGTGGTTATAAAACCAGCGGACAAGGGGGGGAATGTGGTTATCTGGCCAGTGGAGAAGTACGAGAGAGAGATATTTAGACAATTGCGAGACAAAGATACATATATGCCTCTCTCCGAGAATCCTCTTGAGATGTATAAGGAGAAGTTGAGTAATATTCTGGATATGGCTTTTGAGAGAGGGGTTATCACTAAAAAGATTATGGAGGGTCTTTTGGTGAGATTCCCGGTGGTCCCCACCTTATATATCCTTCCAAAAATACATAAGGATTCTATTAATCCACCAGGGCGTCCTATTGTCTCTGGCATGGGAGGGCTATGTGATCCTGTTTGCAAATTTCTTGATTACTATCTCAAACCACAGGTTGAAACGTTGCCCTCCTATGTCAGGGACACTACGGACGTCCTGAAACGCCTTGATGGTATTCATCTGGAGGAGGATATGTTGTTAGTTGCCGCTGACATAGAATCATTATACACTAGCATTCGGCATAGTGATGGACTAATGGCTGCCCAGTTCTTTTTAGAGTCGAGTAATCTTGATGCAGATGTCAGGGGCCTGGTGTTGGAGTTGTTGCAGTTCATCCTGACACATAATTTTTTTACCTTTAAGGATCGGTTCTATCTTCAATGTAGGGGTACCGCGATGGGGGCGGCGTGTGCGCCTTCATATGCTAATTTATTTTTAGGGTTCTGGGAAAGGACCATCTTCCCAGACGGTGCGCACGCCGCCTCCCAAATCCTTGGATGGTACCGCTATATTGATGACGTCCTGTTCATTTGGCAGGGCTCTGTTGAGGAACTGAAGTTGTTTATGTCGGATTTGAACTGCAATGACTTCAACATCAGGCTCACTTATACTTACCATCGTGATGAAATCTCCTTTCTTGACATACTGGTCAGGAAACAAGATAATGGGTTATTGCACACAGACATTTTTAGGAAGGAGACCGCAGTCAATTCATTATTGCATGCAAGCTCTGCACACTCCAGATCCACAATACAAGCTGTTCCCACTGGGCAATTCCTTCATATGAGGAGGATCTGCTCTTCCAATACATCCTTCGAAAACCGGGCTCGGGATTTGGGGGATAGATTTAGGGACAGAGGATACAGCAGGAGATGTATCAAGAAGGGCTACTTGAGAGCTAGGGCAGCTTCTAGGGATGAACTGCTTGTATCAAGCAAAAAGGGGGGGAGAAGTAAAGATACCCCTGTCAGGTTTATCTCTACTAATAATCACCAGTGGGACAGCATCCGGAAGATATTACAAAAACATTGGTCCGTTTTGAAAACGGAACCAACCTTGGCAAAGTTTATACCGGATCATCCACTAATGACACACAGGAAAAGTAAAAATTTAAAAGATCTTCTTGTGAAAAGTCACTATATTGCCAAGGCTCCAAGTTTGTTCAATTCGGGCAAACAAAAAAACGGATGCTATCCCTGTGGTGATTGTTTAGGTTGTAGGAATCTGATAAGAACCACTTCCTTTTGCTCAGCTGATGGATTGCGTAACTTTAAGATTCTGGACTATATTTCATGCAGTACCACACATGTGGTGTACTGTGCAAAATGTCCTTGCGGTTTATTATACGTGGGCCTCACTTCGCGTGAATTGAGAGTGAGGACACGTGAACATGTTAGGGACATTTTGGCAGCTAAAAATGTTGTGGATGTCAGCGGTTTAAAGACCATCCCCCGACATTTCAGCATTCACCATAAATGCAATCCGGTGGGATTTCAGATGTGGGGGATTGATAGAGTGCGGTTGGGGATCAGAGGAGGTGACCCCAGGAAAATTCTGGCCCAGCGGGAATGCCGTTGGATAACGGTACTGGGGACTCTAACTCCAGCAGGTTTAAACGAACATATTAGTTTTGTTCCATTTCTTTAAAAATCCTTACATCTCTGGTTTTATCTTTTAATTTCCATCTTTGTCTTATTGTGTGTTTCTTTATTTTTTTCATTGTCTTTATAGTCATATATTTATATTTGGAAACCCTATAAAATCTTCGCCCATATATGGGTCCATGTATCTGCTTGGAGGAATGGACATAAGAGGAATCACATAATTACCATTGGATTGGAATTTCATCTGCCATCTGCCAATGCATCTAAGATTCTGGAGAGATGAATTTATTCATATGGATCACCACTATATCATATAACGGCTAATTTTTTTTCCTTTTTATTTGAGGGTGTATTCACATTTGATATTCTAATGTGGCTTATTGTTATGTATTTTTTTGGCACTTTCACTTTTAATACCATTTAGTCCTTAATGTATATATATTTATATATTGGTATCTATGTATGCACCTTATGTTTTTTTGCACTTATATATATATTATATCTCTCCCTTTTTGATGTATTGACCGTGGTGTTTTTCATAATAATTGAGATTCATATTCATTTTCCTCAACTATGAAATGTATGGTGGGGGCTGCACCGCTCAGGTTCCAAGAGTGGAGACTTTATGGGTAAGGACCACGGCTAGGCCGTTTATGTACTTTCTGTTTCCCATTTTTTCGTAGGCCTTATACCTCAATCACCCAGTTTATGTCAGCTGGGTGTTTGTGTATTGACATTACTGTTTGCACTTGGCACTTTATGAATGCGTTTGGCATCTTATTTAAATAGTCTTATTTGGTAGTGATATGATCGAATGGGGTAAGAAGTTTTGAGCCTTACATGCTAGTGATCCTTTCCCATCCACTTATATATATTGGTCCTGAGCGTTATACCTGTGAAGTCAGGCTTTTCACTTTGTCTTTATATGATTTTTTCTGTATGTCACTATTTAATTGAATTATGTAATAAACTTTTTGTATTTTATTCAGAATTGGTACTCTCTTTGGTTCATTTGTACTGTCTAGTTGCTTTGAGAGTGTTCTGGGCTAAATTTAGCGCCCCCATGACGACAAAGGGGATTTGACTTTTTTTGGGAATGTTTTCTGTTTTGAGGATTGTGTCATTTACTCTGCTGCTTAACTGCAGCTCACACCGTCAGGTCAGTCAGTGAGGATTTAGGGCGCCTCTCACATGGCAATATTTTACATCAGTACTTGTTACAGATGCCCGGAGAGGATCCAAAACACAGAAGAGGTGACAGTGATTCAGTTATTTCTCTCTGTGTTTGTTCCCTCTGGATTTTATATTACAAATACTAATGTAAATTACAGCCCCAAATATTCACTGTGTGAATGAGGCAAGGAAGCTGCTTGTAATCCTGTGATATACTGTGAGTCCGTACTCCGAGGATGAGCGCACACTCACAGGTGCTGTGCGGTAATGCTTAGCTCCTCTTCTCCATCTTCATCACCAGAGCAGGGGCAACCTCTGCAAACCTGCGGCCCGGCAAATGTCCAGACGTGTGACTCAGTGAAGTGTGACGGACCTCCAACCCCCAAATAAAATGAATCAGATAGAAGCACAGGAAATAAATACACGAAGCATCGCAATTAGGTATCATACATTCTCAACTTTATTTAAATAAACATGATACCAAAAATGGCACATCCCCCGACCTACAAAGAGTTACCCCCCAGCACTTAGGAGAGGAAAAACCCCCTGTGGTGGAAACCTCTAGGGAGCCATGGCTGGAGGATCGCCCTTCCCTTGGGCTTAGAAAGTTGGTGCCGATATATAACAGATGGAACGGCAACATTTTGTAATTTGTATATTTTACCAGAATTAAAGAGAACAACATAATAAATATAGACTATAAATGTAATAACCAGATATGAGAGAGATCTGGCTGTGAAATCGGTCATCACATTGGCTGCTAGAATGAATTTGCCTGATCTGGTTCCCAGGTGGATGAACCACTTCTCCCTTACAGATCCAGGTCCAAGTCTCAATAGCTTGGACAATTAATTAAAAGGATTGTTTGCTATGGATGACCCCAAATAGGATAAATATCCCCTTCCCCCTCCCAAATTATCACCCATTAACATCACAGATCCGTCCATGAGCTCCCAAAGGAGAGCAGCTCTTTGTAGAGGGTAACAGAAGGTGATTCTGTGCCGGGGACCCCCCTCTGTTACTTTCCCATGCCCTGGGGGTGTCTATAGCAGATCACCCCTTTCCCTGCTAGAACCTCCAAATTTCACCACGGTCGGCACATTACGTGAGGTGGTCAAGCTCAATGTCCTCAGGCGCATCAGTAATGGCACTGATCGTGGCAGCGCAGCCTTCTATTATGGAACCTTCTTGTTTATGACCTTATAACATTTGTCATGGTTACTACAGGGGCTATTAGTGATGTGGGGTCAAGTATTAACCCTTTCATCCCTGGTAGTTCGCTTTCGTCATAGAGGCAAATACCTGCACTTGTTACCAAGCAGGTGGAGCGCCCCCATGGGCCGTGGGGTACTCGGAGCCGGGCCCTTCGGTTCTCAAGGGGGATATCATGGTGGCTGACCCGGTCCGTGGCCCTAGGGATGTCCGTTGTAAATTGGGGGAAAGGTCTTTAAAGGGATAATGTTGTGATGCCACCTGTGGTATTCGGTCAGGGTGACCGACGCTGCTTAGGGGTCCACTGGGGTGATCTTATGGCAGCTGGATGGTGGATGGTGGATGGTTTGAGGCGCAGTGAAGAACGAGGACACAAGGTGCAGTCTCTTTACCTTTTTACTGAAGGCTTCAGCATCCACAGTCCAGAGCACCAGATCACAGGGTAGGCAGAGTCTGGCCGGTCTGAAGGCAAATCCAGAGTCCCCTTATCCAGGTGGAAATCAGTAGCCTTCCTCTAGCGCCTGGATGTTGTAGTACCTTACTGCTAAGCTTCTCATAAGGTACTCACAACTGATGTTGGTGTTCTAGATGTTATGTCTGTCTCGCTCTGTCCCCCAGATGGATAGGAACAACCCGTATGACTGATGGCCTGAGGCTTTTTACAGGGACTCTAGCACGCCCCGGCCCCCACAAGTTGCAACCGTGCCTCCTGGGTAAATTCGGGCAACTAATATGGAATTAGCTGTCCTGCCGGTCTCTGGAGCAAGGCTTGGAGACGATGACTCCCTCGGTGTTCTGGCTACCGGATCCTGCGCAACACCAAAAAAGGACACATTCAAGAAAAAACACCAAAAACAGGCAAAGATGCTTACCTGTCTAAACAGGCCTCAATACAAATGCACAAGCAGGGTGCAGCGGACCCAAACAAAATAGCAAATGCACAGGTGCAATACCTAATGAAACAGCCAGCCTTCAATAAGGGTTTGGCCTTGTGGTACACCAATGCACTAAGATAAAATACTCTGTATGTGGCGTGTTCACACAAGGAATACAAAGCATCTGGCTACAGCCTATTAATAACGCCCTATGGCGGGCTGCCCAGTGCTAAAAAGCATCCTGTGCGAACAGAGGCCACAGTGTACAGAACAATTCGGGCCCAGCTGCACCCTGCAAAAAATATACGTGCAAAAAAAATATAAATATATGTAAGGTCTTAGTTGATATTAGGGCCATAATATGGAAGCTGGCAACCCACGCCAAGGGTCCTTACGTATTGCCAGTCCTACTCTAACATGAAAAACACCAAAAAAGGACACATTCAAGAAAAAACACCGGATCCTGCGCCTCAGAAAGGAGGCAGCCTTTTACAGGGCAGAACTCCTTCTGGTTTCCTCTCCTTTTGCTACGACTTTGTTTCTCACTCTCTGCAACACAATTCTCCATCAATGTCTCTTTCTTAAGATGCTGCAGCACGTCGGGCCGACGCAGCTCCGTGGCCTTTTGTCTAGGCCTCTGACAGGATCCCACCCCTGTCAGGGACCCACTACCTGAGTGGAGCTCAGATAGTAGCTCTCTGGGTGAAGCCCAGTCAGCTTCTGCCTAACTTCCTATTCAGACCACCAGTTTTACCTAATTGTGAAGAGTGCCCTACTAAATAGGAGCATAGCTCCCCCTGGTGGACTGGAGTGTGAAGTGTGTTGTGTGGTTTGTGATACCTGGTAAAGTGATCTCCGTTATTGCCTTCAGACATAACATCAGTCCCCCTGGTGGAAGAATGACATAACTGCAACGACCAGGACCCTGGGGCGCTGCACAAGCGCCTATCATTATGGCTTCCCTTAGGCTCCATAAGAAATGCAGATCACATATTAAACGTGCGAGTATTTCAGGAGGGCTGTGCACTTAATAGATGTAGAGATTGGACAGATAACTAGCAGTTTCACAGAAATAAATAAGAGGAAATTACTTGTAAAATGTTACAGGGAATTGCATTTCAAGCATTTTCCAAATGTACATTCTACGTAGTTACATAAAAAGACGCAGGACCATAAAGTGCAAAGTATCGTCAGCATTATACATTTTCTATTACTAGATTATTTATAACTCACCATGTCATGATTTGTTAAAAAAAGTATCCATCCCTTTTCTAAATGCTGCTATAGTGTCGGCCATTAGTACCTCTTGTGGTCGGGTATTCCGCAGTCCGACTGCTCTGACTGTAAAGAACCCTTTCCTATTTAGCTGCCAGAACTGACTTTCTTCCACGTGTAACAAGTGCTCCATTACCCTTTGTAAGGTCCTGGAAAGTCATACGTTATCGTTATGTGCCAGTACTATGCTTTGACCACATATGTATTTATACATATAAATCAGATCTTGTACTAATGTAATAACCTAGTTTCTGCCCTTGAACTGACTCTTAATTTCAAATATATTTCTGAAGATGTGGAGCTCAAGTTGGATCCCATATCCAAGATGTGGCCTTACAAGTGATTTTCAGAGGGGTAATAATAAACTTGGATCACAGGATTTTATCTCTCTTTTTATCCACCCTAAAATCTTGTTTGCTTTTACAGGTGCTTCCTGACATTGAGTACTGCTGCTCAGCTTACTTGTAATCAGAATACCCAAGTCCTTCTCCGGTTCTGTAATCTCTAATATATTTACATTTAATCCATATGCATCAATTACTCCCATTGGGATGCATTACTCTATATTTACCGTATATACTCGAGTATAAGCCGAGATTTTCAGCCCCAAAAAATGGGCTGAAAGTGACCCTCTCGGCTTATACTCGAGTCATGGAAGGCGGGGGGGGGGGGGGTCGGCGAGTGAGGGGGAGCGACGCCTGTCAAATACTCACCTTCTCCCAGCGCTCCTGGCACGGTCCCCGCATGTCCCACGGTCTTCGGGCACGGCAGCTTCTTCCCCTGTTCAGTGGTCACTGGTACCGCTCATTAAAGTTATGAATATGGACTCCACTCCCATAGGGGTGGAGCCGCATATTCATTACTGTAATGAGCGGTGCCACGTGACCGCTCACTACAGGAAGAAGCTGCTGCTCCTGGAGACGTGGGACATGTGGGGACCGTGCCAGGAGCGCTGGGAGCAGGTGAGTATTTCATATTCACCATTCCGCGTTCCACCGCCGACTCGTCTTCCGCGTCCTCTGCACTGACTGTTCAGGTCATGACGTATTAGTGTGCGCGCCGCCCTCTGCCTGAACAGTCAGTGCAGAGAGACAGGACGCTAAGGAGCAGCGGGCAGCGATGAGTGGTGAGTATGTCATTTTTTTTTAGTGCAGCAGCAGCATTACATGTGGCACAATGCTATATGGAGCGTCTATGGGGCCGTAAAGAACTGCTTGGAGCATTATATGGAGCATCTATGGGGCCATAACTGCATGGAGCATTATATGGGGCATCTATGGGGCCATAACTGCATGGAGCATTATATGGGGCATCTATGGGGCCATAACTGCATGGAGCATTATATAGGGCATCTATGGGGCCATAACTGCATGGAGCATTATATGGGGCATCTATGGGGCCATAACTGCATGGAGCATTATATGGGGCATCTATGGGGCCATAACTGCATGGAGCATTATATGGGGCATCTATGGGGCCATAACTGCATGGAGCATTATATAGGGCATCTATGGGGCCATAACTGCATGGAGCATTATATAGGGCACTATATGGGGCCATAATGAACTGCATAGAGCATTATATGGAGCATTACATGGGGCCATGAAGAACTGCATGGAGCATTACATGGAGCATCTATGGGGCCATAAAGAACTGCATGGAGCATTATATGGAGCATCTATGGGGCCATATAGAACTGCATGGAGCATTATATGGGGCATCTATGGGGCCATAAAGAACTGCATGGAGCATTATATGTAGCATCTATGGGGCCATAAGGAACTGCATGGAGCATTATATGGGGCCATAAAGAACTGCATGGAGCATCATATGGGGCGTCTATGGGGCTATAAAGAACTGACTGGAACATTATATGAGGCATTATATGGGGCCATAAAGAACTGCATGGAGCATTATATGGGGCCATAAAGAACTGCATGGAGCATTATATGGGGCATCTTATGGGGCCATAAAGAACTGCATGGAGCATTATATGGGGCATATTTGTATATGGAGCATCTTATGGGGCCATAATGAACTGTATGGAGCATTATATGGGGCTCCTGATTCAATATGGATATTCAAAAACACTTAACCTACTTATGTCTCAATTAATTTTACTTTTATTGGTATCTATTTCTATTTTTGACATTTACGGGTAGCTGCTGCATTTTCCACCCCAGGCTTATACTCGAGTCAATAAGTTTTCCCAGGTTTTTGTTGCAAAATTAGGGGGGTCGGCTTATACTCGGGTCGGCTTATACTCGAGTATATACGGTACTAACATTAAACTTCATCTGCCATGTGTTTGCCCTTGCAGGAATCTTTTGTAATATTATATGTCAGAGGTTAATAATCAACATATGTAGTTAGGAGGGTGCCTTGATTTATTGGAAAAGGTAAGGATATCCTACCGTTTGAGAGCAAATGTAGGAAAAGAGAACCTGAATCCAACAATTTATCATTTAGTTTACTGGGTGCAGCCATTATGACATAATCAAAGTTGTTAGATTTAGCATGAAGCAGAGCTGAGAAGCTAACACCGCCCACACCACAGCTAACCCTGCCCACATCAGGCTCTCATGCACACAGCTATAGACAATGAGGTGCTTATAGCAGAAGGGGGTGAAGTCGGACCAGATTATGTAACACCCCAGGTGCCTGATTATGGAACACCCCAGGATCCTGAGTGGCATTGCTTTCCTCACGGGGAGAGTGATGTCACGCTTGGAAGAGAGGAAGAATCCTTTCATCAGGTATTCAGCACATACAACACTCTTCTGACTCCAGGCCAGAAGGGGGAGCTCTGAACCCAGTTTTAGGGGAGCTTCCCTAGATATAGATATATATTCTGGTCTGGAGGAAGAGTTAGTTAGTCTGTCGGAGGGAGAGACAGAGAGAAGCAGTCTGTGAGAGGAGAGTGGAGTGAGAGGAAGCAGACAGAGAGCTCTGAGAGGAAAGCTAGGGCCTTGCAGCCATGTGAGGTGCTGCAGCTTCTAGGAAGATCAAAGAGAAAGCAGAGCAGTCTGGAAAGAGACTGAGAGGGGAAGTGTAGCGCAGGAGATTGAAGAGCTGAAGAAAGAAGCTGCGACTGAGCTTCCTCCACGCTGAGCGCAGATATCGGTAGCCGGAAGACCGAGGTTGTGGAGGTAACTCTATGCCCCACTGCAGAAACCGGTGGAACAGCTGGATTGCAAGTCACCTGTCCACCAGACACTGAAGACACATTAACACATAGAGTCTGCGTCATGATAGAGATCCTGTAAAAAGGCTTGAGTTACCTGTCATACGGGTTAGTGTCCTACCCAAAGGGGGACAGAGAGAACATGTGAGGACCTTGTATGAGGCCTAAGGCAGCAAGGGACTACATCACAGCACTAGAGGGAAGGCTTCCAACCCCACTTGGTAAGGGGGATTCCAGATTTGCTTCCCTGGACTGTGGATGCCTGATTCCTTCAGTAAAGAGGTAAAGAGACTGCAAACCTGTGTCCTCCGTTTCTTTCTACCACCTGGCCCTACTACACCGGGAGCCCTGGGGACCCAGATTGACCTTTGGGAAGTCATACCATCCTAGCTGCCATAACATCACCCCAGCGGATGCCTTTAAGCAGCGTCGGTCCCTACTGACCGAATACCGCAAGTGGTGTCACGAACAAACTTTATTTCACAAACCCCTTTAAAGACATTCCCTTTTACATGGGCGCCCAGGGCCACGGATCGGGTCGCCGCCGCCATGACACATCCCATTAAGTACCGGACCCGGTACGGAGTACCCCATGGCCCAGGCGGGCGTTCCAATTACATAGCAGAAAACTGCTGACAGATTCCCTTTAATGCTTACATCTCTGCCGCTTACTGCAGCCCACACTGCTAGAATGTTCTCAGCGAGTCCAGACATGAGGAGATAAGACCATAGATGGCCCAAGGACAGATAAAGCAAAACTCCCCAAAGTAAGGCTCCGTTCACATGTCCTGTATCATCAGTTAGGACAGATCCAGCATCAACCCGTTAACCAAAAAGCTGTGCAAATACAATTGTTTTGTCCGGCTAAAAAAAATGGTTTCAACTGGATCCATTTTTAGCAATGAAGTCTATGGAGTACTGACGAGTAACACAGCTCGGCCCCTGTGCACCGAAATCTCATTAGCAGAAAGCCTCACATCGGGGACTAAAGATAAACAACACAGTGGATTTCTTCAAAGATATCGATGTAATCAGTATTACCGCCATTACAGCCATGTCTTTACTTGCTGACAGGTTCTCTTCGAGCTGCATTTGCCCTGGATGACCGCAGCCATTAAAGGCTTCTCAGCGGTTCTCGGTGCCGGGGGTGGCCGGATGTGATCAGCTGCAGCTAGGGATGGGTGCACCGGTGGAGGGTTCTGATACCTGACCCAAACTTTTTAAATAGTTTGGTTCGGTTACCAGAACAGTACCTGAACTTCCTCCAGAACCCAAACCCCATTAAAAATAATGGATACCTGAACTGCTTAGAAAAAAAAAATCTCTCTCTCCTCTCTCCTCTCTCTTCTTTTGCCCTCTTCTCTCAGTCGTGTCTCATTTTAAAACGTCTGGTAAGTGTCACCTGCCGGTAAGAGTACGGGAGACTGTAGTGCGGGTAGCAGGAGCACGGTCAGCGCCAGCCGTTTACCCATAGCCATATATCTGGAGGTCATATTCACATTAAAAATGCTGAGTTTGTGTTAATGAACCTGAAAGTGCTTGGACACAGTCCTACAGTCCTAGGAGACCTCAGAGCGTTACACGCACCTTTCAGGACAATTGGAGGATTTGGAACACTTTTAATTTGCGTAAAAATCAATTTGATGCAAATCATATTTAGACCTGAAACAAATTTGGGGAAATTTATGTCTGATAGGGTGCAGCAAAGGCTGGCGAGTTTATATAGTGCCATGCAAAGCTTAGACCAGAGAAATAAAGGTATTTTAATATGTTTAAAGGTGAAGCCGCATAGCAAAGAACCACATGTCCCATTATATTTACAAACATGAGATAGTGGGGCTTTCTTTATGTTTTTTCTCCCATAAGGATTGAAGATGGGGGTCCCTTTTTCCCTTTTGTATTAGGAAAGGTGCTGGGAAGATTTTTGCTTTGTGACCCCATTTCTCTTGAATGTTTCTATCTTTGGGATGATGGTTGCAAAGTGCTATGGAAATTAAAGAGAATCTGTCACAACTTTTTTGGGTTACCGGGTAAAAATATAATTCAATTTAGTGTCACCTATACATTACACAAGTACTTTTGACACCCCCTGACTCCCCACGTATGATCCATAAATACCTTTTCTATTCCTCCCGCGCTGTATGTTAATATGGTCGGTCCAATGCGATGGGCGTGGCTTAGTGTCTGTCTCCCCCCCCCCTCGCTTGCTTCTACGCAATCCTTGCAGTGAATCTCGCCTACCATAGAAACCTTCAAAAAGAACCTGAAGACCCACCTCTTCTGACAAGCCTACAGCCTGCAGTGATCCTCAACCTACTGAACCACCGCACAACCAGCTCCACCCTCTCCTAGTGTATCCTCACCCGTCCCCTGCAGACTGTGAGCCCTCGCGGGCAGGGTCCTCCCTCCTTATTATTTGCCCCGAATTCACATGTAAAGCGCCATGGAATAAATGGCGCTATAAAAATGTATAATAATAATAATTTCGGCGATTGCCCAAAGTTTTTGCACGTGCACATTCGAAAGGCATCTTGCGTGTGCGCAGTGTGCTTTTCCCAACAGTGGGCAAAGCAGAAAAGTAGTATTACACATGCGCTGGCATACGTGATTCCTTTTTATTGCCCGGAACACAGAAATGGCAGCTAAATACTTCCGGTACATAGAAAGCAATCGCGTATGTCGGCGCATGCGCAATACAGCTTTTCTGCTTTGTCCACTGTTGGGCAAAGCACACTGCGCACGCGCGAGATACCTTTCAGATGCGCACGCGTGAAAACTCTACACGATCGCCGAAATTCACTGCAAGGAATGCGTAGAAGCAAGTAGATACGGACACTAAGCCACGCCCATTGAACCGGACCGACCATATTAACATACAGCGCTGGAGGAATAAAAAGGTATTTATGGATCATACATGGGGAGTCAGGGGGTATCAAAAGTACTTGTGTAATGCATAGGTGACATTAAATTGAATAACATTTTTACCTGGTAGCCCAAAAAACTGGTGACAGATTCCCTTTAATAGTAAAATAAATAAAAATATATAAATGCTTCTCATGTCTCCCACAATTTCAGAAAAAGAAGAAACGTTCAGGATTCCCCGGAGAGTCGGCAAGTCTATGTTGAAAGCCCCGATCAGTGATTCTAGAAGGTTTTTTTCATGCCTCCACATCTTGGGGAGTCAGGATCTGAAGTGTGAAGGGAGTGGGGAATGAATATGGGGTGGGACCTCTCATAGGGGATGCAAAATTGACATACTGGTCATTCGGGAGAATTTACAAGAATGCAGCAGTACTTCTATAGGTTTCACAAACTACATAATGCGTAAAATGTACAAAAGAGTATTTTATATAACTTATTATGGAGTTATGAGTGGTTAATGGGGTCCTCTCCTCTTGGACAGAGTTGGGGGCATTTACGGAGAGCGTCATTCATTGATATGATGAGGACACTTTGTCATAAGCTCATTGTCAAGACATGAGATTCTGTTCAGCCGCTACACACTGACTGGAGCTCCATTTTGCAGCTCCATTCAAGTGTTTGCAATCTGGGTCAGATACCAGGTGATCGGTAGTGGGGGTGTTGACCTCAGACCCATTCTATAAATAGGTCATCAATAAAGCCGGACAGCCCCTTTAAGCAGCTCTTTAAATAGTTTTTATTACTTCTCTCTATTTTGCTGCCACACAGTATGTAATTACTAGCGGAAATAGTAGCAAAATAGATACAAATCCTAAGAGCCGCTGGATATAAACAAGGAAAGGAGGGACATCACAGAGTCGCCCACCAAGAATTTTGCCAATTTACAATCTAATGACCATAACGTGACCCCACCATACACAACAGATGGCTGTTGGCCAAATGATGGTTCAGCCAATCATTTGGTCTTGGCCGACTCTCCCTTAGGCAGAAGTCCTCGCTCTACCGAGGGCTCCTTCATTCTCTGTTACAGAGCCGCTGGCAGACATGTCTACTGGCACTTATCTCAGGGATAACAATAGGATCGTCAGTCCGATATTGGACATGCGTTATCCTTATCAACAATCAATTATAAGAGGCCCCAAAGACATTAGACCCGTCATTATCTGCAGGTTCACCCAACATTGGTCTAATGTGTATGGTGGTGGGGACTTTACTTCTGTCCCCAGGAAGTCAGTAATGAAAATTCCCACTCTGTAATAGATGTTGAAACGGTATGGTGAAGTTGAAAAATGTTTAACTTTTCATCCCACAAACCTTTGCAAGGTTACACACAGTCTATGCAATGTGGAAGAGCTGCAACGGCAATGAGACCTGGGTGAGATCATTTGTGCCTATAGTGGAGAACAATACAGAAATAAATAATGTGCCGTCGGTTTATGTCCTGATATTGTAGGTGAGATTAATTTTGCAAATAATTCCTGTGTGTTTACATCTGGGTATAGAAGTCTTTTCAAGGTAGATCAGATCCTCGGTAATCATGGTGTCATGCTCGTGTATCGTAGACCCACTGCGCCACGGACTGGGTTTTCCCTGGAGGGACTGGTTTTTGCTAGAGTTCCTGATGGTGGAGTTAGGCTTGGGCTGCAGGTAGCCGCCAGATACCACTCCAAGTGCAGTTCCTGATAATGTGTCAGCTGACGCCAAGAGTTAGCTTGCAGACACAGACTCGGAATCCAAGGCAGGATAGAATACTGATACTGGTTCAGACAGTGTGGATTCTGGATCATCAGACAGAATGGACACTGGTACGACAGGATAAGACAGGATTCGGAATCACGGGAAGACTGGGTGTTGGAGCTTGTTCAGGATCGGGGTTGACAGAACTGAATGTTCAGATAGGTCAGATTCAGGAATAAGTTCTGATTCATAAAGAACAAGTTCAGCAATAGGTTCAGGTTCAGCGCCCCAGAGTCCTGGTCGTTGCAGTAATGTCGTTCTTCCACCAGGGGGAGTGATGTTACGTCTGATGGCACCAAAGGAGTTCACCCTGCCAGGTATCACAAAACACACAGCACACTTCATACTCCAGTCCACCAGGGGGAGCAAAAGGTTCTATTTACTAGGCCACTCCTCACATTAGGATAAAACTGGTAGGTTGGATAGGAAGTTAGACAGAAGCAGACTGGGCTTTGCCCAAGCAACACCTAGGCGGAAGAGAGAAGCTGACTGGGCTTGGCCCAGGGGATACCTGTCAGGCAGACAGGAAAAAGCAAAGAACATCAGAGGCTCAGCAAGATAGAAAGACACGGAGCTGCGCCTGCAGCCCATGCGGCAGCATCCTAAGAAAGGACTCGAAAGGGATTGTGTTGTAGAGAGTGAGCCACGAAGTCACAGCACAAGGAGAACAAAAAACTAGAAGGAGTCCTGTCCTAAGAGAGGCTGCCTCCTTCTGAAGCGCGGGTCGGTGGCCGGAACACCGAGGGAGTAATTGACTCTATCCTTTACTTCAGAGACCGGCAGGGCAGTCAATTCCAAATTGGCTGTCCGACCTAAACACCTAAGCAGACAATTGCGGAGGAGGGGGCGTCTCTAGGGTCCCTATAAAAAAGCCTCAGGCAGGGGGGTACTACAACACACGAGCGCTGGTAGGAAGGCTACTGATTTCCACCTGGATAAGGGGGACTCCGGAATTGCCATTAGACCGGCCGGACCCTGCCTACCCTGTCATCCGGCACTCTGGACTGTGGATGCTGAAGCCTTCAGTAAAGATAAAGACACTGCATCCATTGTGTTCACTGCGCCTTGCACTACCCACTATCATCATCTACACTTCTGGGAAGCCCTGGGGAAACACTTCACCTGTGGGAAGGTATAACATCTAGCTGCCATAACATCACCCCAGCAGACCCCTGAGCAGCGTCAGCCACTCTGACCGAATGCCACACGTGGCGTCACGAACACTACCGTTATCTACGAACTCTGCCTTTTATTGGGCGCCCGTCATAAGGCCACGGTCCGGGTCGGGCCACCGTGACATCCTCGCTGAGGGAACTGAAGGACCCAGTACCGAGTACCCCATTGCCCTTACGTGGGGGCGATCCAGGTTCAGGAACAGATTCAGGCAGGACTAATTCAGCAATTGGTTCAGGTTCCGACAACACAGGTTCAGCAGTAGGTTCAAGTTCAGAAAGGACGGGTTCAACAACAGGTTCAAATTGAGAGAGGACAGATTCAAGATTCAGGATCAGACAGCATGGGTTCAACAATAGGTTAGGTTCTAACAGAACAGATTCAGGAACAGTTTCAGATTCAGACTGGATGGGTTCAGCAACAGGTTACGTTCTAACAGGATAGGTTCAGGAACGGGTTCAAGTTCAGACTAGGGCTGATTTAGGAATAAGTACAGGGACCTGAAAACAAACTAGCGGGTACAAACTCAAACTAAACACTAAAGAGGGTGTTGCAAGGCACCTCCCTACAGGTGAAGATGCCTTAAGTACTAGATGCCTCCCAGCTATTGACTGTGGGCATATTCAGAGTGCTCTGCCCTATAAGAAATGGAGAATTCACGCACTAAGCGCTCTTCCAGGAAACCTGCTCGCCATGCAGGAAACTGCGGCAGGACATGGAGATGTGGACATGACAGTGAGTATGTTGCCATCCCTGCCTGGAGGAAGGCGAGAGAAAGCCGGCATCGGTGTTACACATTGCAGACAAGTAATGCATGTTCGTAATTGCAATATAATTGAAACTTTCATCTCCGATCTATACCATCCTGCTTCACACTCTATAAGATGTTCTTGAAAGCTCTTCTGAAGATTTGTTTATTTGAAGTATTTTTTTTTTAGAAACTATATTGCTGTTTTCCCACTGAGCAACTATCAGACACCATTACAATCCATTCTACAGATCAGCGATCTGTGGATTCTCGCTGCAGAGCTATTGACCTCTAGGGCCAAGCTTTTTCTATAACATACCGGACTGCTGGGAATCAAATTCACTAATGAGAAAGATGCTACTATGTAATATCTACAACCCATTGACTACACACAATCAACTTTAACTTTAAAGGCTACTGAAAAAGTCTCTATAAACAGAAAAGGATCTAGCAGCTTGCAATGTATTCTAAAACGTGCAAGCTGCAGAAGCAAACTGGTTAAAAGTCTTTCATTAAAAACAATTATAGCAATTACCCCTACAATCAGATCATATAAAAATTGGAAAAGATTTTATAACCTTAAAAAATTGCTATCTAAATGGTCACAGTTTCAATACATTTTGCATAGATACAAGCAAATATAACAAACTTTATAACATATTTTATCAGAGAAAGATGCTTCTTTCTCCACTTGCGAGCCACTTTTTTGTACTCTCCTTCCTTCCTAAACGTATTGTTTACTTTAAAAAAATAGCTAAAAGCTGTCTTGATGTGAACAAGGCATACAGACAATTTACTGTGTGATCAAGTTAATAAACGTTTCCCTTTGAAGTTTGTTAAGAGGGGAGGCAGGAAATGGAGGGAGGAGCAGAGCAAAAGAAGAAAACAAACATATAAACACACAAACAAACAAACCTATTATGATTCTTTCTAGTAAGAGTTTTATCCCACCCTAGTACTAGATTTGCAACATTGCTGCTCATTGCTGGTGCATTATATCTTCCATGCTGCCTCTGATATTTGTGTGTGCTGTGTACGGGATACATTATAGCTGCTGGTCTCCACCCACTAGCTCAGAGACAACTGAAAAATAAGAGATAGAGCCTGCAAATGGGAAAATGGGTAAAAGTGCAGGGTACAAATCATATAATGGGCAGAAATAGTGTGATTCTTCATGTACACACATGACAGCTTATACTTACAGTGGGGCAAAAAAGTATTTAGTCAGTCAGCAATAGTGCAAGTTCCACCACTTAAAAAGATAAGAGGCGTCTGTAATTTACATCATAGGTAGACCTCAACTATGGGAGACAAACTGAGAAAAAAAAATCCAGAAAATCACATTGTCTGTTTTTTTATCATTTTATTTGCATATTATGGTGGAAAATAAGTATTTGGTCAGAAACAAAATTTCATCTCAATACTTTGTAATATATCCTTTGTTGGCAATGACAGAGGTCAAACGTTTTCTGTAAGTCTTCACAAGGTTGCCACACACTGTTGTTGGTATGTTGGCCCATTCCTCCATGCAGATCTCCTCTAGAGCAGTGATGTTTTTGGCTTTTCGCTTGGCTACACGGACTTTCAACTCCCTCCAAAGGTTTTCTATAGGGTTGAGATCTGGAGACTGGCTAGGCCACTCCAGGACCTTGAAATGCTTCTTACGAAGCCACTCCTTCGTTGCCCTGGCTGTGTGCTTTGGATCATTGTCATGTTGAAAGACCCAGCCACGTTTCATCTTCAACGCCCTTGCTGATGGAAGGAGGTTTGCACTCAAAATCTCACGATACATGGCCCCATTCATTCTTTCATGTACCCGGATCAGTCGTCCTGGCCCCTTTGCAGAGAAACAGCCCCAAAGCATGATGTTTCCACCACCATGCTTTACAGTAGGTATGGTGTTTGATGGATGCAACTCAGTATTCTTTTTCCTCCAAACACGACAAGTTGTGTTTCTACCAAACAGTTCCAGTTTGGTTTCATCAGACCATAGGACATTCTCCCAAAACTCCTCTGGATCATCCAAATGCTCTCTAGCAAACTTCAGACGGGCCCGGACATGTACTGGCTTAAGCAGTGGGACACGTCTGGCACTGCAGGATCTGAGTCCATGGTGGTGTAGTGTGTTACTTATGGTAGGCCTTGTTACATTGGTCCCAGCTCTCTGCAGTTCATTCACTAGGTCCCCCCGCGTGGTTCTGGGATTTTTGCTCACCGTTCTTGTGATCATTCTGACCCCACGGGGTGGGATTTTGCGTGGAGCCCCAGATCGAGGGAGATTATCAGTGGTCTTGTATGTCTTCCATTTTCTAATTATTGCTCCCACTGTTGATTTCTTCACTCCAAGCTGGTTGGCTATTGCAGATTCAGTCTTCCCAGCCTGGTGCAGGGCTACAATTTTCTTTCTGGTGTCCTTTGACAGCTCTTTGGTCTTCACCATAGTGGAGTTTGGAGTCAGACTGTTTGAGGGTGTGCACAGGTGTCTTTTTATACTGATAACAAGTTTAAACAGGTGCCATCAGGGCTGCCACTAGAAATTTCGGGGCCCCATACTGGCAAAATTTCCGGGGCCCCCTTGAGACTCCGCCCAGGCTCCACCCCAGCCCCGCCTCCACACTCCACCCCTTGAACTGTCCACAGTCCCACCGCTCTCTCTTGGAAAAACTCCACTTCTCATCTATCACACATTAACAGTTCCCATCACCAGATCACACATATAGCCGGCAGCTTTTGTTTTGGCCAAAAGATTTTTTAAGCCACCAAAATGACAAAGTAGACACTTTTAGCCAGGCCCTACTCTGCTGTAACCTATTAAATATTTGTTAAAATATGCAATACAATTTAGGTATATTTTTATTTATTTTTCAATTTTTAAAATGACCTATAATACCACATACAAGGAACAAATACCACAGCACCATGACCAGACACCATATCACCACAGTGACCTACAATACTATCTACAAGGCACAAATACCGCCACACCATGACCAGATGACATATTACCACCACAGTGATCGAATAATATCAAATACAAGGAACAAATATCACAACATCATGACCAGACCACATATTACCACCACATAGTGACTGAATACTACAATACTGATCAATAATAATACAAAAAAAACACAATACTATGACCATCAGTGCCATTATACACAGGAGATCTGTACTTAGTATGCAGTGTCTGTGTACAGGTAATACAGTGATCACCAGTGACATTCTACACAGGAGCTCTGTATATAGTGTATAGGTAATCCAGTGATCACTGGTGACATTATACACAGGACCTCTGTATATAGTATAAAGTGTATAGTGTCAGTGTATAGGTAACACACTGACTCACCAGTGACGTCTCTAGGTGAAGTCCATCTTTCATCCAGCACAGACCGCCATCACTTCATCCAGCCAGGACTCGTCTCTGCAGGAAATAACACCGTTATCTCGAGTTCCACTTGCAGAACACATTACTTAATTTTCCCAACTTCTACATTACACCACAGGAAGAAGGCGACATAGTATCACTCTACACAGTAACAGGATCGCCCCCCATTTAAAACAGTATACTCAAAAAATAAAATAAATACATCACTGCAGTAATAATATCCCTTAATTAGCCCCTATGGTAATAATATTCACTATCCTAGCCCCCGTGTGTCTCATTTCTGGCGCCAGCCATATGTTCTCCCATCCTGCCCTAATGAGTATCCATCCTGCCCCATATGATCTCCCCATCCTGCCCCATCTGTCTCCATCGTATCCATCCTGCCCCATGATCCTGTCCCATCTGTCTCCAATCCTGCCTCCAGTGTCTCCAATCATGCCCGTATCACCATTCTGCCCCATGTCTGCAATCATGCCCCATGTGTCTCAATTCTGCCCCGTGTCTCCAATCATGCCACGTTTCTCCATTCTGCCCCTGTGCCCAGCTTTCTGCCCCTGTGCCCAGCTTTCTGCCTGTGCCCAGCTTTCTGCCCCCCGTGTCCAGCTTTCTGCCCCCCGTGTCCAGCTTTCTGCCCCCCCGTGTCCAGCTTTCTGCCCCCCCCCACGTGTCCAGCTTTCTGCCCCCCCGTGTCCAGCTTTCTGCCCCCCCCCGTGTCCAGCTTTCTGCCCCCCCTGTGTTCAGCTTTCTGCCCCTGTGTCCAGCTTTCTGCCCCTGTGTCCAGCTTTCTGCCCCCCCTGTGTCCAGCTTTCTGCCCCCCCTGTGTCCAGCTTTCTGCCCCCCCCGTGTCCAGCTTTCTGCCCCCCCCCGTGTCCAGCTTTCTGCCCCCCCCGTGTCCAGCTTTCTGCCCCCCCCGTGTCCAGCTTTCTGCCCCCCCTGTGTCCAGCTTTCTGCCCCCCTGTGTCCAGTTTTCTGCCCCCCCTGTGTCCAGCTTTCTGCCCCCCCTGTGTCCAGCTTCCTGCCCCCCCTGTGTCCAGCTTTCTGCCCCCCCCTGTGTCCAGCTTTCTGCCCCCCCCTGTGTCCAGCTTTCTGCCCCCCCCGTGTCCAGCTTTCTGCCCCTGTGCGCAGCAATCTGCCCGTGTCCAGCAATCTGCCCCTATGTCCAGCTTTCTGCCCCTGTGTCCAGCTTTCTGCCCCTGTGTCCAGCGTTCTGCCCGTGTCCAGCGTTCTGCCCGTGTCCAGCGTTCTGCCCGTGTCCAGCGTTCTGCCCCCCCTGTGTCCAGCGTTCTGCCCCCCCTCGGGCCCTGTTTGAATCCGTGCACGGTGCGGTGCAGGCAGCAAACCCCCCCGGGCCCTGTTTTAATCCATGCATGGTGCGGTGCAGGCAGCAAACCCCCCCGGGCCCTGTTTTAATCCGTGCGCGGTGCGGTGCGGGCAGCAAACCCCACCCCCCCGGGCCCTGTTTTAATCCGTGCGCGGTGCGGTGCAGGCAGCAACCCCCCCGGGCCCTGTTTTAATCCGTGCGCGGTGTGGTGCGGGCAGCAAACCCCACCCCCCCGGGCCCTCTTTTAATCCGTGCGCGGTGCGGTGCAGGCAGCAACCCCCCCGGGCCCTGTTTTAATCCGTGCACGGTGCGGTGCAGGCAGCAAACCCCACCCCCCGGGCCCTGTTTTAATCCGTGCGCGGTGCGGGCAGCAAAAACCCCACCACACCCCCCCGGGCCCTGTTTTAATCCGTGCACGGTGCAGGCAGCAAACCACCCCACCCCACCCCCGGGCCCCAGGTCCGGACGGACGGTACTCACCCCTGCTCGCCTGCCGCCTTCACTTGCTCGTCGGTCTGCAGAGCAGCTGCAGCAGGCAGCCTGCACGTACGGACCTGGCTGCCAGTGTCTCCCCCCCGTCGCCTCGTCCGGTCCCTCGTCATCCGACTCCGGTGGTCCCCTCCCCCGCTGCCGCCTGCCTCTTCTCCACCGCCGTCTGGTCCTCCGCCGACCGCCGGTCCCCCTCTGTCGCCAGCGCCTGCCTCTTCTCCTCCGCCGGGTCCCTCGTCGTCCGGTGGTCCTCCCCGGGCCCCCCGCTGCTTCTTCTGCTCCCTCCGCCGTCCGCAGGCGCAGCCACGTGGTGGCACACCGCCGCACGCTGCCCTGCTCCGGTCCCGGAATGAGGAAGTGGAGCAGGGCAGCGTGTGACGTCACGAACTTGCGGCGGGCCCATGATACACCCGGCTGCCTTAAAGCTACAGGGGCCATTTACGCAGGCACAGCACAGTGGCAGCCGCAGCCTTAATAAAACTGTCAGGGGGGCCCGAGCAGAGCGCGGACCGGATCGGCTGCCAGCGTGCTCGCTCGGGCCCCCCTTTTTGCTCCTCATCACCGGGCCCCATACGGCAGTGATGCCTGTAATGCCCTGATGGCGGCCCTGGGTGCCATTACTACAGGTAATGAGTGGAGGAAAGAGGAGTCTCTTAAAGAAGAAGTTACAGGTCTGTGAGAGCCAGAAATCTTGATTGTTTGTTTCCGACCAAATACTTATTTTCCACCATAATATGCAAATAAAATGTTAAAAAAACAGACAATGTGATTTTCTGAATTTTTTTTTCTCAGTTTGTCTCCCATAGTTGAGGTCTACCTATGATGTAAATTACAGACGCCTCTCATCTTTTTAAGTGGTGGAACTTGCACTATTGCTGACTGACTAAATACTTTTTTGCCCCACTGTAACTGTAATGGATTTTCCTTTCTCTATCAGAGGTATTACAGTACACTTTCATAAAAACCCATCTATGACATAGGTAAGTTTAATATTTCCAAACTCTTTAAATGTTATTGACCTCTGAGGTGTCTCTACATCTGGAAGAATCCTTTCCATTCCTTCCGGCTGCCATTTACCTTGTGAATTACGATATAGCTGCTCCACGCGTTTCGTAACAGACCTTTTATTTCCTGTACATGGAAAAGACCTTGCTGCTGCTGCTCCCGTTATCCTGTTCTCATCTCGTCTCACTCAACAAAATTTCATGTTCTGCGGCTTCCTGTACATTAATATATTCGCGCTCTTCGGCCTCCTATCTTGACATGTTTTGCTGAAACATCTGATAAATTCATGACACAATCAAGAGACGCATTTCATGATCTCCAAGGATCGAGGACACTACACAATTAGATGTGTAATAGCAAACCCTTCTGAGGACAGATAACTGCAGAACAGGTCAGGACACACAATATATGTCACCAATTCTAGGAAAAAAGTCAATTAGGTTTGAGGTTTTGAGCGCAAAGTGAGACATCTTTTCTTCATGTAATAAAGTATATTTAAAAAGAAAAAAAATTTCCACAGTCATCGACCGCTTTCTAAAGTAAAGTTTAAAGGGGTAATCCGGTTTTAATCTACAAGTCTGCAGTCACTGCATGCACTGTTCAATGTGATGGTTCTCCGGTGCTGGCCTTGGTACAGCTGCGCATGCAAGTGTGCAATTTGCGTACATGTGCCAACTAGACTTGCGCGGTCTCATTCAATGCAAGAGTATTGAGCGAGGCCGGAAACTGTCTTTTCAGAAAGTGGCCGAAAGTATGTAAATCGCACACTTGCAGTCACATGACCGCCGTTTCCGGCATCGGAGAAAACAAATAATGACTGTAGACTTGTAGCTTAAGACTAGTCTACCCCTTCAAGGAGTTCTATGGAAATCACTAAGGCCATTTCAGGGACTTCCAGGATGTTTTCACAGAATAGCCGCTGACTGGCAGAACTAGCTGAGTGATAACCAAATGGGTCAAGGCCAGGGTCATAACCAGGACTAGATCAAATAAAAAATCAAGGCCAGAAGTAGCTGGGTCAAGTACCAGAAAAGTCATTCAGGGGATCATGCTATGGAAGCATGAAACAGTCTGAGTTCAAACCAGAGTGGGGACCCAGGGGTTAAGAAGAAGCTGAGTTATACAACTAGTAAACAGTCACACGCAATAATTGCCACTTCCAAACCAAAAACTTAAAGGAACCTGTCAGGACAGTTTTACTATTGAAATAAGAGGGATGGCTGTATAGGCCATAGGACAATGATGGGCTGAGAAATCAAGCTTTGAAGTAACATGTAAATTATACTGGAAGTGCATTGTGGGTGAGTCAGCAGAGTCCAAGTGTAACGTGTTGCGGAGCGGTAGCCGTGGACGAGGTGGACTTGTGTTGTGGGAGTGTTGCGTCCGTACAGGCCACATGTAGCCGATGTTGCTGGTTTGCCAGGACCAGATGTTTTACACTTCAATGAGGGAGATCACAAGTCAAAAATAAACTTTTTACTGAACAGTAACTTGGTAGGGAATACATACAAGAGATAGCGGGTACAGTATTGTGAACATTTCCTTTACAACTCGTAGCATTTTCCACACAGTTTCTTCCCTTCCTTCTCTTGCTCTTTCCACTGGTCCTCTGTTTCCACTGTTTCTCACTACTTCACCACAACCCAGCTTTAACCCTACAGTTCTGCTTAGCTAGAGTAATTTATTTGTCCTGCAGTTCCGCGTCTTCTCTTCCCATTAGGGTGCCAGTATGGCAGGTACGATAGACCCTGTGGAACTCCCGCTCGGGACACTTTATTCGTCCGGACTCAGTCCTGTCTAGTCCTGTTACATTCAAGAGTTATAAACTCTGGGCTTTGTGGCTAGGCATCCTCTCCCAGGACCTGTCTCCGGAAGGTCACTCTGTTACAAGACAGGTATACTTTTTACTATTATTCGGTGACGAAAATAGCCATACCACTAACTTAACTATTAAAATTGTCCTTACAGGTTACCTTTAAATCGGCTGCTTGTCCTTTGATTGCTCTGCCCCTGGTGCCACCGATCGGATTGTTAGTTGGATTTCAGGATGGGCAAGACAGGTGCAATGCTGCAGTATATATACACAGCTCTGGCAAAAATTAAGAGACCACTGCAAAATGTTAAGTTTGTCTGATTTTACTCTTTATAGGTATATTTTGACTAAAATGTAAATTGTTCATTTATTCTATAAACTTCTGACAACATGTCTCCGAATTTCCAAGCAATAAATTTTGTATTTTTTTCTGAAAAAGAAAAATGGTCAAAATTAAAAAAAAAAACCCAGTGCTTTCAGACCTGAAATAATGCAAAGAAAACGAGTTTATAATCATTTAGAAACAACAATACTAATGTTTTATCTCAGGAAGAGTTCAGAAATCAATATTTTGTGGAATAACCATGATTTTTAATCCCAGCTTTCATGAGTCTTGGCATGCTTTCCACCAGTATTTCACACTCCTTCTAGCACAAAGATGTAAGCCGTTCTTTTTTGTTTGATGGCTTGTGACTATCCTTCATCCTCTTGATTACATTCCAGAGGTTATCAATGGGGTTCAGGTTTGGAGAATGGGCTGCCCATGACAGAGTTTTGATGTGGTGGTCTCTTAATTTTTGCCAGAGCTGTATATATGGATAATATACCTAGACTGAGACATTCATCTAGTACTCACCTTCTAACCTTGAGTATGGATATAAAGCATTAAGGCAATTCCATATGACACAGTCAGATTTCCTTGTATAACGAGGCCACAGTTCCACCATCAAATGAGATGAAGTTCAGATCTGTTGAGAGATTTCACAATACAAACTGCATTCATTATTGAATAGCTCTTTAAGACCTGATGAATATGGTGTACTAACTTTGATGCTCTATGTCAGAATGGCTATATAATCCTTTTTGAAAGCGTAAATTTATATCTGCCCAACTTGATTGACAGCTCCTCAGTGACCCTCCTCCTGGTTACTGCTTAGATCTCACATTGCTCAGTACAAGCTGCAGCTCTCAATCAGGCTGGTTGTGTGGAGAATGAATATACTTGGCATCATGAACTCTCTCGCTCTGCAGCTCGATCTATAAAATGTCCATTTTAACATCAGGATTTAACAGCAATTCTGACCGATTTTCAAAGCAGGTAGAACAACGTTGTCAAAGCTAAGAACTCTATTAAATAATGTAAGCAGTTTATAGAGTAAAATCTAGAGACAGTTCAGCTTTAATTTAGTAAGAATTTCCTGAAAAACTTTCAACATTTTTAACTAATTAATAAAAAGCATTAATGAAATAAAAAGAATGCATTAGTCATGATCAGTTTAAAAAATATTGGACATGATATTCATTATTGCATTTGGTCTTTTTTTTACCTAGTTTTTGATATTTTGTTCTTGATTTGTGTGAATTTCTTTTCCTTTCTGGCTTTTTTAAAGCTTATTTTCTGGACTCACCTGTTTTTTTTTTTTTGTTTGTTTTTTATGTTTGACACCGTGGGTGCAGTTTTAGTTTAAAAATGTTTGCGGCTCATTCATCAACTTTTTAAAAATGTTTTACGTAAATTTACTCCATCTCCTCCCCCAGAGTCATTTTTTTGGTACACCAGAATTTTTTTTAGCAATTGCTAGAGTTACGTTTTAACTGATTATGTGACTGACTTTTTCCTTTCTCTATCACTTATCCCCTCGGCCTCAGTTATTCTATTGATTATCGCTCACCAAGCTGTTCTATCCCTGATTTCTTCTTTCAGTTTGCCAATGGTTCTCATGTCGCTTTTGATGACCATTCTCTTCTTCTCGGCTATTCTCTTCTTCTTGGCCGTCCTCTTCTTCTTGGCCGCCCTCTTCTTCTTCGCCATCCTCTTCATCTTGGCCATCCTCTTCTTCTTGGCCGTCCTCTTCTTCTTGGCCTTCCTCTTCTTCTTGGCTGTTCTTTTCTTCTTGGCAATCCTCTTCTTCTTGGCCTTCCTCTTCTTATTGGCTGTTCTTTTCTTCTTGGCCGTCCTCTTCTTCTTGGCCTTCCTCTTCTTCTTGGCCATCCTCTTCTTCTTGGCCTGCCTTTTCTTCTTGGCTTTCCTCTTCTTCTTGGCCTTCCTCTTCTTCTTGGTCATGCTCTTCTTATTGGTCGTCCTCTTCTTCTGTCACTGACCGATCCAAGCATGGCATCTTTATCCAACCACTGACTTCGCATAATATGGCCAAAATAAGATAATTTTTGTTCAGTTGTCTTGACTTCTAGCAACAGTTTTTGCTTGATTTGGTCCAAAACATCTATGTTGGTGATCCTCACAGTCCATAGAACACCACAAAAGTTCAAATTCATGAATTTTCTCCCTGTCCACCTTGAGTGCCCAGGTCTTGCATCTGTAAGTTGGTTTTGGGAAGACAATCCTATTGACCAATCTGCATTTGGTAGTGAGAGTGATGTCTCTGCTCTTCCACACCTTGTTCATGCCTATCATTGCATCCCATCCAAGTGTCATTTTACTGCAGGTGTGCAGTCGCCATCACAGTTGATCTTGGCACCAAGGAATAAGTAATCGTTGACCACTCTGACATCTTCGCTATTGACCTTAATATTGATGTTTGCGTTGTTGTCATGACCCTTGTTTTCTTGACGTTCAGATACAACTCAAATTTCTCACTTTCTTCCTCAATCCCTTAGCGATGTGGCCAATTTCAGTTTTCGTTATTTTCCTCCTCTTCCTCTGAGAGCTATAACTTTTTTTCATTTTTCCTCCCCCTTGCCTTATGGGGGCTTGCTTTTTGCAGGATGAGTTCCTGGCTCTTAGAAGCACATGATGTCTGATTAAATCAGCCATCATCTGCCAGAAAAGATGCGGGCTCAGCGTGCGGGCCCACATCAAAGTCAAGGAGCCGACATAAGACGTACCAGTATGTCAAATGTCGGTAAGGGGTCAACCTGCAAAATAAGCTTCTCCAAATCCTTCTTGTTTTCTGCCAGCAGCGTCGTGCCGCCTGCATATCGTAGATCATCGATGTTTCTACCACTGATCTCCTGCCCAATGTTGCTCTCATCCATGCCTCCATATAACCATTTCTGCATATATGTTGAAGGCTGCTGGTGACAGAATGCAGCCTTGTCGGTTGCCGTTACCGAGCTCCAAACAGTCCTTGCCTCCATATGCTGTTCTTACTGCGGCTTCTCGATTTTAATAGCGTGAAGGCTTAGAAATGTTAAAAGGTAAAAATAAAGAGCATTTTTTATTTTGCGTAAAATAAATGAACCCCCCATTTGCCATTTTGAAGAAAATGGCAACAAGTACAACAAAGACAAAAATAAAAATTTACTTAAAAAAACTGCAGCTGATGAATTGGGGCCATGGACTATAATTAAAGTATCGACCAAAGTATCTTATTTTTACAATTCAAATGAACTTCTGCGTATCTGGTGTGTTTCAATCTCGATGGAGTCTTCTTAATTCCACCATATGCCTTGTGGAAGCGTCTACCTGCGGAGCAGCTGTGAGGAGAATTTGGAAGCTTTGCTTAGTTCCCAGTGGTTTTAATTAAATACTTCTAATTATGAATATTCATTGACACATGCACAAAACTTAACGAACCCTGCTCCTAATATTAATATGTAAGGACAACTTGTTATATCGCCAAAGGGATAGAGAATAGAGAAGACTTCATGGATAAGGTTGCAATGATGACATCATATGATGACAGGTACCAGTTGGGATCCTAATGACATCATGTCTCTTAACCCCTTAATGCCATCATTTTTATTTGTGCTGGTCATTCCACAGCTCCATGTTTGGGTGACCCTGTAGGTGTCCCACGCTGCCCTACAGCAGGTGAGTGGCCAACAGCCGAGCTCCAAAAGTAAAACAAACCTCCATTTCTGGCTATTGAGCCCTTACATGAGCAAAGTCAAGATTGGCATGTTCAAAGAGATTTCAGTCCTCTACGATTGGGTCTCCAAATTTTCACAGTGACGCAATTGGGTCTGGGAATTCACTGGACACTTAGAACCTAAAACGGACCCTGGGGCTGTCATTATACAAGGGGCTTTTTGAGCAAGTCGTTTTTTTTGTTCGTCAATCTTGATGAAGAATTTTCTGGAATAAGATGCTCCAAATTCATTAACAGGTAAAGTATTTGGCGCACCTGTAGGCTGTCACGCGACGGCATAAAAAATGTACATTTGTGGAGTAAATTATAATGAATCTCGAACGCATGCAGTGTCATTATGTTCTCCGCGCTTTTCAGAAAGTTGTCAGAGCTGGCGTAAAAATGGCAAAAGTTTCAAAATTAACTTGCACAAAACTTTGCATAACATCCACCAGATTTAAGACAGATTTCTGGTGGAAACTATTTGATAAGACGGCTCCTAAACACTGATGTATTAACAATGACTTGTGTCGTAGTGAGATCATCATTTATTAGCATACAGAGGCATGTAAATACATAAGTATAAAATAGAGGTAAAAGAGACTGAAAAACAAGTGCAATAAAACGTGATAAAAAATGCAAACATAATAAAAATGTGATTATTAAGCATAAAATGTGTGTAAGTAAATATATATTTATATAGCATGCTGCTAGAGGCTCCGACATTCGGATCATGTGTACCGATACAAGTGCCATATGAGTGCAGTCTGACATCTGCGGACACAGACAATGGAGAAGATGGAGAAATTAAGTTCTCCGTCTTCTCCGCACCTGTAATTCTCTCATGTTAGAGAGTCGGATCGCACTTATTATTAGCTCGATTCTCTCGCATTCGTGACCCCGGTCAAGGTGGTTGCAGCTGACTTTTCTTGCACTTTGCAAAAATTGTAGCGCAAATGTTTTTAGACAGATATATACAAACTTTATGCTCCATACTCGGCGTTTTCATTTTGCTTGAAAGTGGATGTGAATAAGGGATTATTCCATCTGGGATTTTATGAATATCTCAACAGATGGGTACGTGTCATGATTCCAATGGCAGGGAATCACAAATGGACAAGCACCAACGAGCTCTAGGGTGATGGAACCTGAGCTGACCGCGACCCTAAACCTGAACACACAAATAACAATAGCCGGGGAACGTGCCTACGTTGATCCTAGACGTCTCGCACCAGCCGAAGATCTAACTTCCCCTATTAGAAGAAACACAGACCTCTCTTGCCTCCAGAGAAATACCCCACAGAAATAGCAGCCCCCCACATATAAAGACGGTGAAATGAGAGGAAGGCACATACACAGTATGAAAACAGATTCAGCAAAATGAGGCCCGCTAAAACTAGATAGCAGAGGATACAAAAGTAAACTGCGCGGTCAGCAAAAAACCCTTCAAAAAAACCATCCTGTAATTACTTGAACTCATGTTCCAACTCATGGAACATGAGGAGCAATTACAGCCCGCTAGAGCAACCAGCAGCAAAGAAACAATTATATGCAAGCTGGACAAGACAAAAATAAAGCAAAACGTGGAACAAGAAAATCAAAAACTTAGCTTGTCCTGAAGATTACTGAAGCCAGAAGCTGAGGAAACAAAACACTCTGATAACCTTGATAACCGGCGGGGAAATGACAAGAAAGCCCGGTTAAATAGGAAACTCCCAAATCCTAATAGAACAGGTGGACACCAGAGACAGCAGAACACAAATCACCCAGTACCATCAGTAACCACCAGAGGGAGCCCAAAAACAGAACTCACAACAGTACCCCTTCCTTGAGGAGGGGTCACCGAACCCTCACGAGAACCACCAGGGCGACCAGGATGAGCCCTATGAAAAGCGCGGACCAAATCATTAGCATGAACATCAGAGGCAACCACCCAAGAATTATCCTCCTGACCATAACCCTTCCACTTGACCAAATATTGGAGTTTCCGTCTGGAAACACGAGAATCCAAGATCTTCTCCACAACATACTCCAATTCTCCCTCCACCAGCAGCGGAGCAGGAGGCTCAAGCGAAGGAACAACAGGTACCTCATACCTCCGCAACAACGACCGATGGAACACATTATGAATAGCAAACGATGCCGGGAGATCCAAACGAAACGACACAGGGTTAAGAATTTCCAAGATCCTATAAGGACCGATGAACCGAGGCTTGAACTTAGGAGAAGAGACCTTCATAGGAACAAAACGAGAAGACAACCACACCAAGTCCCCAACACGAAGTCGAGGACCCACGCGGCGACGGTGATTAGCAAACTGCTGAGCCTTCTCCTGGGACAACTTCAAATTGTCCACCACATGACTCCAAATCTGATGCAACCTATCCACCACCATGTCCACTCCAGGACAATCAGAAGGCTCCACCTGACCAGAGGAAAAACGAGGATGAAACCCCGAATTACAAAAGAAAGGAGAAACCAAGGTAGCAGAACTAGCCCGATTATTAAGGGCAAACTCGGCCAGCGGCAAAAAGGTAACCCAGTCATCCTGATCAGCAGAAACAAAACACCTCAAATAAGTTTCCAAGGTCTGATTAGTTCGCTCCGTCTGGCCATTCGTCTGAGGGTGGAATGCAGACGAAAAGGACAAATCAATGCCCATCTTAGCACAGAACGTCCGCCAAAATCTAGACACAAACTGGGATCCCCTGTCAGAAACGATGTTCTCCGGAATCCCATGCAAACGAACCACGTTCTGGAAAAACAGAGGGACCAACTCAGAGGAGGAAGGCAACTTAGGCAAGGGTACAAGATGAACCATTTTAGAAAAGCGGTCACACACAACCCAGATGACGGACATTTTTTGAGAGACAGGGAGATCCGAAATAAAGTCCATGGAAATGTGCGTCCAAGGCCTCTTCGGGATAGGCAAAGGTGACAACAATCCACTGGCTCGAGAACAGCAAGGCTTAGCCCGAGCACAAACCTCACAAGACTGCACAAAAGAACGCACATCCCTCGACAAGGAAGGCCACCAAAAAGACCTGGCCACCAAGTCTCTAGTACCAAATATTCCAGGATGACCTGCCAACGCAGAAGAATGGACCTCGGAGATGACTCTACTGGTCCAACTATCCGGAACAAACAGTCTCTCAGGCAGACAACGATCAGGTTTACCCGCCTGAAACTCCTGCAAAGCACGTCGCAAGTCTGGGAAGGCGGCCGACAAAATCACCCCATCCCTAAGGATACCAGTGGGCTCAGAATTTCCAGGGGAGTCAGGCACAAAACTCCTAGAAAGAGCATCCGCCTTCACATTCTTTGAACCTGGCAGGTATGAAACCACAAAATTGAAACGAGAATAAAACAGTGACCAACGAGCCTGTCTAGGATTCAGACGCCTGGCAGACTCAAGGTAAATCAGATTTTTGTGATCAGTCAAGACCACCACACGATGTCCAGCACCCTCCAGCCAATGACGCCACTCCTCAAATGCCCACTTCATGGCCAAAAGTTCCCGATTACCCACATCATAATTCCGCTCAGCGGGCGAAAATTTTCTAGAAAAGAACGCACATGGCTTCATCACCGAGCAATCGGAGCTTCTCTGTGACAAAACCGCCCCCACACCAATCTCGGAAGCATCAACCTCAACTTGGAAAGGAAGCGAAACATCAGGCTGATGCAACACAGGAGCAGAAGAAAACCGGCGTTTAAGTTCCTGAAAGGCCTCCACAGCCGCAGGAGACCAATCAGCAACATCAGCACCCTTCTTAGTCAAATCCGTCAAAGGCTTAACAACACTAGAAAAATTAGTTATAAAACGACGATAGAAATGAGCAAAGCCCAAGAACTTCTGCAAACTCTTAAGAGATGCAGGCTGCGTCCAATCACAAATAGCCCGAACCTTGACGGGATCCATCTCAATAGTAGAAGGGGAAAAAATATACCCCAAGAAAGAAATCTTCTGGACTCCAAAGAGACACTTTGAGCCCTTTACAAACAAGGAATTAGCCCGCAGGACCTGAAACACCTTCCTGACCTGCTGAACATGAGACTCCCAGTCATCAGAAAAAAACAAAATATCATCCAAATACACAATCATAAATTTATCCAGATATTCACAGAAAATATCGTGCATAAAGGACTGGAAGACTGAAGGAGCATTAGAAAGTCCGAAAGGCATTACCAAATACTCAAAATGGCCCTCAGGCGTATTAAATGCGGTTTTCCACTCATCACCTTGCTTTATTCGTATAAGATTATACGCACCCCGGAGATCAATCTTAGTGAACCATTTAGCCCCCTTAATGCGAGCAAACAAATCAGTCAACAAAGGCAAAGGATACTGATATTTTACGGTAATCATATTCAAAAGACGATAATCTATACAAGGCCTCAAGGACCCATCTTTCTTGGCCACGAAAAAAAAACCTGCTCCCAAAGGGGACGAAGATGGACGGATATGTCCCTTTTCCAAGGACTCCTTAACATAATCCCGCATAGCAGTATGCTCTGGCACTGACAGATTGAACAAACGACCTTTAGGAAATTTACTACCAGGAATTAAATCTATAGCACAATCGCAATCCCTGTGAGGAGGAAGCGAACTGAGCTTAGGCTCCTCAAAAACATCCCGATAATCCGACAAAAATACAGGAACCTCAGAAGGAGTAGATGAAGCGATAGAAATCGGAGGTGCATCATCATGAACCCCCTGACATCCCCAGCTTAACACAGACATTGTTTTCCAGTCAAGGACTGGATTATGAGTTTGTAACCATGGCAGACCAAGTACTAGAACATCATGTAAATTATACAATACCAGGAAGCGAATCACCTCCTGATGAACGGTAGTCATACGCATGGTCACTTGTGTCCAGTACTGAGGTTTATTCATAGCCAAAGGTGTAGAGTCAATTCCCTTCAAAGGATAGGGACTTCCAGAGGCTCCAGACTAAACCCACAGCGATTGGCAAATGACCAATCCATATTTCCGCCTATAGTTTTGCCGTTCACTTCTAGACTGAACTCTATCACATTGCATTGTCTCAAGTGCCTGTTCAGAAGACACCGCCAAATGGTGCACAGGTTTGCGCTCCCGTAAATGCCGATCAATCTGAATAGCCATAGTCATAGACTCATTCAGACCCGTAGGCGCAGGGAACCCCACCATAACATCTTTAATGGCCTCAGAAAGGCCATCTCTGAACTTTGCAGCCAGGGCGCACTCATTCCACTGAGTAAGCACTGACCATTTCCGAAATTTTTGACAATATATTTCTGCTTCATCTTGCCCCTGAGAGAGAGCTAATAAAGCTTTTTCAGCCTGAATCTCTTGATTAGGTTCCTCATAGAGCAAACCCAATGCCAGAAAAAACGCATCCACATTGAGCAACGCAGGATCCCCTGGTGCCAATGCAAATGCCCAATTTTGAGGGTCACCCCGCAGGAAAGATATAATAATCTTAACCTGCTGAGCAGGGTCTCCAGAAGAGCGAGATTTCAAAGAAAGGAACAGCTTGCAATTGTTCCTAAAATTCAGAAAACTAGATCTATCTCCAGCAAAGAACTCTGGAATAGGAATTCTAGGTTCAGACATAGGAGCATGTACAACAAAATCTTGTATATTTTGAACCTTAGCAGCAAGATTATTCAAGCTGGAAGCTAAACTCTGGACGTCCATGATAAACAGCTAAGGTCAGAGCCATTCAAGGATTAAGAGGAGGAAAAAAAAAAAAATCAGCCAGGCTGCAATTAGGGCTAGGCAGCAACCTCAGAGGAGAAAAAAAAAAAAAAACTTCCTCAGACTACTTTTCCTCCTACTTCAGCCCAAACATTTTTGGTCCGGCTATACTGTCATGATTCCAATGGCAGGGAATCACAAAAGGACAAGCACCAACGAGCTCTAGGGTGATGGAACCTGAGCTGACCGCGACCCTAAACCTGAACACACAAATAACAATAGCCGGGGAACGTGCCTACGTTGATCCTAGACGTCTCGCACCAGCCGAAGATCTAACTTCCCCTATTAGAAGAAACACAGACCTCTCTTGCCTCCAGAGAAATACCCCACAGAAATAGCAGCCCCCCACATATAAAGACGGTGAAATGAGAGGAAGGCACATACACAGTATGAAAACAGATTCAGCAAAATGAGGTCCGCTAAAACTAGATAGCAGAGGATACAAAAGTAAACTGCGCGGTCAGCAAAAAACCCTTCAAAAAAACCATCCTGTAATTACTTGAACTCATGTTCCAACTCATGGAACATGAGGAGCAATTACAGCCCGCTAGAGCAACCAGCAGCAAAGAAACAATTATATGCAAGCTGGACAAGACAAAAATAAAGCAAAACGTGGAACAAGAAAATCAAAAACTTAGCTTGTCCTGAAGATTACTGAAGCCAGAAGCTGAGGAAACAAAACACTCTGATAACCTTGATAACCGGCGGGGAAATGACAAGAAAGCCCGGTTAAATAGGAAACTCCCAAATCCTAATAGAACAGGTGGACACCAGAGACAGCAGAACACAAATCACCCAGTACCATCAGTAACCACCAGAGGGAGCCCAAAAACAGAACTCACAACAGGCACGACCTTTTTCTTGTCAATGGGTCATGTCCCTGCACAGTGTGATCGGCAGAATTCATTGGACAGTGCCAGTATCAGCATAGGAACACATCTAGAACTGGTAACACCCAGTTGTCAATTTATTCATAAATTTCTAGGAGGAATAGCAAAGAAACCGAACAGCACAGAGTACTAGGAAAAGAAACTCCAGAATTGTTATTTCATGAATGATGTGCGTGCATTTAAAGTGATTGACTTGTCAGGAGGAGAGACAGATCCTCATAAACTGTCATGGAGCGCCCCCAAGGGCTAGGGGTTACTCGGAGCCGGGCCCTTCGGTTCTCCGTGGGGATGTCACGGTGGCTGACCCGGTCCATGGCCCTAGGGGAACGTCCGTTGTAAATTGGGGTGTTACAGAACCCCCCAGCACCAAGAATGTTATGCAGTATATGTACATATGTATAATAGTTTCCATGTGAAATGCATCAGTCCACACGCTGTGCCCCTGAACAAGATATTCTCTTTCTGACCTCCCCCCACCTTTGTAATTCCCACAGTAAATATCGGCAGGCTCCGGCCCCCTGCGGCTATTGTAATGTATGTCTGGCCTGCTGTTTTCCTATTGGCCTGCCCTGTGTATCTGTGTTATATATTCTGTGTGCTGTAAATAAAGGGTGTTCTTAGACTGGAAATACATGGAGAAGCTTTTATATGCTCTCATGTAATCAAGAAATTCCTGCCAGCGTCCTTCATTCAGAATCTAGCAAAAGCAGAGTGGACCTCCTGAAACACGGGGTGGTACTGAAAGAGGTACCCCAGCTTGGTAGACCCCATTACACTGGTGGCAGACAGCGGGATACCCCTTCTACAGGAGGAAAGGAATGAATGGAAGACAACTACCAGAAGTTAAAGAGGACTACATTAAAAGATCTCGTGGAAGCCCGAGGGTTAATCGCCAGCAACAAAACAAAAGCGGATTTGATAGCAGCAATCATGGAACACTGAATTCCAGAGGGAGGTAAAGAACAGACTGGCGTTCTATGGCCCAAACCCTGCAGTAGAGATCATACGAGAGGTGATGGCTGATGTGCGTACTGATCTGAAGGAAGAGATGGCCGAGCGGACCAGGATAGAGCTAACCAAGATGGAGATGGCAGAGCGGACCAAAGTGGAGCTGGCCAAGATGGAGATGGCAGAGCGGAGAGAGGAGAGTCAGCAAGCAAGGGGAGCTCTGGCCTCCGCCCAGGTACCTTCAACCGTAAGCCACAAAAAGATCCAGTATAATGCCTTCCGACAGTTGGGGGAGGCAGAGGAAGACATTGATGGCTTTCTGCAGGACTTTGAGCCGCAGTGTGCCCTTCATCAAGTGAAGCCGGAGGAACGGGTTCAGATTCTGGCCAGCAAGCTGACAGGCCGGGCAGCGGACGCCTATCGCACGGTACCCGATGAGGACTGTATGGACTATGAGCAGATCAAAGAAGTGATCTTGGCCCGGTATGCGCTGACACCAGAGGCATACCGCCAAAAGTTCTGCGGACTTATAAAACGAGTAACCGATACCCACGCTGAATGGGCCTGTAAATTACGGCGCTCACTGCTACAGTGGGTACAAGGGAGCCAAGCAACCACTAAGGAGGACGTCCTCCAGCTCTTCTTGTTAGAACAATTCTTTAATGGACTAAACCCCGAGACACAGGAATGGCTTCGGGACAGGCGGCCAATGACTCTTGAGGAAGCCGCTCGTCTGGCCGATGAACATCATGACGCCAGGAGGCCTCAGTTGTCCGGATCAAAGATGGTCACTAGGGGTCCGCCCATGGACCTGGAGGGCCCCAAACCACCGAAGATTGTAGGGGGACCAGCTAGAAACCCGGCCTACCACAGTTCCCCTGGGGCGCGATGCCACACCTGCCATCAGCTGGGCCACCTGCAAAGACAATGTCCCAACCGGACTCAGCATACCCAGTGGCCAAAGGCGGGAACAGCTACCTTCCGCCGGGCCGCTGTACAGTGCTACCAAGGCGAAGCTGACCCGGCATTGGGGGCTACAACTAACCAAGGGGTGGAAGACATGGAGGAAGTGCTGCATGAAGTAGACCCTGTGCAGGCAACCCGGGCAGATAATCGACAGGTCGTGTGGGTTAATGGGAAACGCATGCAGGGACTAAGAGATTCTGGAGCAACTTTGACCCTTGTGAAGCCTCATCTCGTCCGAGACCAAGAGAAGATGGACCGGACAGTGGCAGTCCGTGTAGCAGGGGGAGCCATACATCGACTGCCCACTGCCAGGATTCACCTGAACTGGGGAGTTGGGGATAGCCTTGTTGAGGTCGGCTTGATGGAGGATTTGTCTGCAGACATTTTGCTGGGAAATGACTTGGGGCCCATGTTGTCTGCCTTCTCGGTTGCCCCTCTGGCTGAGACATATCCTGTGACCACCCGGAGACAAGCTTGAGCTGTGGAGGCGGAATCACACTCAGAGGAGGCCCAGGTAAGACATCCCAGCCCTACACGTATTCCCATAGCCAGACACATTTCTTGGGCCACCCCAGATGAATTTAAGAGGGAGTTACTTGAGGATCCTTCATTGGAGGGATATCGTGGGAAGGCACAGGAGGGGAGAGGGGTACTGGAAGGGGAACAGTTTATATGGAAGCAGGGACTCCTCTACCGGATTATAGAGCAGCACCACACAGGGATGAGCCCCACTATAAAACGACAGCTGGTAGTTCCCAAGAAGTATAGGCAGGAGTTACTGCGAATCTCTTATGACATACCCTTGGCCGGGCACTTCGGCGTCAGTCACACCAGGCATCGTCTGACATAAAACTTCTTTTGGCCGGGGGTAACCTATGATGTTCGTCAATACTGCCAGACCTGTGACAGTTGCCAGCGCATTGGCAAGAGGGGAGATCGATGCAAGGCTAAATTACGCCCCCTCCCCATTGTGGAGGAACCATTTAGCCGAGTAGCGGTCGATCTGATAAGGCCGTTAGCCAAACCCAGTCCGTCAGGGAAAAGGTATATATTGACAGTGGTAGATTATGCAGATTATCCAGAGGCGGTTGCGTTACCTAACATACTGGCAGAGATGGTGGCGGCTGCCTTGCTCCAGGTTTTCTCACGGGTTGGATTTCCCCGGGAGATTATCTCAGACCAGGGTACCCAGTTTACAGCAGAGGTGACCAACCAACTGTGGAAGCTGTGCGGCGTAAAGTCCATTAGAAGCGCCCCGTACCACCCGCAAACCAATGGGTTGTGTGAACGCTTTAACGGGACGTTAAAACAACTCATTGGGACTTTTACCAGGACCTACAGGGACTGGGAGAAATTCTTGCCTCACCTCCTGTTTGCCTATCGAGAGGTGCCCCAAGAATCCACGGGGTTCTCCCCATTCGAACTGGTATATGGGAGACGGGTAAGGGGACCCCTAGACTTAGTGCTAGAACACTGGGAAGGGGAGGGCACCATAGAAGGGGTACCTATTGTACCCTATGTGCTGGATTTCCGGGACCGCCTACAGGAGGTGACCCAGGCTGTACGTGGGAACATGCAGGTGGCCCAGCGGCGCCAGCGCGTATGGTACGATCGGAGGGCCAGAGAGCGCACCTTGGAAATAGGACAGAAGGTCCTGGTGTTAGAGCCCACTAGGCAGAACAAGTTCCAAGCTGCATGGCAGGGGCCGTACCAGGTAGTGGGGAAAATAGCCGACACCACCTATAATGTCGCCAATTGTGACGACCCCAGGGTTATCCGCATGTTCCACGTGAATATGCTGAAGCCCTATCGGGAGCGCCCTGAAGAGGTAGTGGCCATCTGTGCACCTGAAGCAGAGGATTTAGCCGGACTTCCCTTGCCTGATATCTTAGGGGAGAGGACTCAGTCTAAAACCTGGGACCAGGTACACTGGGGTGAAGACTTAGGTCCCCGGGAGAGACAGCAGGCGGAGGAGTTGTTGAGGCAGCGACAGAGGATGTTTTCGGGGAAACCCGGGTACACTCACCTGGCACAACGCAAGGTTGAGACCCAGGATCATACCCCCCTGCGACAACCCCCCTTCCGCGTCCCTGAGTCTGTACGAGAAGGGATGCGACAAGAGATACAAGAGAAGTTGCGTTTAGGGGTCATTGAAGAGTCAGATAGTCCCTGGGCATCCCCCGTAGTGTTAGTGCCCAAGAAGGATGGGACTACACGGTTTTGTGTAGACTATCGTAAGCTCAATGAGAAAACAGTGACGGATGCGTATCCCATGCCGCGTGTGGATGACTTGTTAGACCGGCTGGCAGGGGCAAAGTATATGACCACCATCGATCTATGCAAAGGCTACTGGCAGATTCCCCTTAGTCCTGATGCTATTCCCAAGTCGGCATTTGTCACCCCGTTTGGCTTATTCCAGTTTCGAGTTATGCCATTCGGGATGAAGACTGCCCCGGTGACCTTCCAGAGGCTGGCTGACCGGCTTCTGGATGGTCTCCAGGACTATGCGTGTGCCTACCTGGATGACATCGCCATCTACAGCGCGACATGGGAAGAGCATCTAAATCACCTAGAGACAGTATTAGACAGGATCCACAAGGCCAGAATCACCCTGAACCCAAACAAGTGTCACGTGGGCAAAGCAGAGGTTCAGTATTTAGGGCATTGGGTGGGAAGTAGGAAACAGAGACCAGAACCAGCCAAGATTGAGGCCATAGCCAAATGGCCCACCCCACGCACTAAAACCCAGGTCATGGCGTTTCTAGGGACAGCGGGGTATTACAGGAAATTCGTTCCCAATTACAGCAGCGTAGCCAAGCCCCTCACTGATCTGACCTGTAAGAACCAACCCCGCCAGGTAACCTGGACCCCAGAGTGTGAGGAAGCCTTCCGCCAGCTAAAGGACACCCTCACCAATACCCCTGTATTGGCCGCACCCGATCCAACTAAACGTTTCCTTGTCCACACAGACGCTTCTATGTTTGGATTGGGGGCAGTACTAAACCAAGTCGGGCCGGACGGCCAAGAACACCCGGTAGCTTACCTGAGTCGGAAACTACTGCCCCGTGAAGTGAGCTATGCGGCCATTGAGAAGGAGTGCCTGGCAATAGTATGGGCACTCAAAAAGTTACAACCATATTCGTATGGACGACAGTTTTCCCTCCTAACGGACCATAATCCCCTAGTCTGGCTTAATCGGGTCTCCGGAGACAACGCCAGATTACTGCGGTGGAGTTTAGCCCTACAACCTCTGGACTTCACCATCCACTACAGACCCGGCAAACAAAATGGTAACGCCGATGGACTAAGTCGACAAATGGAACTCGTACCAACCCCATAAACTTTGGTCATCCCCAAACCGATCCGTTAAGGATCAGACTGTGTATGCCGATTGCGTCGCTGAAAAGGGGAGCCGTGTTACAGAACCCCCCAGCACCAAGAATGTTATGCAGCATATGTATGTATAATAGTTTCCATGTGAAATGCATCAGTCCACATGCTGCGCCCCTGGACAAGATATTCTCTTTCTCACCTCCCCCCACCTTTGTAATTCCCACAGTAAATATCGGCAGGCTCTGGCCCCCTGCAGCTATTGTAATGTATGTCTGGCCTGCTGTTTTCCTATTGGCCTGCCCTGTGTATCTGTGTTATATATCCTGTGTGCTGTAAATAAAGGGTGTTCTTAGACTGGAAATACATGGAGAAGCAGTCAGCTTTTATATGCTCTCATGTAATCAAGAAATTCCTGCCAGCATCCTTCATTCAGAATCTAGCAAAAGCAGAGTGGACCTCCTGAAACACGGGGTGGTACTGAAAGAGGTACCCCAGCTTGGTAGACCCCGTTACATGGGGAAAGGTCTTTAAAGGGATAGTGTTCGTGACGCCACCTGTGGTATTCGGTCAGGATGACCGACGCTGCTTAGGGGTCCGCTGGGGTGATGTTATGGCAGCTAGATGGTATACCTTCCCACAGGTGAAGTTTGTCCCCAGGGCTTCCCAGAGTGTAGATGGTGGATGGTGGATGATGTAAAGCGCAGTGAATAATGAGGACACAAGGTTGCAGTCTCTTTATCTTTACTGAAGGCTTCAGCATCCACAGTCCAGGGCAGGGACCACAGGGTAGGCAGAGTCCGGCCGGTGTGAAGGCAATTCCAGAGTCCCCTTATCCAGGTGGAATTCAATAGCCTTCCTCTAGCGCCTGGGCGTTGTAGTCCCTCCCTGCTGAGCAACTCGGTAAGGTCCTCACAACTATTGTAGATGTTAAGTCTCTTTCTCTCTGTCCCCCTGACGAATAGGATAAACCCGTATGACTGGTGGCCTGAGGCTTTTTATAGGGACCCTAGAGACGCCCCGGCCCCCACAAGTTGCCACCCTGCCTCCTGGGTATATGGTCGGGCAGCCAACGTGGAATCAACTGTCCTGCCAGTCTCTGAAGTAACGGCATAGAGATCCTTATTCCCTCAGTGTTCTGGCTACCGGTACTGCGCTCCAGAAGGAGGCAGCCTGCCTCTAGCTGGTCCCCACTGATATTCCTCTCCTGTTGCTATGACTTCGTTTCTCACTCACAGCAACACAATTCCTTTCAATGTCTCTTTCGTGGGATGCTGCCGCATGGGATGCAGGCGCAGCTCCGTGTACCCTCATCTTCCGCAGGCCGCAGTCTGGAGCTGGCTGGAACCCACTCCAACCAGCCTCTGCCAAACTCAGTCGGGACTCACTGACTATCTCCTACTCCCTTCAGCCAGCTTCTGTCTGACTTCCTAACCAACCCACCAGTTTTACCTAAGTGTGAGGAGTGCCCTAATTGATAGAAGCATGGCTCCCCCTAGCGGACTGGAGTGTGAAGTGTGTTTTGTGGTTGTGATACCTGGACAGAAGATCTCCTTCATTGCCCTCAGACGTAACATCATTCCCCCTGGTGGAAGAATAACATTACTGCAATGACCAGGACTCTGGGGCGCTGCAGTCACGTGCGCAGCACCATGGTGTCCTCTACCTGTATGGTCTGTACTTTCCTGACACCATCTCAGCTCTGCACAGACGTAACACTGATTTACTGGGATCCTTTTATGCAACAAATGTTTTATCTTCCACCGAAGGGCAGAATTTTACAAAGCTGCATGAAGCCCCTCCGTCCGCGCGCTCCCACATTCATTTCCATATTGAATGCGTTATTAAACTTTAATAATATTCCAATTTACATGTATCATTTTAAATTAGATTTTGTAGAACAGCGACGAGCGAGAGGCAGAGAATGTCTTCTAGTATTCACTGTGTAAATTCACCGGAGCCGACGGATCTACAGCAACTAATAGCAAGATCCATCTACAGATGTAATGGCAGCAATCCAGAAATGACAGAGAAAGAACAGGCTCCTTCATCTCCTCTATCTATCTGTCTATCTATCTATCTATTATTTATCATCTATCTATCTATCTATCTATCATCTATTATCTATCTATTATCTATCTATATATTTATCTATTTTTCTATTATCTATCTACTAATCTATTGATCTATTTATCTATTATCTATCTATCTATCTATTATCTATTAATCTATTATCTATTAATCTATTATCTATTAATCTATCTATCTATTATATATCTATCATCTATCTCTCTATTATCTATAAATCTATCTATTATCTATCTATCATCTCTCTATCTATTATCTATCTATCTATTATCTATCTATTATCTATTAATCTATTATCTATTAATCTATCTATCTATTATATATCTATCATCTATCTATCTATTATCTATAAATTTATCTATTATCTCTCTATCTATCATCTCTCTATCTATTATCTATCTATTATCTATCATCTATCTATTATTTATCTATCTATCTCTCTATCTATCTATTATCTATCATCTATTATCTATCATCTATCTATTATATGTCTATTAATCTATCTATCTATTATTTATCTATTATCATCTATCTATTATCTATCTATCTATCTATCTATCTATCTATCTATCTATCTATCTATCATTTATCTATTATTTTTTGTTCTTTCTTTGAATTTCTATCCATCATGTTTCTCTAAAATGTTTCCAACAATCCAGGTTTGCGCATTAATAACCCTTTACACTACATCATTACAATGACATTTTGCTAATCAATAAGTGAAGGATACTTATCTTAGAAACTCACTTTACAACCCTGATAATGGTTTCCGTGGATGTGTAGAAGGAGGAATGCTTACATTGCATTTTACAGGTCATTAATTTGGTCACTGAACACATATGGGCCGGGTGGATAGTCCGGGATTATTGTCACTTATGTGGGGGGCTCACAGCACGAGCCAAAATTGTCTTTTAATGAACTTAGTGGGAAAATGAGAAGAAAATCTCTAATGGGAGGAACATTTTTTAATCATTATAGCAATTATAGCATTTTAATGACAAAAACAGTTCTATTCACATTCTCTGAAATTTTAGATCAAACATTCCCTCTTTTATAAATCTGTATACCCTTTATTGACTCCGTGATCCTTTCCCGAGCCCTCCATAGTGCGCCTGGTGCAGTCTTATAAAGCTAAGTGCTACCTGCTGGAGTAACAGCACGGACCTGATTCATCAAAGCTTTCACCACAGAATTCTAATGTAAAAGCTGGGAAAAGTTGCAAAATTTTGCCACTTTTGGCGTTCCAGTTTTTACTAACTCCACCAAAATGGTCGGAGCTGGAGCAGGATGGGGTGTGGAGACTCCCGCTTCTCGAATTCATGACGAGCGGCGGCATTTGCCATGACGCTAATCTTACTCCAGCGGGGACCGGAGTAGGATGTATTATGAGGCGCATACAGAGGTGTACAGCGCTCTTCTGACGCTCCAGAATCGGGAAGAAGCTTCTTCATGAATTAGGATCTTCTGACTCCCGAGCTCTCCCTCATCAAGACAGGCGTAATCAATACCGGTCTTGATGAATCGCACTTAATCCCATAAAACATGACGTAGTTCCTTGCCTAATTATGTAGTATGAATAATTAAACAATTAAGGAACTCTGTAATGTCTTATGGGATTCTGAAATTTTTGCTGACTAAGGCCCGGCACACGCATTGAGTATTTGTTGCAGAATTTTCTACATCAAACACCAGAACCTTGGCCGCGTAAAATACACACGTTTTTGCCATGTTTTATTTTATTTTTCAGGTGTTTTTACATGCATTTTGTTTTTAATTTATTTGAATGGATGAAAATCCGAGGCCAAAATGCTGAAAGAATTGAAATTCTGGAGATTTAAAAATATGCACCCGAGCTGCAAATATGCAAGGAAAGGAAACACGCCGTGTCTGGGATTTTAGAAATATCATTGTTTTTTCTAGTACTGTAAAACGCAATATTTTTTCCACGCTTCAAAGACTACCCAAAAAAAGCAAAGCGTGAACAGCCCTTATTTTTTGCACTACAATGTAGCACTTTATATTGAGTCGCCCGGCAGGGCCGTGGGGTAGCCGCTACCGAGTCCGGTGTTCACAGGGGAATGTCACGGTGGTGACCCAGTTCATGGCCCTGGGCGCCCATGTTATAGGGAAATTGAATAAAGTTTATGTTCGTGACGCCACCTGTGGTATTCGATCAGTGGGGACTGACGCTGATTTAAGGGTCCTCTAGGGTGATGTTATGGCAGCTAGATGGTATATCTTCCCACAGGTGAAGTATATCCCCAGGGCTACCGGTGTGTAGATGGAATATGGTGAATGGCGCAGTGAAGAATGAGGACACAGGTTTGCAGTCTCCTTACCTGGTTTACTGGAGCTTCAGGCAGCCACAGTCCAGGGCACCAGATCACAGGTACAGGCAGGGTCCGGCCGGCTTGGAAGCGAATCCAGAGTCCCCTTTACCAGGTGGAGTTAAAAGCCTTCCTCTAGCGCGGTGGTGTTGTAGTGCCTTACTGCCTATGGCTTCTGATAAAGTCCTCACTGTTCTTCTCTCTGTCCCCCATTTAGGATAGGACACAAACCCGTATGACTGGTGACTTGAGCCTTTTTACAGGATCTCTATCATGACCCGGGCTCTATGCGTCACTGTGTCTCCTGGGTATTGAGGCGGACAGGTAACTTGCAGTTCAGCTGTCCTGCCGGTCTCTGCTGTAAGTCATAGAGTCCCTTACAACCTCGGTGTTCCGGCTACCGGTTATCTGCTCCTCAGAGGGAGGCAGCCCTTTCGCAGCTGGTCTCCCCTGATATCACTCTCCTGTACTTCGCTCTCCTACACGCTCACTACAATCTGTTCTGCTTCCGGTAATATCTCTGTCCAGGAGCTGCAGCACTTTCTCGTGGCTGCACGGCTCCTCTGCTTTCTTCCCCTCTGTCTCTCTGACAGAAACTGACTCACTTTCCCTCCAAACCACAATATATATAGGGGAGTCACTTAGGAATAGGATCAAAAGCTCCCCCTTGTGGCCTGGAGTATGAACATGTTGCATGTTTGTGTTTACCTGGTGAAAGTTATCCTTCCTTGCCTCCAAGCATAACATCACTCTCCCTGTGAGGAAAGCAATGTCACTGTGACGGCCAGGACCCTGGGGCGCCACAATATTATATGATGAGCGAACATACTGGAATAAGGTGTTATCGGAGCATGCTCGGGTGTTAACCGAGTGACTTCGGCGTGCTCAAAAAGTATGTCCGAGTCCCCGCGGCTGCATGTCTCATGGCTGTTCGACAGCTCACATACCCAAAAGAGGAACCTGTGGCTCTCTAATTTACAGTCTCAGATGAAATTCAAACTCAGGACCTGTAGTGCAGATATCAGTCGTGACTTATCATAAGAAGGTATCAAAAGAGCACGACAATCAGAAACAAATAACCGTAAGCAAAAACCACAGGATCATCATAAGGAAGTATCAAAAGAGCACAAAAGCTGGAAATAACCAACCGACTGTAAGAGCCGATCCAACCAAACATGAAAAATAAAGTAATTTCAAGAGAGAGAGGGAAGGCGGCCCTGAAGAAGTCAGCCGAAAGGAGGCAACTCAAGGTGGGGCATATATTAATATGGGTGGTACTACAGAATATATGGGGTATTATGGACTGGCTTAAACACAAGTCCAAACAGGCTTTATATTAAAGGGAATATGACAGCAGGCTTTTGTTGTGTGATCTGAGAGCAGCATGTTTTAGGAACTGAGACACTGAATCTAGTGATATGTTGCTTACCTGGCTGTGTCAATAGAATTCAGTGTTTTATCAGCAGGAGATTATCACTACAGGACTAGGTGTCTGGTGCCTCCTGGTCCAGCCACGCGCCCAGCACTGATAAGCAGCTTCCTGTAAATGTCCACTGTACATAGAAAGCTTCCAATCAGTGGTGTGGGCGGGGTCATACACAGCTCAGCATTCGTAGCTCTGCTAGATTCTATCACAACTGCTGCACCTAGTAAACTAAAGGTACTGTCACACTAAACGATATCGCTAGCGATCCGTGACGTTGCAGCGTCCTGGCTAGCGATATCGTTTAGTTTGACACGCAGCAGCGAACAGAATCCTGCTGTGATGTCGTTGGTAGCTGCAGAAAGTCCAGCACTTTATTTCGTCGCTGGACTTCCTGCTGACATCGCTGAATCGGCGTGTGTGACGCCGATTCAGCGATGTCTTTGTAGCAATATGTTATATGTTCATGTGGCCTCTAGGGGTCTCACTACTTTTATGTGTGTTCTATATTCTTGGTTTGGAACTTGTTGGATGTTGTTGTACTCGGATTTCATGTAATGGAGGTTGAGACATGATGTGAATAAAGAGCCTGGAGATACTCACAGAGTGTGATTTATGACAGGATTCATCAAACAGAACATGGTGGCAGCCGGGCACAGAACCTGCAAATTCTTAGAGCTTATATGAGGCTGGAACTGCACAGATCACTGCAACTGTAAGTACAGATTCCCTGACAGTACAGAAAAATGGAGACTGGTCTGAAGCCCCCTCAGAGACTGGATGTCACTTCATGTAATCTGTCCCAGACTTGGAGACATTGGAAGGAAGAGTTTACACTGTATGTGGATCTGACTGTGGGCCCCACTGATGACAAACGGAAAGTAAAGCTGTTTTATTACCTAATTGGGGAAAATGGCAGAGAACTAGCCCACACCTTGCTCCCAGACACAGACAACCTCCTCCTAGCAGGCATTGTGCAGGCATTTGATAAACACTGTGACCCAAAGAAGAATGAGACAGTGGAAAGATATAAGTTTTTCACAAGACATCAGGAGTAGGGTTGAGCGAAACGGGTCGAACATTTTCAAAAGTCGCCGACTTTTGGCGAAGTCGAGTTTCATGAAACCCGATCCGACCCCTGTGCGTGGTCGGCCATGCGGTACGCGACTTTCGCGCCAAAGTCGCGTTTCAATGACGCGAAAAGCGCCATTTCTCAGCCAATGAAGGTAAACGCAGAGTGTGGGCAGCGTGATGACATAGGTCCTGGTCCCCACCATCTTAGAGAAGGGCATTGCAGTGATTGGCTTGCTGTCTGCGGCGTCACAGGGGCTATAAAGGGGAGTTCCCGCCGACCGCCATGTTACTGCTGCTGATCTGAGCTTAGGGAGAGGTTGCTGCCGCTTCGTCAGAAGCAGGGATAGCGTTAGGCAGGGTCCATTAACCACCAAACCGCTTGTGCTGTAGCGATTTCCACTGCCCAACATCACCTTCGGTGTGCAGGGACAGTGGAAGCTCCTTTTTTTTTTTTTTTCCTCAGCGCTGTAGCTCATTGGGCTGCCCTAGAAGGCTCCCTGATAGCTGCATTGCTGTGTGTACGCCGCTGTGCAAACCAACTGCTTTTTTCAAAGCACAAATCCTCTTGTTCCTTCCTTTCTGCACAGCTATCTTGTTTGTTTGTCCATACTTTTTATTTAATTTGTGCATCAGTCCACTCCTTATTGCTGCCTGCCATACCTGGCTGAGATTACTGCAGGGAGATAGTAATTGAAGGACAGTTCCTTTTTTTTTTTTTTCTTTTTTTGGTGGGAGATTAAGATTGACATTTCTGCTAGAGTGCCATCTCTGTCTGTGTCATCTCTCACTCAGTGGGCCATAGAAAGCCTATTTATTTTTTTGCTTGATTTGGGTTCCAAAATCTACCAGAAAAAATCACAACATCAATCAGTGGGAGAAAAATATTGGCCTCAGGGCTTGTGTGCCACTCCTTACTCCTGTGTGTGCCATCTCTCACTCAGTGGGCCATAGAAAGCCTATTAATTTTTTTGCTTGATTTGGGTTCTAAATTCTACCTGAAAAAATCAATAAATCAATCAGTGGGAGATTAATATTGGCCTTTGGGCTTGTGTGCCAGTCCTAAGCGTGCCATCTCTCTCTCTCTCAGATAGTGGGCCATAGAAAGCCTATTTTTTTATTATTTTATTGGGTTTATAAATTTTCCCTGGAAAAAAAAAAAAGTGGGAGATTAATATTGGCCTCTGGGCTTGTGTGCCAGTCCTGAGCGTGCCATCTCTCTCACAAATAGTGGGCCATAGAAAGCCTATTTATTTTTTTGGTTGATTTGGGTTCATAATTCTACCTGAAAAAATCAATCAATCAATCAGTGGGAGATTAATATTGGCCTTTGGGCTTGTGTGCCAGTCCTAAGCGTGCCATCTCTCTCTCTCAGATAGTGGGCCATAGAAAGCCTATTTATTATTATTTTTTTTATTGGGTTTATAAATTTTCCCTGGAAAAAAAAAAAATGGGAGATTAATATTGGCCTCTGGGCTTGTGTGCCAGTCCTGAGCGTGCCATCTCTCTCACAAATAGTGGGCCATAGAAAGCCTATTAATTTTTTTGCTTGATTTGGGTTCCAAAATCTACCAAAAAAAATCACTAAATCAATCAGTGGGAGATTAATATTGGCCTCTGGGCTTGTGTGCCACTCCTGACTCCTGTGAGCGTCATCTGTCACTCAGTGGGCCCTAGAAAGCCTATTTTTTGTTTTATTTGTTTTCTAAATTCTCCTTGAAAAAATCATTTTATTTTCTTTGGTTTCTAAATTATTCCTGAAAAAAATCATTTTTTTTGTATTTTTTTTTCTCTAAAGTCTCCCTGAAAAAAAAAAAAAAAAAAAAATCTGTGGGAGATTCATATTGCCCCTTCTGCTTGTGTGCCAGTCTTGACTCCTGGGTGTGCCATCTCTCTCTCTCTCCCCAATTGTGGGCCATAGAAAGCCTATAAATTTTTTTGCTTGATTTGGGTTCCAAAATCTACCAAAAATAATCACTAAATCAATCAGTGGGAGATTAATATTGGCCTCTGGGCTTGTCTGCCACTCCTGACTCCTGTGTGCGTCATCTGTCACTCAGTGGGCCCTAGAAAGCCTATTTTTTGTTTTATTTGTTTTCTAAATTCTCCCTGAAAAAATCATTTTATTTTCTTTGGTTTCTAAATTATTCCTGAAAAAAATCATTTTTTTTGTATTTTTTTTTCTCTAAAGTCTCCCTGAAAAAAAAAAAAAAAAAAAATCTGTGGGAGATTCATATTGCCCCTTCTGCTTGTGTGCCAGTCTTGACTCCTGGGTGTGCCATCTCTCTCTCTCTCCCCAATTGTGGGCCATAGAAAGCCAATTAATTTTTTTGCTTGATTTGGGTTCCAAAATCTACCAAAAAAAATAACTAAATCAATCAGTGGGAGATTAATATTGGCCTCTGGGCTTGTGTGCCACTCCTGACTCCTGTGTGCGTCATCTGTCACTCAGTGGGCCCTAGAAAGCCTATTTTTTGTTTTATTTGTTTTCTAAATTCTCCCTGAAAAAATCATTTTATTTTCTTTGGTTTCTAAATTATTCCTGAAAAAAATCATTTTTTTTGTATTTTTTTTTCTCTAAAGTCTCCCTGAAAAAAAAAAAAAAAAAAAAAATCTGTGGGAGATTCATATTGCCCCTTCTGCTTGTGTGCCAGTCTTGACTCCTGGGTGTGCCATCTCTCTCTCTCTCCCAAATTGTGGGCCATAGAAAGCCTATAAATTTATTTGCTTGATTTGGGTTCCAAAATCTACCAAAAAAAATAACTAAATCAATCAGTGGGAGATTAATATTGGCCTCTGGGCTTGTGTGCCACTCCTGACTCCTGTGTGCGTCATCTGTCACTCAGTGGGCCCTAGAAAGCCTATTTTTTGTTTTATTTGTTTTCTAAATTCTCCCTGAAACAATCATTTTATTTTCTTTGGTTTCTAAATTATTCCTGAAAAAAATCATTTTTTTTGTATTTTTTTTTCTCTCAAGTCTCCCTGAAAAAAAAAAAAAAAAAAAAAAAATCTGTGGGAGATTCATATTGCCCCTTCTGCTTGTGTGCCAGTCTTGACTCCTGGGTGTGCCATCTCTCTCTCTCTCCCCAATTGTGGGCCATAGAAAGCCTATTAATTTTTTTGCTTGATTTGGGTTCCAAAATCTACCAAAAAAAATAACTAAATCAATCGGTGGGAGATTAATATTGGCCTCTGGGCTTGTGTGCCACTCCTGACTCCTGTGTGCGTCCTCTCTCACTCAGTGGGCCCTACAAAGCCTTTTTTTTTTTTTTTTTCCTAAATTCTCCCTGAAACAATCATTTCATTTTATTTGTTTTATAAATTCTTCTGTAAAAAATAATTTTTTTTTAATTTTTTTTTTTTCTGAAGTCTCCCTTTTAAAAAAAACAAACACAAATCAGTGGGAGATAAATATTTACATTTGCGCTTCAGTGACAGTCCTGCGTGTGTGCCATCTCATTTGTTGCCAACAACAACAGAGTGTGTAACGTGGCTGATTTTCGTTGTGGTCTCACCCACCTGTAAAGGGGTAGCTAAATCATACTGAAGTTATAGCTCACCGTGTAAGTTGTGTGACAGCAACAAATACCGTTCGTTTGGTAACGTTTTTAAAACAATGAGGAAGTCTGGTGGAAGAGGTCGTGGCCGGGGGCGTTCATTGTCAGCTGGTAATGAGGGTAGTGGTAGTGGTGGAGCATCAGGTGGTCATGGGAAAAAAAATATTGCACCTAAGTCTGGAGCTGTGGAGCCAGGTTCGTCGTCTGGCTACACAAGGCCTCGAACCCTCCCTTTTCCGGGAGTAGGAAAACCGCTTTTAAAGCCGGAGCATCAAGAGCAAGTTTTGGCTTATCTTGCTGACTCAGCCTCTAGCTCTTTTGCCTCCTCTCGTGAAACTGGTAAAAGTAAAAGCAGCGCGTCGTTAGTGGATGTTCACGGTCAGGGACAAGTCGCTTCCTTGTCCTCTTCAGCAAAAACAACAACAGAGAAGAATGCAGCAGGCGACACAACGGGTTACTCCATGGAGCTCTTTACACATACCGTCCCTGGCTTAGAAAGTGAAGCAGTTAACAGTCCATGCCCATTACAAGTTGAATCTGACATGGAGTGCACTGATGCACAGCCACAGCCAGACTACTATGCTGGTCCTTTGACTCAGACCACAACATTGCCCTCGCAGGGTGCTGATCAAGAATCAGACCCTGATGAGACTATGTTGCCCCATCACGAACGCTATACCACCGACCGACACGGTGACACAGACGAAGTTGCACACGAGCTACAAGAAGAGGTAATAGATGACCCAGTTCTTGACCCCGATTGGCAGCCATTGGGGGAACAGGGTGCAGGCGGCAGCAGTTCTGAAGCGGAGCAGGAGGGGCCGCAGCAGGCATCAACATCGCAACAGGTTCCATCTGCCGGGCCGGTATCTTGGCCAAAACACGTGGCAAAGTCAAAACCTGTTGGAGGACAGCGTGGCCATCCGTTAAAGCTCAGTCTGCAATGCCTGAAAAGGTATCCGATGCTAGAAAGAGTGCAGTCTGGCATTTTTTTAAACAACATCCAATTGATCAGCACAAAGTAATCTGTCAAAAATGTTCAACTACCTTAAGCAGAGGGCAGAATCTGAAAAGTCTCAATACAAGTTGCATGCATAGACATTTAACCACCATGCATTTGCAAGCTTGGACTAACTGCCAAACGTCCCTTAAGGTTGTAGCACCCTCGGCCAATGAAGCTACTCATCAACGCAACATCCCTTCCGGCAGTGTAGGGCCACCATTTTCTGCACCACCTGCAGTATCTGTGCAGGTTTCTTTGCCAGGCCAAAGCAGTCAGGGTCAGGGAATCTCCAGTTTCGTAGTAGGAAACACTGCATCTAGGGCACCGGCGGCAACAATACCATCTCCCACCGTCTCTCAGTCTGCCATGTCCACCGGCACCCCCGCTAGTTCCACGATCTCCAGCTCTCCAGTCCAGCTCACCCTACATGAGACTATGGTTAGAAAAAGGAAGTACTTAGCCTCGCATCCGCGTACACAGGGTTTGAACGCACACATAGCTAGACTAATCTCGTTAGAGATGATGCCCTACCGGTTAGTTGAAAGCGAAGCTTTCAAAGACCTGATGGACTACGCTGTACCACGCTACGAGCTACCCAGTCGACACTTTTTTTCCAGAAAAGCCATCCCAGCCCTCCACCAGCATGTTAAAGAGCGCATCGTCCATGCACTCAGGCAATCTGTGAGCACAAAGGTGCACCTGACAACAGATGCATGGACCAGTAGGCATGGCCAGGGACGTTACGTGTCCATCACGGCACACTGGGTAAATGTGGTGGATTCAGGGTCCACAGGGGACAGCAAGTTTGGGACAGTTCTGCCTAGCCCACGGTCTAGGAAACAGTTGGCTGTAGCCGTTCGCACCCCCTCCTCCTCCTCCTCGTCCTCCTGCAGAAGCGAGAGCTCGTCCACAGACCGCAGTCGCACAACCACTCCATCCGCAGCTGCCACTGTTGCACACCAGGTCTCCCATTATGGGGCAGCTACTGGCAAACGTCAGCAGGCTGTATTGGCTATGAAGTGTTTGGGCGACAACAGACACACCGCGGAAGTTCTGTCCGAGTTCTTGCAGCAAGAAACGCAGTCGTGGCTGGGCACTGTAGATCTTGAGGCAGGCAAGGTAGTGAGTGATAACGGAAGGAATTTCATGGCTGCCATCTCCCTTTCCCAACTGAAATACATTCCTTGCCTGGCTCACACCTTAAACCTGGTGGTGCAGTGCTTCCTGAAAAGTTATCCGGGGTTATCCGACCTGCTCCTCAAAGTGCGTGGACTTTGCGCACATATCCGCCGTTCGCCTGTACACTCCAGCCGTATGCAGACCTATCAGCGTTCTTTGAACCTTCCCCAGCATCGCCTAATCATAGACGTTGTTACAAGGTGGAACTCAACACTGCACATGCTTCAGAGACTGTGCGAACAGAGGCGGGCTGTTATGTTTTTGTGGGAGGATACACATACACGGGCAGGCAGTAGGATGGCAGACATGGAGTTGTCAGGTGTGCAGTGGTCGAAGATTCAAGACATGTGTCAAGTCCTTCAGTGTTTTGAGGAATGCACACGGCTGGTTAGTGCAGACAACGCCATAATAAGCATGAGCATCCCCCTAATGTGTCTGCTGATGCAAAGTTTGACGCACATAAAGGATCAGGCGTCTGCACCAGAGGAAGAGGAAAGCCTTGATGACAGTCAGCCATTGTCTGGTCAGGGCAGTGTACAGGACGAGGTAGCGGGCGAAGAGGAGGTGGAGGATGAGGAGGATGATGGGGATGAGTATATTTTTAATTAGGAAGCTTTCCCGGGGTCATTGGAAATTGGTGGCGTGGCAAGGGCGGGTTCTGGTTTTTTGAGGGACACAAGTGACGTAGATTTGCCTGCAACTGCCCCTCAACCAAGCACAACCGCAGATTTGACAACTGGAACTTTGGCCCACATGGCGGATTATGCCTTGCGTATCCTCAAAAGGGACACACGCATTACAAAAATGATGAACGATGACGATTACTGGTTGGCCTGCCTCCTTGATCCTCGCTATAAAGGCAAATTGCAAAATATTATGCCACATGAGAACTTGGAACTAATATTAGCAACAAAACAATCAACTCTTGTTGACCGTTTGCTTCTGGCATTCCCTGCACACAGCGCCCGTGATCGTTCTCACACGAGCTCCAGGGACCAGCAGACCAGAGGTGTTAGAGGGGCAGAAATCAGAAGTGGCGTTGGCCAGAGGGGTTTTCTGACCAGGTTGTGGAGTGATTTTGCTATGACCGCAGACAGGACAGGTACTGCAGCATCAATTCAAAGTGACAGGAGACAACATTTGTCCAGTATGGTTACAAACTATTTTTCATCCCTTATCGACGTTCTCCCTCAACCGTCATTCCCATTTGATTACTGGGCATCCAAATTAGACACCTGGCTAGAATTGGCAGAATATGCATTGCAGGAGCTTGCTTGCCCGGCAGCTAGTGTCCTATCAGAAAGAGTATTCAGTGCTGCAGGTTCAATACTAACTGAAAAAAGGACTCGTCTGGCTACCCAAAATGTAGATGATCCAACCTTCATTAAAATGAACCACAACTGGATTTCGAAATCTTTTGCCCCACCTTGCCCGGCTGACACCTAACTTTCCTATGAAAAGGTCTTGCCTGTGGACTCTTCTGAATGACTTTTCCAATCTCGTAATTTTCTGCACCTGATTGTCCAGCATACGACATGTTTACTCCTAACAAAATGGCCAAACTCCCCACACGGGGCCGTGGTATCGCCACTTTTCGCCAGCACCCGTGAGAGTGCTGTTTGTCTGAAGAGGTGGGTGTGCCCGCTTTTGGTCGACGGCACTGCCACTGGGTCCCTCATAGTACAATAAAGTGTCTCTGGCGGTGGTGGTGCGCACCCAACGTCAGACACACCATTGTAATATGAGGGGCCCTGGGCCTGTACCGCCGGCCACAAGACAGTTCCCCCCCCCCAGCTCAAACAGTGCTCTACCACTAGCAAAATTATCTCTCACAGCTTCACCAATGTTTAGTCTATGCGCTGACATCCTTCAATGCCTGGCACTGACAATACCATTGTTTTGACATTTTTGTTATGTTAGGCCTTCGAAGCCTGTCTGCAGTCCGTTCTTTCTACAACTACTACACTGACCAGGCCACTGCTGGCCGTGTTCCCCTGGAACCAATTTAAACTTGCCTACAGCCAGCCCAATTTTGTTATGTTAGGCCTTCTTAGCCTGTCTGCCGTCACTCCTTCCACTAGACTTCCACTGACCAGACCACTGTTGCCCGTGTACCCCTGGAACCAATTTTAAATTGCCAACAGCCAAATGTTATTATGTTAGGCCTTTGATGCCTGTCTGCCGTCACTCCTTCCACTAGACTTCCACTGACCAGACCACTGTTGCCCGTGTACCCCTGGAACCAATTTTAAATTGCCAACAGCCCAATGTTATGATGTTAGGCCTTTGATGCCTGTCTGCCGTCACTCCTTCCACTAGGCCTCCACTGACCTGTCTACTGCTGCCCGTGTTCCCATGGAACCAATTGTAAATTGCCTACAGCCAGCCCATTTTATTACGTTAGGCCTTCGAAGCCTGTCTGCGGTCCCTCCTTCCACTAGGCCTCCACTTACCTGTCTACTGCTGCCCGTGTTCCCCTGGAACCAATTTTAAATTGCCTACAGGCAGTCCAATTTATTATGTTAGGCCTTCGAAGCCTGTCTGCGGTCCCTCCTTCCACTAGGCCTCCACTTACCTGTCTACTGCTGCCCGTGTTCCCCTGGAACCAATTTTAAATTGCCTACAGCCAGCCCATTTTATTATGTTAGGCCTTCGAAGCCTGTCTGCGGTCCCTCCTTCCACTAGGCCTCCACTGACCTGTCTACTGCTGCCCGTGTTCCCCTGGAACCAATTTTAAATTGCCTACAGCCAGCCCATTTTATTATGTTAGGCCTTCGAAGCCTGTCTGCGGTCCCTCCTTCCACTAGGCCTCCACTGACCTGTCTACTGCTGCCCGTGTTCCCCTGGAACCAATTTTAAACTGCCTACAGGCAGCCCAATTTATTATGTTAGGGCTTCGAAGCCTGTCTGCGGTCCCTCCTTCCACTAAGCCTACACTGACCTGTCTACTGCTGCCCGTGTACCCCTTGAACCAACATCATAAAATAAAAAAAAAAGTATTTTGCTTATAAAAAAGAAAATACTGGTGAGATATCAAATGCAGACATTTTAACATTAAAAACAAACACACAACTAAAATCTGGTACAGTACTAAAAATGGCCACCAGCTACAATTACTTTATCCTGCAAGTATTTAACTGAAAGGTTTTTTAAATTGAAAACACAGATATGGCATCCACCGAGTGTTGTCCTGTCGCGTCTTCTTTATATTATTGCCGAGAAGATGCAAAACAATGAAAATAATAAAATCATTAATTACCAAAATAATAGAGAAAGTCAACACCACATTGCAAATAAACATTCATTCCAAATAAAGAAGCAGGGCGCGTCCGAGGGTGAGTATATACCTAATAAGAATATAATCACCCTCGGACGCGCAATGCTTATTTCCAACAGCCTTCCTTCCTAAGAATCAGCCCTTCCGTGGTGTAGAGAGACGTTGTGTTACACTCCAAGGTGTTCCCCAGGTTGCCTTTCCTGAGCTTCGATCTTCCGGCTCTCGTTTAGTAGTTGTTGGAAACTACGCTGCATTAGGCCTTCAAATTGGGTATGGGGTGTAGAGAGATGGTGTGTTCCACTCCAAGGTGTTCCCCAGGTTGCCTTTCCTGAGCTTCGATCTTCCGGCTCTCGTTTAGTAGTTCTTGGAAACTACACTGCATTAGGCCTTCAAATTGGGTATGGGGTGTAGAGAGAGGGTGTGTTACACTCCAAGGTGTTCCCCAGGTTGCCTTTCCTGAGCTTCGATCTTCATGCTCTCGTTTAGTAGTTGTCGGAAACTACGCTGCATTAGGCCTACAAATTGGGTATGGGGTGTAGAGAGAGGGTTTGTTACACTCCAAGGTGTTCCCCAGGTTGCCTTTCCTGAGCTTCGATCTTCCGGCTCTCGTTTAGTAGTTGTTGGAAACTACGCTGCATTAGGCCTTCAAATTGGGTATGGGGTGTAGAGAGAGGGTGTGTTACACTCCAAGGTGTTCCCCAGGTTGCCTTTCCTGAGCTTCGATCTTCCGGCTCTCGTTTAGTAGTTCTTGGAAACTACACTGCATTAGGCCTTCAAATTGGGTATGGGGTGTAGAGAGAGGGTGTGTTACACTCCAAGGTGTTCCCCAGGTTGCCTTTCCTGAGCTTCGATCTTCCGGCTCTCGTTTAGTAGTTCTTGGAAACTACACTGCATTAGGCCTACAAATTGGGTATGGGGTGGAGAGAGATGGTGTGTTACACTCCAAGGTGTTCCCCAGGTTTCCTTGCCATTGCTTCGGTCTTCCGACTCTCGTTTAGTAGTTGTAGAAAAGTACACTGCATTAGGCCTACAAAATGGGTATGGGGTGGAGAGAGATGGTGTGTTACACTCCAAGGTGTTCCCCAGGTTGCCTTTCCTGAGCTTCTATCTTCAGGCTCTCATTAAATTGTGGTTAAATGGAACAACTGCATTTGGCGTACTAGTTGGTTTGGGGCCTACTATCGGTGTCTGCCACTCCTTGCTGTTCTCCTGGTTTCCTGTCCTGAAATTCCATTTTCAGGCTCTCGTTAAGTAGTTGTTAATGTTAGACTGCATTTGGCCTACTAGTTGGGTTGGGGCCTACTATCGGTGTCTGCCACTCCTTGCTGTTCTCCTCCACTGAACAAAGCTGTGCCGCCTGTTTACTACGGTTGCCAATTTTGAACTGCATTTCGACTACTTACTGATTTGGCCCTACTCTCTGTGTCAGCCTCTCATTCCAGTTGTCCTCCACTGCAATGCCCCCTGGTTATTCCTGTGTTACCAATTTTGAACTGCATTTAGCCCACTTTATTCTTTGGGCCTATATCTGTGTTTCCACTTCATCGTGCCCATTGCCCAGCCAGTGATAGATGAGTCTGCTGGTACATTGACCCATAACGCAACATTCCCCGTGCATGCTACACAACAACATTGTGACCCTGCTGAAAGTCAGGTTGCTCTTCCCGCATACCATACCACCTTACACGGGGACAAAGAGGAAGGTGCAGATGAAAGTGCAGGTTCCTTCATCAGGTGGGGGGAGGAATACTAGTTGGCGACGTCACTGGCACAGGGCCTCTCATAGTACGCAAAAGTGTTGCTGCCGGTGGGAGGCGCCCCCGCCGTGCAAACACACCGCTGTACTTTGAGGGGCCCTGTGCCAGTGCCAATGCCAACAAGTGGGCCCCCCCTGCTTGCTCAGGATCACAGCACTTGCAAAGTTGAAATACTTACCTCTCCCTGCTCCACTGCCGTGACGTGGTCCAGATTTCCTGGGCCCACTAATTACTTGAACCAGCCCTACCCCACACAACTTTAGCCAAATGACCCCCAATTTCAAATGCCTTCCAATTATTATAAGGTAAATTACGCTTGACAAGCTTCATTAAGAAGAATGGATGGTTTTGACATTAAAATGGGCACTCTAGGTGTTTTCCTGGCCCCCACTCACTGCCGACTATGCTGCCCCATTGACTTGCATTGGGTTTCGTGTTTCGGTCGATCCCGACTTTTCGCCATAATCGGCCGATTTCACTCGACCCGACTTTTGAGATAGTCGGGTTTCGCGAAACTCGGCTCGACTCTAAAAAGGTCAAGGTCGCTCAACTCTAATCAGGAGGATGGTGAAAATGTGGACAGATATCTGACAGAGCTGAGGAGACTTGCAGAAACATGTGGCTTTGAAGAGATCAGGGACAGTCTAATCAAGGACAGAATGGTGTGTGGCATAAAGGACAGTCATCTCAAAGAAAGATTACTGAGAGAGGAAGACATGACTTTAGAGAAATGTATGCAAATCTGCAGGGCTGCTGAGCTCACAAAGCACAGCCTGAAGATGATGGCAGGCACCAGTGAGAATGATGATGACAAGGTACATGCAGTATCTATGAAAGGAAAGACAGGACCAGACTACCCTATAAACACTTTCCACTGCAAGTATTGTGGGAAAAGACATGAGAGAGACAAAACCAAGTGTCCAGCATATGGGGAAACCTGCAGGTCATGTGGCAAGAAGAATCATTCCTCTGCTGTCTGCAGGCAAGGAAGAGGCAAACAGTACAGACAGCTCCACACTGTGACACCAGACACTGACAGTGCAGAGTACATTACATGGCTACAAATGCAGTCTACAACAGAGAAAGTTAATGTAGTCGGGCAGTCAGTAGTGAAGGATGCCAAGCAGCTTTATGCAACATTCTTGTTGGATGAGAAGCCCATTAGATTTCAGCTGGATTGTGGAGCAAGCTGCAATGTAATTTCATTTGATCTGCTAAACAAACAGGTTTCTATTGAGCCAACTGACAAGGTACTGGTGATGTACAACAAAAGTGTTCTGAAACCAATGGGTACATGTAAGCTAAAAATACGAAACCCATGTAACAGAAAGAGTTATAGAGTGGAATTTACCGTGTTACGGGGTGGTAACCATGTACCATTACTGGGAGTAAAAGCAGTTCAGGCAATGGACTTAATAAAAGTACAGTCTCAGAACATTATGTCTGTTGAAGTTGCCCAGGATATACAAAATCCAAAATTAAATGCAGAGCACAACTTGGACATGCAGAAAATAAAAGCAGAGTATGCTGATGTATTTGAAGGTGATGGATGCTTTGAAGGTAAATATAGGCTAGAAATTGACAACACAGTGCAGCCCACCAGATTACCTACAAGAAGAGTGCCTGTAGCGTTAATGCAACCGCTGAAAGTAGAACTGCAAGATCTACAGAGAAGAGGCATGATAGCACCAGTCCATAAGAGCACAGATTGGATCAGCAGTTTGGTCATAGTGCAGAAACCATCGGGCAAGTTAAGAATATGTATTGATCCTAAGCCACTCAACAAGGCGCTGAAACGAAATCATTACCCAATGCCAACATTAGATGATGTTCTACCAGATTTATCAAAGGCTAAAATATTTTCTGTATGTGATGTAAAAAATGGATTCTGGCATGTGGCCCTGACTGAAGATTCAAGTTTATTGACAACATTTTCTTCACCATTTGGACGCTTTAAATGGCTGAAAATGCCCATGGGACTAAAACCTGCTCCAGAGATATTCCAGCAGAAATTGATGCAGGCTTTGGAAGGACTTACTGGAGTGAAGACAATAGCGGATGATATCCTAGTAGTGGGAGAAGGTGAAAATATGGAAACTGCAATCAAGGATCACGATCAGAAGATGATACAATTTTTGGACAGATGAAGAGAAAAAAACATAAAGCTGAATTTGGACAAATTCAAATTGAAAATGACAGAAGTGGCCTATATTGGTCATCGACTGACTTCAACTGGGGTCAAAGTGGATCCTGAAAAGGTGAGAGCAATACAAGATTTGCCTACCCCTACTAATGTTTCTGGAGTACAACGATTTTTGGGCATGGTGAATTATCTCTCAAAATTTTGCAGACATCTGTCAGACATGTGTGAGCCACTGAGACAGCTAACCCACAAAGATGTGCGCTGGGAATGGACAGAAAGCCAGGAGACTGCTTTCCGAGCAGTAAAGAATGCCATTGAAGATACAGCAACCCTAAAGTATTTCGATCCAGATCGAGAAGTGGTGGTACAATGTGATGCTTCGGAAAAAGGCCTTGGAGCCACATTAATGCAGAACAAACAGCCAATTACATTTGCAAGCAGAGCCCTTACAACAACAGAGCAGGGATATGCGCAGATTGAGAAGGAACTACTGGCTGTGGTATTTGGGATGGAGAAGTTTCACCAGTACACCTATGGTCGACGGGTAACAGTGCAGTCGGATCACAAACCATTGGAGAGCATTACAAAGAAACCATTACTAAATGCCCCAAAGAGACTACAGCGCATGCTGTTGCGACTTCAGAAATATGATGTTGACATCGGGTACTATCCAGGAAGAGACTTACTGATTGCAGATACGCTAAGCAGAGCTTACCTTCCTATCACAAATGATGAGGAGGAAGACATTGAAACCATCAATATGTGTAACTACCTTGCAGTGTCAAAAGAAAAGGTCAAGCAAATCCAGACGTTTACAGAGAAGGATAAAAGTCTCCAGAGTTTAAAGACTGTCATCTTGCAGGGCTGGCCAAAATACAAGCAGCATGCTCCGAGGGAAGTCTCACCATTCTTCCACATAAGAGATGAATTGTCAGTGCAGCAAGGAATCATCTTTAAAGGAGACAGGGCTGTTATACCTGAAGTTCTCAGAAGAGGCATATTGAAGACATTGCACTCTTCTCACTAAAGATACCGTCACACATAGCGACGCTGCAGCGATACCGACAACGATCCGGATCGCTGCAGCGTCGCTGTTTGGTCGCTGGAGAGCTGTCACACAGACAGCTCTCCAGCGACCAACGATCCCGAGGTCCCCGGTAACCAGGGTAAACATCGGGTAACTAAGCGCAGGGCCGCGCTTAGTAACCCGATGTTTACCCTGGTTACCATCCTAAAAAGTAAAAAAACAAACGCTACATACTTACCTTCTGCTGTCTGTCCTCGGCGCTCTGCTTCTCTGGTCTGGCTGTGAGCGCCGGGCAGCCAGAAAGCAGAGCGGTGACGTCACCGCTCTGCTTTCCGGCTGACCGACGCTCACAGCCAGAGCAGGAGGAGTGCAGAGCACAGCGCTGGAGGACAGACGGCTGTAGGTAAGTATGTAGTGTTTGTTTTTTTGCTTTTAGGATGGTAACCAGGGTAAACATCGGGTTACTAAGCGCGGCCCTGCGCTTAGTTACCCGATGTTTACCCTGGTTACCAGCAAAGACATCGCTGAATCGGTGTCACACACGCCGATTCAGCGATGTCTACGGGGAGTCCAGCGACGAAATAAAGTTCTGGACTTTCTTCCCCGACCAGCGATCTCCCAGCAGGGGCCTGATCGCTGCTGCCTGTCACACTGGACGATATCGCTAGCCAGGACGCTGCAACGTCACGGATCGCTAGCGATATCGTCTAGTGTGACAGTACCTTTAGGCATGGAAGGATGCCTACGTCCTGCACGAGAATCAGTTTATTGGCCAGGAATGAATGACCACATAAAAAATTACATAGCACAATGTGAAATATGTGCATCCTGCAATGATAAGCAACCAAAGGAGACATTGCAACCTCATGAAATTCCACATAGGCCTTGGTCAAAAATAGGAACAGACTTGTTCACATGGAATGACAAAGAATACCTGATTACAGTGGACTATTTCTCTAACTTCTGGGAGGTTGATTTGGTGCAGGACACAAGGGCGAGAACAGTGATTAAAAAACTCAAGGCCCATTTTGCCAGGTATGGCATTCCAGATATCATTTTCTCTGACAATGCGGCACAGTTTACGTCGGAAGAATTCAAAACTTTCAGTAAGAAATGGGAATTTGAACACCAGACGTCTTCTCCAAGATATCCTCAGAGTAATGGGAAAGCAGAGTCAGCAGTAAAAACGGCCAAAAGACTCATGCAGAAAGCAAACCAGGCGGGTGCTGATGTATATCTGTCTATACTGGATCATAGAAACACACCCACCCAAGGCCTAGACAGCAGTCCGGCACAGAGGCTCATGAGTAGGCGTACAAAGACACTCGTACCAACTGCGTGTCATCTGTTAGAGCCAAAGCTGCTGGGAAACATCGAAGCTAAATTACAGAAGAATCAAGCTAGGCAAGCTTTCTATTACAATAAATCTGCAAAGGATCTGCCGGAGCTCCAGAGAAATGACAACATTCGGCTGCAGCCAAGCACCACATTTGACAAACACTGGCAAAAGGCAAAGGTTGTCCAGAAACTGGGACCTCGGACTTACGAAATTCTAACAGACGACGGAAGAAGACTAAGGAGAAATCGAAGATATTTGAGGAAAACGCAAGAAAGAGATGATTCATGGCCTTTTGAACAGTATCCAGACACCCAAGACAACGAGGCAGCAAGTACAAGTCAGGCACCAACAGTGACAGCTGACCATCAGGGTGAGGACTCTGGCCAGAGACAGACATTATCAGAAGAACTACCAGATGTACCAGATGTAGAAAGTGACACATCTTATATTACCAGAGCTGGCAGAATTAGCAAAAAGCCGGCGCACCTCAAAGATTATATCTAACTGGACGTACTAGGTTAATTTCTAACTTTGTCATAGTATACATTAGTTTAGCATCTTTTATTGTTCCTCTAGTTAAAAGAGAAAGGATGTAGCAATATGTTATATGTTCATGTGGCCTCTAGGGGTCTCACTACTTTTATGTGTGTTCTATATTCTTGGTTTGGAACTTGTTGGATGTTGTTGTACTCGGATTTCATGTAATGGAGGTTGAGACATGATGTGAATAAAGAGCCTGGAGATACTCACAGAGTGTGATTTATGACAGGATTCATCAAAAAGAACAGTCTTCGCTGGTAACCAGGGTAAACATTGGGTTACTAAGCGCAGGGCCGCGCTTAGTAACCCGATGTTTACCCTGGTTACCAGCGTAAAAGTAAAAAAAAAAAAACACTACATACTTACCTTCCGCTGTCTGTCCCTCGGCGCTCTGCTTCTCTGCCCTGTGTAAGCCCAGCGGCCGGAAAGCAGAGTGGTGAGTCACAGGGCAGAGAAGCAGAGCGCCGAGGGACAGACAGCGGAAGGTAAGTATGTAGTGTTTTTTTTTTTTTACTTTTACGCTGGTAACCAGGGTAAACATCGGGTTACTAAGCGCGGCCCTGCGCTTAGTAACCCGATGTTTACCCTGGTTACCGGCATAGTTGGTCGCTGGAGAGCTGTCTGTGTGACAGCTCTCCAGCGACCAAACAGCGACGCTGCAGCGATCCGGATCATTGTCGGTATCGCTGCAGCGTCGCTTAGTGTGACGGTACCCTAAGTGATACATCACTGGAATCAGGATTGCTGTCTCTACATCCTGCTGCCATCAGATTACATAGCAATAATCTGCTGTAAGATTCAAAGTTAAATCCTGCTGACAGATTCCTTTTAACAGTAGAAACAAAGAAGGTACGAGGAAACACAAGCATTCTACTACTTAGTCTTAAAGGGAATAGATCATGTGCCAACACAGCAGGGCAGAGTTACTGGGCAAAAAAGTTCATTAAAAGCTTAGTGCCTAAAATGGTATAGTATCATTCAGGACCCTCTATGTGACATTGTGCAGACTCATTCAAATTGCAATGCTATGGTTTTGAGATGCAAGTCATTAGGACATTGCCATTTTTTTGCTGCCTTATCTGAGAGCAAGATGATTTAGGGGCAGAGACCCCGATTCCAGTAATGTATTACTTATTGGGCTGCTTGCTGTAGTTTTCTCTGCTGCAGATCTAGCAGTTCTCAGAATGATAAGCCCTGTAGAACCCCACCCACACCACATAATGCTGCTCAGATTAGGTGGAAAAACCCGAAGAATTATTCCTTTTAATAAACACAGAAAATATTGCCTTAGTAATATCAAAATGATCTCAATATATATGTTTACGGGTAAGTGTATAATAACTAGTGGTAACCAGCAGCCTGTCCCTCGTAAACTAATCTTCAGTATTGTGCTGTCACACCCTATCTGTACAGTTTCTTCAGTGTTTCATGACTAAGCGCTGACGAACTCTTACTATCCAGATTCAACACAAAATGGTTGCTGCATTCCCTGCCTCGGCTTTTATACAGGCTATGATAGTCCCGAATAGCTTGTGATGTAATAACTGATAGGCCTTACGAGGAAGCAAGCCGAGTCAGGCCCGAGAAAATAATGTGAGCTTTCTCTAGCTGATCTGGCCATCTGTCTAATATAGCTCCTCACATGTTTGGTGATTTTCACAAAAATTTGCCCTTGTTTTACTTGCATGATTTTGGTTTGCTCATCATCACTACTATTTGTATTCTTTGTACACTAAACGAGGAACATCATCTTATCATTTTTTTTCTTACCTTGTAGTTACTTTTCAAAATTGATTTGCAAAGTTTTGTTTAATCTTTTTTGTATTTTCCCCCCTTTGTCTCTACACCCTGGCAGTAGACAGGCGCGGGCAGACATCGAGGCCATAGTGACTGTTTATTTCCCCCGACTTCAGTTCCACCTCCCATAATAACCTGATATGATGATGATTTCTGCTATCCTTTTTATTTTCTGCCTTCAAAGCCTTAGTTTATTGATTTACATGTATTATTAGACGGCTCATGCAAAAACACGACTAACACAGATCCCTGATGAAATTATCTCGCTGCTCATTATCTTCTGCGCTCAATCACTGATGATTGATGGATCTCCCTCCTGTGCTGCTTTACTGGTTACAGCTTTGTACTATTTTTTCAGCCCCTGACATCCTTCGCCCAAACCTAATATTTTGTTTTAACCCCTCCCAATGCAGATTTTGTGTTTTGAAGGGTCATGAATAATTTTTTTTCTTTTGTGTGGAACGACTGAACGACTGAACCTGCTTTATGAGATCAGGGTCTGCGAACACTTTTTTTAATGCAATTTTTTTTTTTTTTTATGCAAATTTAATTTTTTTTTAATGTAAAATTTGAATTTTAGACTTTTTATTTTATTTATTGTGAAGTTTGCACCATTTTTACACTTGATATTTTTAAGTTCCAGTCATTTTTTTTGCATGGTTTTTATTTTCTGGGTTTTTTTTCCGGCTATTGCGTCATTTGAGATTTTTCTAAATTTTGCAACATTCTTGCACACTTGTAATCCAATATCCTAGGATAGTGGAAAATCTCCTTTTTTTTTTAACGCAGTTGAAGACTTAAACTAATTGTCCAAACCCCTTCTCAATCCTTATGTTTCCCACCAGTAAAATAATACCTTGTATGCTCTCCTTCGGTGATGGCGCCATTCCAGCAGTGTCGGCACTGGCTCTCCTGGGGATAGCGCTACATAATGTCACGCAATCCCTGTGGCCAATCAGCAGTGGCTTTACTCTCCTCTCTTACGGATGTAATTGACACCTGGAGGAGCTGGAAGGGCAGTCATAGCTCCCACTTCCTCCGGATGTAAGTGATTCAGCCACAGGCATGGAGAGTGAATATTTTGGTGCATTTCTACCCGTTTTGTACCAGCATCAGAAAGTGCGATCCACTTATGAATGTTACAATTTGCACCACTTTTGTGGAGTAAACTATGTGGCCATGTTTCACCCACTTTTCAAAGAAATAGCAGAGCTTATGAGAAAGGCCAAAAATCACAATTTTTTTGCAAATATTTTGTCGCAAACAGTTTTATGCAAGATTTCTGGTGCAAACTGTTAGGCTATGTGCACACGTAGAAAGGTCCACTGCGGATTTTTCCGCAGCGGATTTGATAAATCTGCAGATTTATCGCGGATTTACCGCGTTTTTTTCTGCGGATTTCAGTGCGGTTTAGCAACTGTAGTTTTCTATTGGAGCGGCTGTAAAACCACTGCGGAATCCGGAGAAAGAAGTGACATGCTGCGGAATGTAAACCGCTGCGTTTCCGCGCGTTTTTTTCTGCAGCATGAGCACAGCGTTTTTTTGTTTCCGATAGGTTTACATTGTAATGTAAGCTCATGGGAAACTGCTGCAGTATTAAAATGGTTCATTCTGTTTGATACATTTGGTTTATTTTAAAACAATGCAATCAAAGTTTTGAAGTTATTTTTTGGCCAGGAATTTGCTCCCAAATGGGCACCTTTTCTGGCGCATGGTGTCTCCCAATAGACCATGCAGTTCCCACCTCTCCACTGAGATGTTCCTTTATTCAGGAAAGCCAAGCTCCCTTGTTGGGTAATGCACAGAAAGTGCCTAAAATACATAATAAACATGGTGCAAGTCAGGAAAGGACAATTTTTGGTGCAAATTACTCTAGAATTCTGGCACATTTTGTTGGAGTAACTTACTGCACCATCTTTACACGAGTAGGGATATTGATAATACTCCTAAAATTGTGCATGGATAGAGAACCCCCAACACCTTGAGTCCTGTAGTACTGAATGTTTTGGAATACATTTTTTTATTATATGAGATATAATCTATCGGGGCTAGCGCATTACCGTAACAAAAATATATGAAATCTTCCATCTGTTTTACTCACTATAAAATCTCTGAATTTGTGGGGCTGCTGACAACGCTGTGCAAACCATTAGTGCCGTCGATGAGATAATAGTGACTAATGCATTAATTAATATTTTTTCCATTAAGTTAAATTGACTTCACACTTCTGCAGAGATAACATTAGACATTTATTTTTCCCCAGAGACGATCATGACGTATAAAACTACAGTGATAAAAATGTGGCCAAGGGTTTGCTCGAATTTGTTCAGAGAAATTTGATTTCCATTGAATTTATGTGCTGTGGATAAAATATGCCCTTATTATGCTAGAAGGACTCCCTAGACCAGTGGTGAATAACCTTTATTTACCATAAGCGCCACATTGCGCCCACTTGTTTGGCATTTCTATAGCAATGAGAGTCCGATTTATTTATGGGTGCATGTCTCCAGAAGCACAAGCTGGGCCCAATGTACTGGGGACTACAATGTACTGAGCGCTACCATGTACTGGGCACTGAAATGTACTGGGCGCTACCATGTACTGGGTGCTACCATGTACTGGGCACTGCAATGTACTGGGCACTGCAATGTACTGGGTGCTACCATGTACTGGATGCTACAATGTACCGGACACTACAATGTACTGGGCACTGCAATGTACTGGGTGCTACCATGTACTGGGTGCTACCATGTACTGGATGCTACAATGTACTGGGCACTGCAATGTACTGGGTGCTACCATGTACTGGATGCTACAATGTACCGGACACTACAATGTACTGGGTGCTACAATGTACTGGGCACTGCAATGTAATGGGCGCTACCATGTACTGGGCGCTACAATGTGCTGGGTGCTACAATGTACTGGGCGCTACCATGTATTGGACACTACAATGTACTGGTGCCTACAATGTACTGGGCACTACAATGTACTGGGCACTGCAATGTACTGGGCACTGCAATGTAATGGGCGCTACCATGTACTGGGCGCTACAATGTACTGGGCGCTACCATGTACTGGGCGCTACCATGTATTGGATACTACAATATACTGGTGCCTACAATGTACTGGGCGCTACCATGTACTGGGCACTGCAATGTACTGGACACTACAATATACTGGTGCCTACAATGCACTGGGCACTACAATGTACTGGGTGCTACAGTGTACTGGGCGCTACCATGTAATAGACGCTATAATGTACTGGTGCCTACAATGTACTGGGCGCTACAATATACTGGGCGCTACCATGTATTAGACGCTACAATATACTGGTGCCTACAATGTACTGGGCGCTACAATGTACTGGGCGCTACCATGTACTGGACACTACAATGTACTGGGCACTGCAATGTACTGGGCACTACAATGTACTGGGCACTACAATGTACTGGGCGCTACCATGTACTGGGCACTACAATGTACTGGGCACTACAATGTACTGGGCGCTACCATGTACTGGACACTACAATGTACTGGGCGCTACCATGTACTGGGCACTACAATGTACTGGGCGCTACCATGTACTGGACACTACAATGTACTGGGCACTGCAATGTACTGGGCACTGCAATGTACTGGGCACTACAATGTACTGGGCGCTACAATGTACTGGGCGCTACCATGTACTGGACACTACAATGTACTGGGCACTGCAATGTACTGGGCACTGCAATGTACTGGGCACTACAATGTACTGGGCGCTACCATGTACTGGGCACTACAATGTACTGGGCGCTACCATGTACTGGACACTACAATGTACTGGGCACTGCAATGTACTGGGCACTGCAATGTACTGGGCGCTACAATGTACTGGGCGCTACCATGTACTGGGCACTACAATGTACTGGGCGCTACAATGTACTGGGCGCTACCATGTACTGGGCACTACAATGTACTGGGCACTACCATGTACTGGGCGCTACCATGTATTGGACACTACAATATACTGGTGCCTACAATGTACTGGGAACTACAATGTACTGGGCGCTACCATGTACTGGGCACTGCAATGTACTGGACACTACAATATACTGGTGCCTACAATGCACTGGGCACTACAATGTACTGGGTGCTACAGTGTACTGGGCGCTACCATGTAATAGACGCTATAATGTACTGGTGCCTACAATGTACTGGGCGCTACAATATACTGGGCGCTACCATGTATTAGACGCTACAATATACTGGTGCCTACAATGTACTGGGCGCTACAATGTACTGGGTGCTACAGTGTACTGGGCGCTACAATGTACTGGGCGCTACCATGTACTGGACACTACAATGTACTGGGCACTACAATGTACTGGGCACTGCAATGTACTGGGCACTACAATGTACTGGGCGCTACAATGTACTGGGCGCTACCATGTACTGGACACTACAATGTACTGGGCACTGCAATGTACTGGGCGCTACCATGTACTGGGCGCTACAATGTACTGGGCGCTACCATGTACTGGGCGCTACCATGTATTGGACACTACAATGTACTGGGCGCTACAATGTACTGGGCGCTACCATGTACTGGACACTACAATGTACTGGGCACTGCAATGTAATGGGCACTACCATGTACTGGGCGCTACAATGTACTGGGCGCTACCATGTATTGGACACTACAATGTACTGGGCACTGCAATGTAATGGGCGCTACCATGTACTGGGCACTACAATGTACTGGGCGCTACCATGTACTGGGCACTACAATGTACTGGGCACTACCATGTACTGGGCGCTACCATGTATTGGACACTACAATATACTGGTGCCTACAATGTACTGGGCACTACAATGTACTGGGCGCTACCATGTACTGGGTGCTACAGTGTACTGGGCGCTACCATGTAATAGACGCTATAATGTACTGGGTGCTACAATGTACTGGGCGCTACCATGTACTGGGCGCTACCATGTACTGGGCACTGCAATGTACTGGACACTTCAATATACTGGTGCCTACAATGTACTGGGCACTACAATGTACTGGGCGCTACCATGTACTGGGCACTGCAATGTACTGGACACTTCAATATACTGGTGCCTACAATGTACTGGGCACTACAATGTACTGGGTGCTACAGTGTACTGGGCGCTACCATGTACTGGACACTACAATATACTGGTGCCTACAATGTACTGGGCACTACAATGTACTGGGTGCTACAGTGTACTGGGCGCTACCATGTACTGGGCACTGCAATGTACTGGACACTTCAATGTACTGGGCGCTACCATGTATTGGACACTACAATATACTGGTGCCTACAATGTACTGGGCACTACAATGTACTGGGCGCTACCATGTACTGGGCGCTACCATGTACTGGGCACTGGAATGTACTGGACACTTCAATATACTGGTGCCTACAATGTACTGGGCACTACAATATACTGGGTGCTACAGTGTACTGGGCGCTACCATGTACTGGGCACTGCAATGTACTGGACACTTCAATGTACTGGGCGCTACCATGTATTGGACACTACAATATACTGGTGCCTACAATGTACTGGGCACTACAATGTACTGGGCGCTACCATGTACTGGGCACTGGAATGTACTGGACACTACAATATACTGGTGCCTACAATGCACTGGGCACTACAGTGCACTGGGCGCTACCATGTACTAGACCCTACAATATACTGGATGTTACCATGTACTGGCCACTACTATGCACTGGTGCCTACAATGTACTGGGCGCTAACATGTATTAGACAGTACAATGTACTGGACGTTACTATGCACTGGTACCTACAATGTACTGGACACTACAATGTACTGGGCACTACCATGTACTGGGCACTACCATGTACTGGGCGCTACCATGTACTGGGCACTACAATGTACTGGGCACTACAATGTACTGGGCGCTACCATGTACTGGGCACTACAATGTACTGGGCGCTACCATGTACTGGGCACTACCATGTACTGGGCGCTACCATGTACTGGGCACTACAATGTACTGGGCAGTACCATGTATTGGACACTACAATATACTGGTGCCTACAATGTACTGGGCGCTACAATGTACTGGGCGCTTCCATGTACTGGGCACTGCAATGTACTGGGCACTATAATGTTCTGGGTGCTACAATCTACTGAGTGCTACAATGCACGGGGCACTGTAATGTACTGGGCACTACAATGTACTGGGCACTACAATGTACTGGGCGCTACACTGGCAGATTTACAATTTTCACTTGGCAACATCCACTGCTGCTCGTTTTTGAAAATCACCCATGAAGTTCCAGTTCCAGTCTGATCTCCACTCACAGTAGGTCTTTTCTGCTCTCCCGATCCAGTCTTCAGCGCTGATGATGTCTCATGTGACATCACGACATGCGTGGTCCGTTGATGTAATTACGTCAATGCACGACCTGTCGCCATTTTACCGGCTTTGCCGAAGCAAATTGCAAAAAAAAAAGCAATTACGGTAGCAGAAAAATTCTGATTCATGCTAAACAATATTTTTTTGTAAAATTTTAAGCAAATCCTTTTCACCTCAAATTGATTTGCTCCTCTCCAGCAGGGATCATGAGTGGAATCGGGTAAGAGGAGCCGATGGCGTGACGTCGCTGCGTTGTGCCAGCCTGCTAGGTGGTGGGTTCAGAAGGAGATTCAGTCGCTGAGTATATCAGGACTTAATGAAGATAAGCTTTATTTTTGGGGCAGCACAAAGGGGTGTTATTATTAGAATTATTTTTAAAGCTGCCAGGGGGCATTATTGCTTTTTAAAGGGGAACTCAGGGGACATAGTTACTTTTCAAAAATGGCACTTGTGGGCATTATTACCTTTCAATGAGGAAAATCTCAGGACATTATTATAATTTTTTTAAGCGGTAAGGGGCATAATTCCTTTTTTCTGGTACCTCTCAGTCATTATTACTTTTTAAGGGGGGGAGGCGTTTAGAGGCATCATTATATAAGTGAGTAGAGAAACGTAATCAACAATGGAACACACGGGGCTTTGTCTGGGGGTAAAAATGGGGGCACGATCACTTATTAGGATGGACACCCTATTTTCTAGGCTGATTTGAGGGGGGGAATTATTATTTTCTATAAGGGATACAAAGGTCATTATTATTGTCTCAAGGGTACATGAGAGGTATTATTACCGCGTGGGAACACAGAGGGGGCACTATTACAGTTTGGAAAAATTGAAAACGGCTCTATTCCTGCCTGGGGCAATGTCACTAATTATTTTTAAGGGCACTGTTTGTGGGGACACTGTCTGGTTAGCCTTATTTGGCGGCAAGTTGTGGAGTTATTATAGTAAAAAAGCATTTTTTTTTTAAGTTTTGGGGTCACAGTGCAACACAGCCGGTGCAGGGATGGGGAAAATGGGGCAGCAAGAGGGACAGAATTGGGGGGTGGCAGGGGTAGGATGGGAAGTTTACTTAAGTTTGTATATGATGGGAACGGATTTGCATACTATGGAAGTAAACTGTAAAAGAGATCTTGTAAACATTGAGGGTTTGATAGAAAAAGATTATTAATTATCTCTTCTTTCTGTAACTGTATAACCCCTCTAACTCATATGTAAAAATCCTCACATTTCGACCTCTTCAGAGCTTTATTTGTATCCATTTCATTGTCCATAAACAATAAACTAGAGAAACGCGTGGGAGGTAAAACCGACTGAAGTAACTTCTTCCCGGGGCCCAAGGACTTAATCAAAAGCAATTTAGTCAATGCAGAAAGAAAAATGTCCAACTGTTATAATACGTTATTTTAATGGTAACGTACCTGAAATAATGGCTTGTGTAATCAGATCATGGACTGTCAGCTCTCGCGAGCGTGGCCGTCATCTTTATTGTTTGAATTGTTTAGTATTTTTTTACACGGATTGTACAAGTCTCCTCTGAATTGTAAAGTTCTGCGGAATATGTTGGCGCTACAGAAATTAAAACTATTATTATTATCTGTCCTATTATTATGCTTTTAGTAGCCATACTAGTCTGATATATCCAGGAACAGTCCCCGTTTTCATGCCTCATGGCTTGCTATCCATTTCTTTTCAGTAGGTGATTCCTTTTCATTAACATTCTGCCAGCACTATAAGTGCCAGAACCTCGTTTCTTTCATTTTCCAGCAGGTGTTAGCCATTGCCTGCTACAAAACTCAATATTATTTCTTTATTATTCCTGTAAGACATGGCAGTTGGATAACAGCTAATGACCTGCCCCCATTTCCTGCAGAGAGAATAAGACCCGGCCCTACTTCCTACAGAGCGAATAAAACCTGCCCCCACTTCCTGCAGAGCTAATAAGGCCCACCCCCACTTCCTGCAGAGATAATAAGGCCCACCCGCACTTTCTGCAGAGAACATAAGACCCACCCCCACTTCCTGCAGAGATAATAAGGCCCACCCGCACTTTCTGCAGAGAAAATAAGACCCACCCCTACTTCCTGCAGAGATAATAAGACCCACCCCTACTTCCTGCAGAGATAATAAGACCCATCCCTACTTCCTGCAGAGATAATAAGACCCACCCCTACTTCCTGCAGAGATAATAAGACCCACCCCTACTTCCTGCAGAGATAATAAGACCCACCCCTACTTCCTGCAGAGATAATAAGCCCCACCCCTACTTCCTGCAGAGATAATAAGCCACACCCCTACTTCCTGCAGAGATAATAAGCCCCACCCCTACTTCCTGCAGAGATAATAAGGCCCACCCGCACTTCCTGCAGGAATAATAAGACCCACCCCTACTGTGGCTACTTTCAGTTTGAACAAAGGATGGGGATTCATAGAGAGTATTGAGAGTCCTCAGAACTTTTTGTGAAATGTTGAGATGTGTCTCTTAAAGGGACACCCGTATCGTAACTTTCACCCAGGAGATCAAGTGACATTAACTCAGCACAGGGGTGAAAGGGGATGGTATGCCCTTAATTTGAAAAGATGCACATGGAAGCATGCAGATTCGGTGCGGTCACAGGCAACACAAACCCCGGTGATGAACTAGTACCATTAGAGTCACCCGTTGTGACATTGGAAAGAAACTATCCCCAACCAGGAGGTTACAGACCTGAAGATCTGCCCTGGAAGAGGAAGTAAATAAATGCGAGGCAACAGTTAGTTACCTGATTAAGAATGTTTAATATTGTTTATTAAAGTTTAAAGGACAAAAAGGTCATGAACAGTGAATAACCTGAAAACTTTTGTTGTAAGTAGTTAGCACTTACAGTTCTCCATATTGGTTTTACAATGCACTGACAGCATGGGTAGAACCCTTTTTGTTCAAAAGTGACCAAGAACCCAAACCGTTTGGCGTGGCCAAACAAAGGTCTGAGTAGTTATGCCTTGCAGCCCGCCCAAAGCCTACGTTGGGTGTTTGGGATGGGTCCCCCATACTACTACAGTTGGTGAGAAGGACACCCCGATTCGGGATCTCACAACTTGCTGCATGGAAGTGTTAATGATGTTATGTTTTGCACTTAAATGTTATGTTTTGCACTTAAATGACATTAACACTTTTGATATGTTTGCACTTTTGGTATTTATATATATGTAACGTTTAAGAAAAGCACCTCCCATAAAGGGAAGATGAGTTGATGTTACCTGCTACCTGTTGAAGTGCATTTCCACAAAAATTTTGTATGTATTCACCTGTTTTTGCTTTTTTCCAGCCTGGGACGTGCTGTGTTTAAAAGAGGGGTATGTGGTGCCTCTGAAGGTCCAGTTGCCACAGAGGTACTGCATCTCAGTTAGAGGTGTGGTACCCCAACTCTCTGATAAGGAGGGGATTCTATACAGAACCCTAACACTAGCACCCAACACCAGACCTCCTCAGGCCAGGGAGGGATTAGGTAGAAGGTGTGGGTGGAGAAAGTGAAGAGGGGAGGAGAGAGATAGTAAGTGAGCAGTTTGTGGGAAGGAAGGGAGGAGAGCAGATGTGTGGAGAGCTGAAGCTGGGGACTGGAGCTAGTAGGGTCTCATCCCAGCAGGAAAGAAAGAAAATAATGGAGAGAAGCTCCCAGGAAGAAAAAAAGAAAGGGTTCTAGGGGCACGGGAAGTGCTGAAACCACCCATGAGGCCCGCATTCAGGCTGACCAGCATCAGGGGAGGACCAGGTTGCAGTAAGAGGAACCGGCCCCTGATCTAGTGGAAGAACTACAAGTCTCAAATATGAACCCGGAGGCTGTCGTGTCTGTAAGTGCGACAGTAATTCTCACACCTACTCGCCGAAAAGGTAGACATAGAGGGTCAAGGAGAAAGAGAAGATGTCGCCCGGCAGGACCTGCGACTACCGACTCGGGAAATTGGGTGTGAAGCGCAGGGCAGGAGAGGAGGCAGGCAGCGCAGTGAGATGGCCAGGAAAGGCATATAAATGGGGGGTTCTGGACAGATGCCCCAAGTTACCGGAGAGTTTTCTGGACAACTAACCTGGAGGACACAGGACTCCAGCTGGGGGGAATAACATCTGAACTGTAAGTAAAACATGACTGCATCTTGCTGTGTCCTCTCAATTCTTTCCTGCGACGCTTGCCCTGCACCACCACCACCACCATCAGAACTTTATTACACATCTTTAACTGCCCTGGGGCCTCGCTCTCTCTGTAGGGAACAGAATCATCACAGCTGCATCACCATCGGCCTCAGTGGACTACTTAAGCAGCGTCGGCCACATATAGCCGAACACCACAGATGGTGTTACAAACATAATCCCCTTTTCCTGTATAGACTTTATTCCCATTATCCATCGTTCATTTCCTACTCCTTTAATTGCGCGCCCAGGGCCACGGACAGGGTCAGTTGCTGCCGTGACCACCCCTTTAAGAGCCATCCAACCTGGCTCCAAGTACCCCACTGCCCTAGCGGGTGTTGCATTTCATCTACTTGCAAGAGATCAGTCAGCTGGGAGCTTAAGTAGAGTGTGGGGCTCTCCAATTAGTAGAGGAAGGGAGTTGATAACTCCACACACCCATGCTATGAGACTGAGTGGCACTGCTGGTACCAGCCCCCCAAATCATAGTGGCTGAAAAGACCCTGTGCCGTCCAGGGCTTCAGGTTCCTTCTGGTCTCCTCCGTCACCAGCAGAATAAATACGGCGGTGCCTGGCGACAAAAGCAGACATCGCAGGAGCAGGTCCTGGCGGAAATGTGATACTCAGATTTATCATGCAGAAGATGCTTCAGGAAACTCTGGAGTTTTTTTTTTCTTGATGTGTCTGTTATGTTATTTTCTCGGTTGTTTCTTGAGCATTTTTCTGACATTTTCCTCAGTGAAATCGAAAGAAGTGAACTGGAGTATAACTTGGTATGCATGCTACGTGTAGGAGCATGTTCAGACAAAACCTAAGCTAGAAACAAAGTGAACATATACCTTTCTTTTGAGCTGGACATTACGTTTACATAGTGTCTCATGGCTCGGTATCCATAGTTGGGCCCTTGACCACTATTCACATTGAGGTCATTTTTTGACACGCTGTAAGGTTCTAATACTAGAGGTTAGGACTGTCCGGACTGGGTCACCTTGGCGCTGGTGGGATGGCTTTTACGTTTTTCTTTTTTTTCAGTGTTTCCTAAATTCCCTATGTTATTTATATGCACTATTGCGTTTTACTTATAGCAGGATATATGTTCATTTTGTTTCTATCTCAGGTTTTGTGAATTTTTTTCAGCCAGCGTTTTTTGGGCTTTCCCATTGTTTTTGTGACTTTTTTTACTGTTTTTTTTTTCCAATTATTTTTTCTCACTCCATTGAATAACAAAGAAACTGCTAGTGTTTTTTGTAAAGCAAAATTATGGCAAAAAACTCTAAAAACCATCCAGGCATGCTATGGGCTTCTTTTAAGCTTTTCCTATTGACTTTTATTGTAAAGTGCAATGCGTCTTCCAAGCAAAAAAACGCCAGACGGGACATGTCACATTGAAAAGCCGGAACATGCCCACAACGAGTGGTTCTCACATAGAAATGCACGTTAGTTTTTTTGAACGCTTTTTAATAGGTTTCTGCTTTGAAATCCGCCTGAAAATGTCGTCGTGTGCACATAGCCACCAAGTTTTTTCGAAACATGAAGCAGAGAAAAACTCACAAAATTCTGAATATATGACCGACAAAGTGGTTTTACAGCAGAAATGACTGAGAAGTGTCTTTGATGTGTATTTTTAGTGATATTTTGGACCGGACCACAAACACCTTAAAAAACTCTACGTGGATGTCCCCTTAGGGCAGGTGCAGACGAGTGTATTTGCTGTCCAAGTGCGATGCGCCAAAACATTGGTTCGTAGCTTGACCTATGTTAGTTCACATTTCCAATTTTTTTCCTTGGCAAAGCTGGTCTGGGAAAACAAAAAAATTATCGCATGCCCACGTTTGATCCTATTTTCGGATCACACTCGGGCCAAGCAAGTCAATGAGTGTTTGGGAAACTTTGGATTACCCTCACATGACATCCGAGTGCAGTCCGATTTCCGTGTACTGACACAATGGAGAAGATGGAGAAAATTTTTTTCTCCATCTTCGCAACCAAGAGAATCGGATCACACTGTCATCAAGATGTTATCAGAGAGTCATTTGCATGATTGGTCTGATTCTCTCGCATGAGAGTATCCATGGCCATTCGCACCTGTCCTGTTAGGCATAGGGCCCCGGGGACCTTACTTGCTTTTTTTGCTTCAATTACTGCTGTTTTGTTATATATTGATTAGTCCTCTGGGCCAAGTCAGGTACTGAGACCCGCGGGCACTGTTACCTCCTCACCCCTGTAGCTACTCCTCTGAGGCTCTCTTTACATACCAGGGACCATTGCTATGCCACCATTACTTCCAGCCAGCATGGCCATATAGACTCTACTATAGGTGAGGAATGTACAGGATTTATTAATGCACAATGTCCTTCTCGAGAGGTACCTCGTCTCTGACATTTAATTTCCTGTCCTTGGGTGGATATGGCAATGCCTTACACATGCCCTTTTGGCAGAGACACAATATCCATCCCCATAGTCGCTTGATTTGTGATCCTGATTGAATTCCTCGTGGCGGTGAATCGTTCCCCGTATGCGGAGCACCGTTACTAGGCAATAATTCCTAAGTCTCTTGTAGTGACAAAGCAAATCCGTAGCTCCGGAGGATGTGAGCCGTATTGACCACAGTCACATGATCGTTGTTTGTGTGTTCATTCCATTATCGAGCTTTTTGTTTGTTTGTTTTTTATCTTATTTTTACTGTTTTATTTGCTCTTTTGATAATCCATCCTTCCAAATGTATTTACTCATCCCAAACTGAAGAGCCATAAAAAAAAAATTAGGAAGTCTGACATATTGAAAGTAGAGTTTCACAACGAGGGATGGATTTCTCCACATGATTTACCTCTGTCCTCCTTATATTGCTCTCTCCTCATTGTAGATGTGCTTGAAGTTGGTCTCCCCTTAGGTCAATCCTTACTTGCTGTGATAGGACAATGAGTTTTTTCCCACTGTTGGGAACCTCTGCGATCAGATGTGATCTAGAACTTTGCTGTAAGTATTTAATTTCCCTACAGTGCCTCCACAGGTGAAATGAAGTATTACATAATCATAATGCAAATACCTTGAAGGTCCTCCAGGGCAAGAGAAATGGTCATTAGGATCCTGAATATGAGACCCCTTTTGATTAGCTCAGAATTCCCTAATAATGTTTTTTAAACTCTTTTTATTGTCCATATTCTTGATGTAGCACCTACCCCCTGTGGTTTCTACCGAAATAAATGTACAGCACCAGGAATCCAAACTTTGTTGTATGTTCTCCAAGCTATTTCATGTCTGGTTGGATTAAAGACCTTGCCAACTAACTGACTATCTTTCCCCTTGTTCCCAATATTCATACTAAAGCCCACCATAGTATATAGATTGTTGTTGACAGATCGATGGTTTGGCCAATCATTTGGTCAATGGCTGTCTTCCAACCCTCCCATACATAGGAACGGTCATCTGGGTGAGCGCTCCGGTGTTCTCTTCGAGAGAGAACCCTATGGAGGAATCGTATCTGTTAGAGAACAAAATGATTGGCTGTCGGAAATTGGACATGCTGGAATTTCTTATCTCCCGACATCATCTGTCATTTTTTGCGTGACAAGTTGTTGACATCATTCACTTTACAAAGATAATTTATGGAAAAACAGGAGGAAAACTCCCAAATCCAGTGAAATTGTAAAACAAAACAAAAACAAAACTCCACAATTAGTGTTTGAATTTTGTTTTTATAGTGTTCATTGTGCGATTAAAAAAATGAGCTGCATGAATCTTCAGTCCAATTACGATCTTCAATTTTGTTATTTTAGAGAGGGGAAACAAAAATTTCTGAAACATGTAAAAAATTGGGATTAAGCTTTACAGGATGACTAATATGGATTTTTTTTTAGCAAGGGGACGTGTCTTAGAATATCCTCTGGGGCGTGTCTTTAGGCTGCTCTGCATAATTAACCTATGAGCCACGCCCCTATTGTAAAGACCATGAAAATAAGCACTAAATAAAAAGGCCCACATCTCTGGAACCGTATGGTGGATTTAAATAAAACAAAAAAAAAAAAAATGAATATTCAGGAGAAAAACAGGAATAAAATAAGAACAAAATCTGGTCACTTTTGTACTGATGACTGCTCTTTTTTTTAATTCCATACAAGAGCACTGGTAAAAAAGGAACCTTTGCGAAAACTCCCTAAGGATAAGATGGACAACTTGAAGCTTGGTGGCTCCACTGCAAAAACGCCAACAGGGCCCTCAACAATCATAGGTCTGACTCTTTAAAGGAACCTTGTGGGTTGTCATAGCCTCCAGAGTATGGGTGTGGCTGCAACCTCTGCACCCACTATACATACACCACTGGGTAAGGCTAGTCCTGGTGTTCAGGTCGTTATGTGGCTGTGATTTTCTAATTGACTATTAAACAATTATTCGATTTTGTAGGAAACAACCGCCTTAATATTCAGTCTTTTTGCTGAGCATTTGGAGTGGAAGCTACTTGTAAACTCTCCAGAAATCCTCCTCAAAAACTTACAGTTTACACTCCAAAAACCCAGCAAAAAGACAGCGTGAACACGTCCTTGAGGCTATGCTATGGTAATGCAGAGTTTTTTTGAGGCATTCAAAAACCAATTGGAAACTGTGGCAGGAAACGATCTTTGTTTAGGAAGTTTTTCGTAGAGCATTTCTTTTCCTAAAAAAAATAGTTAAGAGCTTTGGAAGAGTTTTTTTTTTCTTTTCCAAGGTGTTTCTTTGCAGCCTTTTTGAAAGGTACCTAGTTTGCAGAGGTTCTCTTCAAAGAAATTAAAGGCACTTTCTTTTTTCTTACGTAAGGCATTTTTCAAAACCCTTTTAGACCACGTTCACACGGTCAGTATTTTACATCAGTACTTGTAAGCCAAAATCAGGAGTGGAACAATCAGAGGAAAAGTCTAATAGAAACACGTCACCACTTCTGTATTTATCGCCCACTCCTGGTTTTGGCTTACAAATACTGATGCAAAATACTGACCAAATACTGACCGTGTGAACGTTGCCTTAGAAAGAAAAAAATTCTTACATGAACAGCAAAGAGGAATAGAAAACTTTATCAAACATTTTATTTCAGGATTTTGGAGAAGATCTTTTCCGAAACCGAAAAAAAAACAAAACCCCAAAACAAAATTCTGTGTGAACGTAGCCTAATGGTTTGCTGGTTAGTACATCCTGCACGCTGGATTACCCCTATTAACCCCTTGTAGGACACATGGTACAGACTCCCTAAAGAAAAAACAGCACAACATTGATTTTCGCCAATAATTTATTTATTTATGAAGTGTCATTAGTGTAAAAGTATAACTCCTCGTCCATTATTATATAAATGTAAAAAAAAGAAATGTCTCCGATGCAGGCTCATCGGTCACACACTCGACCTGTTTGTATTGTTGGACTATGGCCTTGTACGGAGGCATCGAATCAGAATGACCTATTAATTGTCCCATCTGTCACATGTCAGGACGAATACGTCTATCACAATACCCCGACCCTGGCACAGACTAAAAATTCAGCCCGTTAAGTCTGATTGTTCATTTGAATTACAGATTTGACGTGATACTACTCATACCCTGCGCTGACTTGACACGTGCAATTGATTTAATTACCGTACATGCGTCGAATGGTAATTAGAGTTTTTCTTATTTTTTTTTTGTTTTTTTTTTTCCAAATATTCATAAGTTGCCAGGTCTAAAGATAGGAATATCTAATATACAATACCCAAGCTCCCATCCCCCCACTCTCTGCTATTTGGCTTTTCCGCCTATCTATATTGCACCTGCTCCCTTGTTAACTGTTTGTAATCGATTCAGCTTTTCTCTCATCTCCCCATCCAGATGGAGATTGAGCCATTACAGAACCATCACAGGTTTTTTTTTTTTTTCAAAATTATCCCTCATATCCAAGTTTAGAAAAAAAGAAAAAGATACAGATGGCGCCAATAGCAAAATGAATTGAATTAACATAATTATTCACTAAAGTTTTTCTTGGAATGTTCAGAGAAATAAAAAAAATCATATATAATACATCATTAGCAAATCGGTCAGTAGCAGTAATAAATAGTGTTTAAGATCACAAAACATTACCCCAAATTACTTAATAAATAGAACTATATATATATATTGTCTTTCATGTATATATATATACATATATATATATTTAATTTATATATGAAATATATATTTACACATATATAGAGATATTAAAATATATATGAGCATATATAAATAGATATTCTAATATCTGTATATATGTATGAATATGTATAAATACATATATTTATATATATATATATATAAATATATATTTGTATTTTTAAATATATAAATATATATATATATATATATATATATATATATATATATATATATACGTAAGCAAATCAATTTTAATGATTTTTTTCATTTTTTTCACATTTAAGTCACGGATGGAAATCCTTTTAATACAATAAATTCAATTTTACAAAATGGGATTTTATTGCATCATTGTTTTGATATTTTTAAGTTAGGCAACGGCTATTATTTTCTCTCCAATATTCATTAGGTTATGCTGGCTTTTTTTGGGAAAGGACAGGAGGAGCAAGGAACAGTTAATGCAATTTTTTGAGCCAGAGGAATTAGCAAAATGGAGAATCTTTAATACTTCTTTTAAATCCAATTCTGGCTTTGGTTCCATAAACTGACCCCAAAAACTTATTTCTCCTCCCTCACCCCCCCCTCCAAAAAACAACCTTTAAGAAACATGCAGTGTGTTAAACCACGCTTTATTCACACATCAGTATTTTTTTATCAGGATTTCTACTCCAAAACCAGGAGCGTCCCCTAAACGCAGGGCAGGTGTCAATCTGTCAATTACAGTTTTCCTCTGTAGGTTCCACTCCTAGTTTTGGCCATCAAACACTGCTGAAGAATACTGACCAAATACTGATGTGCGAATAAGCCCTAAAGGAAAGTTCTCTTTTAATTTTCGTGCGCTCGCCAAAGGATAGACAACTAAGACCCTCAAAAAGCCAAGGACGAAGCAAAAGTACAATATCAAGTGTATAAAATGTTATGTTAGAAAGATAGCAAACATTCACAGTTCCCTTTAGAAAAAGAACACAACCAAAAGGACAAAAAAACACAGAAAAAAAAAAAAAAAGAAACAAAACGATCAAATACAAACGTCAACAGGAATAAAAAATAATGCCTGGATTTTATCAAAGATACGATATCAAAGTTTTTTTTTTAACTTTGAAAGAAAAAAGACAAGACAACCCCATATAGTAAAAAATATTACAATCAAAGTATTGAAATCTTCCCAGTTTCAGGCTAGAAACAACGTAAACTGGTTTATCTCAGCTGTCCACACGCGTCCATTGCACTCTTACACTTCACCCATTTCCTCCTTCCTTTAAAGTGCGGTTGTATCAGTTCTTCGCATCACTTCAAACAGCTTCTAAAAGCCTTTGTCTATTTTCGCCCCCCATCGTTGCCGTCATCAAAAATAAAAAATATTTTTAAAAAATCTCCTCTTCGCTTTTGGCCGTCTTTCTTGCTCCTTCGACAGACGGGGATGGAGAAACAAAAGGCGAAACGCGTTGCTTCAGACATTTTTTTTGTTGTAAGACATTATTTATTTTCTTACTTTTGCTCCTTTCAGTAAGGACCGACAATTACTGCTTCAACCTCTTTGGACGGTCTTCGTTCTTTGACCAAAAAGTTTATCATCCCTTCGGACTTGATGAGAAGATTGCACCCTAAAAAGAAAATTCCAAAGACCACGGTGAGGGACAGAACGCACATGACTGCGATCTGAACCACCCTCATAACGAACAGGTTCTTTTCGTCTACGGCGGGTTCCGGAAATCCATCGTCTGTTACCACCGAAGCTTGGGTGCAACATCCCAGTAGGTTACCCAACACGTTGCTACTGTTGGTGAGAAAAACCACGGCGTCCGTCTGATTCATTGTCCCAAAAGTTAGAGTACGGCGGCGAAAAGTCAAACAGGTGGTCCGGACGCTGCGGCAACTGGAGAAAAGAAATCAAAGAAAAGAGCCCATTAATCATTGGATTTTCCTTCTCCTCCCTCTCCTGCTGCTTCGCCAAGTCAGGGTGGTAGTGTTATAGCGAGGGATAAATCCTCGCCGCTTGCTCACAGTCACTCTGTAAAGTGCCCTCTTTTCTTTTCGGCAATTTTAATCAGTTTCTTTCAGTTCACATGCAGCCAAGCAGAAAAGAAAGCTGCTGTCTTTATCCGTCTACGGTTATTATAAAGCTTCGGGATCCAACCATTAACCAGAGGGAGGTGTTTGCATCCATTAGTAGAGATCTACCGGAGATGTATGGGCACAGCGCCACCCAAAGGGCATCTTCCGCAATTACCGCAAGGTTTCGAAAAACTGAACTGTATTTTATCCCAAGTGAACGGTTTATGTCATGCAACGACGAGCACATTAAAGACACATTTTAAATGTTTTACCAGTCATTCTTAGTAATTATCCAGATAAAAACCGAATGTATATACTCATATTATTAACCCTTTAACGACCAGAGGTATTTCAGTTTTTTGCGTTTTCGTTTTTTGCTCCCCTTCTTCACAGAGCCATAACTTTTTTTTATTTTTTAGTTAAAATGGCCATGTGACAACGTATTTTCTTGCAGGACAAGTTGTACTTTTGATCAATGCCATTGGTTTTAACATATCGTGTACTGGAAAATGGGAAACAAATTCCAAGTGCGGTGAAATTGCAAAAAAATAGCGTAATTCCGCAGTTTTTTTAAATTATGTTCACTAAATGCTAAATCTGACCTGTCATTATGATTCTCCAGGTCATTGCGAGTTCATAGACACCAAACATGTCTAGATTCTTTTGTTATTGATTTGGTGAAAAAAAATCCAAAATTTGGTAAAAAAAAAGCGCCATTTTCCAAGACCTACTGTAGCGTCTCCATTTTTCGTGATCTTATGCTGAGTGAGGGCTTAATTTTTGCGCACTAAGCTGACGTTTTTCGCGGTAGCACTTTGGTGTAGATAAAATCTTTTGATCACCCGTTATTGCATTTTATTGGAAAGTAGCGGTGACCAAAAAACGTAATTCTGACATTTTTTATTTTTTTCTCTTTACACAGTTTAGCATTCAGGTTAATTATTTTTTTTTATATTGATAGATTGGGCAATTCTGAGCACAGCAATACCAAATATGTGTATGTTTGGGGGTGAATTGAACTTTTATATTTTTTTATTTTTTTAAAACTTTTTTTTTACTTTTTGCATGCTTCAATAGTCTCCATGGGAGACTAAAAGCTGCAGTACTTTGATTGCCTCTGCCTCACACTGGCGATGGGATGGTCAGATCTCCTGTGTGTAGCAGAAATGCTCACTTGCTATGAGCGCTGACCACCAGGCAGTGATCATAGCAATCTGGCAATAACAACCATAGAGGTCTGCTGCAGACCTCTGGTTGTCATGTCAACTCATGTGACGGGGTCACCGATGGGCAGGATTAGTGATGCACTTCCGGTAAGTGCGAGTTAAATGCCTCTGTCAGAGATTGACAGAGGAATTTAACTAGTTAACAGCCATGGGTGGATCGCGATTCCACCCGCTGTTGTTGTGGGCACATGTCAGCTGTATAGATTAGCTTTCATGTGCCCGGAAGGGTGCGGGCTTCGACACTGAGAGGGTGAGTCCGACATCAGCATACTTTAACTCCCAATGTTGGAAAGGGGTTAAAGAAGAGCAAATAAACTTTTTTTCAATAATTTTGTTCAGCATGAAAAGTTATGAAACTTTACAAATGAGTTTGTTAGGTGATTTGTCTTCATTACTATGAAAAAACAAAAATGCACGTAAGTGGCTTCCAAACCCCAGCTTTTTCCCAGTCTATTTTCCTGCCTTCAGTTGCATTGATATCAGAACTATCATATCATTTGGAGTACAGATGATGGCAGTGATGGGTCAGCCCTGTCTCCTCCTTCAGTGGTGGGCTTAGCAGAACAATTTCTGTCTGCAGCTTATTCCCAAAGATAGTGATAGAATAACTGAGCTGACCGATTACTGCCATCATCTGCACTCCGAAACTGATCACTGCGTGTGTGATGCACCCTACAAACAGCAGCACACCAGGACTGGGACAAGTGTTGTCTGTAGGATGGAAAAGCAAGTGGGAAAAGAAGCTCACCCACAACTACCTCGCTTTGGCATCATACATGTGCTAAAGGAAATTTATATAATTTTCACTTTTTGGCAGGGGCCATACTTGAAACTTTGGAGAAGTGATATTCAAAAGATTTTAAAAAAGGGTAACACATTCAAGCTGTAGAGAGTGTGAATGAGGAAAAGGAGCAAAGGAGAATTGAGAGCGGAGAGAGAAGCTGCGACTGGGCTTCCTCAACCCTGAAGCGCAGACACCGGTAGCCGGAAGACCGAGGTTGTGGGGGTAACTCTATGCCCCACAGCAGAAACCGGCGGACAGCAGATTGCAAGTTACCTGTCCACCATTAACACCCAAGGACACAGTAACAGATAGAGCATGGGTCATGATAGAGATCCTGTAAAAAGGCTCGAGCTACCTGTCATACGGGTAGTGTCCTACCTATTGGGGACAGAGAGAAAATGTGAGGACCTTTTGTGAGGCCTAAGGCAGCAAGGGACTACAACGGGGAATTCCAGATTCGCTGCCAAGCCGTCCGGACCTTACCTGTACCTGTGATCCGCTACCCTGGACTGTGGCTGCCTGAATTCATCAGTAAACCAGGTAAAGAGACTGCAACCCTGTGTCCTCCGTTTATTTTCCAGCACCACACCATCCTTGCCAAACAAACCGGGAGAGCTGGGGACCCAGCTTCACCTGTTGGAAGTCATACCATCCCTGCTGCCACAACATCACCCCAGAGGACCCCTTTAAGCAGCGTCTGTCACCCCTGACCGAGTACCACAGGTGGTGTCACGAACCTTTATTATGTCACAAACCCCTTTAAAGACTGTCCCTTTAACATGGGTGCCCAGGGCCACGGACCGGGTCACGGCCGCCGTGACACATCCCTTTTAGGCCGGGGTCACACTACAGCGTAATACAGACAAGTGATATGCGATAGAAAATCGCATAGCACTCAGACCAGTATTCCTCTATGGGGCAGCTTACATCACCATTTTTTCCTCGGTGTGCGAGAGAAATCACAGCATGCTGCGATTGTCACCGGCACTCGGCTGAGACTCGTCTCTCTCGCACCCATATAAGCCTATGGGTGCGAGTGAGACAGCGCACATCACTCAGATATCATCCGAGTGATGTGCGCTATACGCTGACCCCGGCAATGGAGGAGATGGAGAAAGTAATTTCTCCGCCTTCTCTGCAGCTGTGCTCCGATTCGCTCTGTGCGAGAGGCTCGGAGCACAGACGCATGACACTCGGCTCCTGATCGCAGCAGAGCAGGAGCCGAGGGTCATTAGCATATCGCATCAGATGCTCTCGCATCGGATGCAATACGCTAGTGTGACCCCGGCCTAAGTACCGGACCCTGTACCAAGTACCCCATGGCCCTGGTGGGCATTCCACATCCTTGGGCACATATCCAGCTGAAATAACTGTTGGAGTCAGGGGAAGCTCCCCTGCCAGAAAGGGGCCAGTAGGGGTCACACGTGATTATTCCTGCTCAGAGCGTGGACTTAACGATCTGCCATCACTTCTGCAAGACGGCATTCACCTTTGTTCTCTCTGGTAAGGCCGGGGTCACACTTGTGTGTGTAATGCGAGAAACTCGCGTGAGTCTCTTACATCAATATCCGGCACTGCCACCGGCGGTTCCGACCAGAGCGTTCAGCTGCATAGAAATACATGCAGCTGCACACTCCGGTCCCGAGTGCCGGCGTCAGTGCCAGGAATTGATGTGAGAGACTCACGCGAGTTTCTCGCATTGCACTCGCGAGTGTAACCCCGGCCTAAAGGCGGTTTCATACGTCCAGATATTTCTGGTGCCTGAGAACACGGTACCGGAGTTATCCGTGTCCGTATGCTCACGTGGTACATCCGTGTGGGATCCGTGTGATGTCCGTGTTTAGCGTCCGTGTGCTGTCTGTGTCTCCGTGTCCGTGTATTGAAAGAATTTGTTTCAATTTTAACCCTATGACTTTAAAAAAGCACATGGACGGCATCCGAGTGTGGTACGTGTTTACACGCATCCATTGACATGTATGGGTCTGTGTGATCCGTGCAGTTGACCAAAAACAGACATGTCTGCGTGTTTTGCACACGGACACACGGTCCATGAAAACACGCTGACATCTGCATAGACCCATTCATTTGAATGTGTCTACATATGTCAGTGTCTCCGGTATGTGAGGAAACTGTCACCACACGTGCCGGAGGCACTGACGTGTGAAACCGGCCTTACGCCAGTCTCACACGTCCAGATAATTCCGGTACCGAAAAAATCGGTACTGGAATTATCCGTGTCTGTGTGTCCGTGAGCTCACGTAGGCCATCCATGTGGCATACGTGCGGCACACGTGTGACGCCCGTGTGCCGACTGGGTACCACACGGAGCGTGCAGGAGACAGCGCTAGAGATAAGCGCTGTCCCCTGCATCTGGTGCTGAAGCCGCCATTCATATCTTCTCTCCAGCAGCGTTCGCAGGGATCTTTATTTTTAACACAAAAAAACAAAAAAAAAAGGATTTTTCATATCTTCTCTCTAGCGAACGCTGCTGGAGAGAAGATATGAATGGCGGCTTCAGCACCACGCGGGGGGGATAGCGCTTACTGTAGCGCTGTCTCCTGCATGGCACACGGACTGCACACGGACAGCGTCCGTGTGCGGTACGTGTTTTACACGGACCCATTGACTTTAATGGGTCCGTGTAATCCGTGCGCTCCCACGAACACTGACATGTCTCCATGTTTTGCACACAGACACACGGTCCGTGAAAACACGCTGACATGTGCAGAGACACATTGATTTCAATGTGTCTACGTGAGTCAGTGTCTCCGGTACGTGAGGAAACTGTCACCTCACGTACCGGAGGCACTGATGTGGGAAACCGGCCTTTTCCTGCCAGGAGATGTAGAAATTTCTGCACTTAATACTTAACATATGCTCACACCCTTAGGCTGTGTGCATACATTGCAGATTTGGTGCATTTTTGTTGCACTGACGTGTGAAACCGGCCTTAGGCTGTGATCGCTCCCTACTTATCCAGACCAGGTGAGGATGGAGTCTTATTGGAAATGTACCAAGGGGAAAACATAGTAACATAGTTAGTAAGGCCGAAAAAAGACATTTGTCCATCCAGTTCAGCCTATATTCCATCATAATAAATACCCAGATCTACGTCCTTCTACAGAACCTAATAATTGTATGATACAATATTGTTCTGCTCCAGGAAGACATCCAGGCCTCTCTTGAACCCCTCGACTGAGTTCGCCATCACCACCTCCTCAGGCAAGCAATTCCAGATTCTCACCGCCCTAACAGTAAAGAATCCTCTTCTATGTTGGTGGAAAAACCTTCTCTCCTCCAGACACAGAGAATGCCCCCTTGTGCCCGTCACCTTCCTTGGTATAAACAGATCCTCAGCGAGATATTTGTATTGTCCCCTTATATACTTATACATGGTTATTAGATCGCCCCTCAGTCGTCTTTTTTCTAGACTAAATAATCCTAATTTCGCTAATCTATCTGGGTATTGTAGTTCTCCCATCCCCTTCATTAATTTTGTTGCCCTCCTTTGTACTCTCTCTAGTTCCATTATATCCTTCCTGAGCACCGGTGCCCAAAACTGGACACAGTACTCCATGTGCGGTCTAACTAGGGATTTGTACAGAGGCAGTATAACATGTAAGTCATGTCTCTCCTGGAAGGCAAAAACTAAATTTGCGAGGTTTGGGTGCAAACTGAATCTTTGCCTTGGTAATTTCTCAGTCAGACATCAGTGATTTTTGTTATAAAAATGACCGATTTTCATCACTGTGGCAGTGTTTACCAGCAGAATTTCATTAGTTTTTTTCTTTGTTAGGCCGGCTTCACACTCAGCGCATGAAAATACGGTCCGTATATTACGGCCGTAATACGCTGAAAAGTCCCGAAAATAGTGGTCCGTAGCTCCTCCGTAGGCAGGGTGTGTCAGCGTTTTTTGCGCATGGCATCCTCCGTATGTAATCCGTATGGCATCCGTACTGCGTGGTTTTCTCGCAGGCTACCAAAACCAACATACCGCTATAGAAGTGATCCATGTGTCCCAAAAAGAAAAGAAAATATATATATACTGTCATATATATATATATATATATATATATATATATATATATATATATATATGTCATTAGACACATATATGCATATATATTAATATTTTTTCCAGCGCTATACAGCTTGAAAGCCGGTAATTCAATTACCGGCTTTTTCTTTCTCCTTCCTAAAACCCGACATGATTTGAGACATGGTTTACATACAGTAAACCATGTCTTCTCTCCATTTTTTTTGCAGATTCCACACTACTAATGTCAGTAGTGTGTATCTGCAAAATTTGCAGCCTGGGAGCTTTCTAGGAAATTTCCCACGATCTATGAACATCCAGCAGAGGGCGCCTCACCGCAAATGAAGCTAAATATAGCTCATTGATCTATTTTTAGCCTCATTCCCTGGGGTTTTGCAGCGAGGAGCAGCCTGCATTAGCAAAGCTCCTTGCTGCAAAATATTTTAACCCCTTCAGAAGGATTTACATCGTTGGACGTTACAGATCTGCGGAGGGTAAGTATATTGTTGGTTTATTATGTTTTTTCTTTCACAGAACGAGGGTCTTCAGTGACTGGATTGGGCGTAGAATAAAATACTCCAACAACCATTGTTTTTATTTCATTAAAATAATTTTAAATAATGTGTTTGTGTTTTATTTAACCCTTTCATTCAATTGGATTAATAATGGATAGGTGTCATAATTGACGCCTCTCCATTATTAATTAGGCTTAATGTCACCTTACAATAGCAAGGTGGCATTAACCCTTCATTACCCCATATCCCACCGCTACACGGGAGTGGGAAGAGAGTGGCCAAGTGCCAGAATAGGCGCATCTTCCAGATGTGCCTGTTCTGGGGTGGCTGGGGGCAGATATTTTTAGCCAGGGGGGGGCCAATAACCGTGGACCCTCTCCAGGCTATTAATATCTGCCCTCAGTCACTGGCTTTACTACTCTGGCGGAGAAAATTGCGCGGGAGCCCACGCCAATTTTTTCCGCCATTTAACCCTTTATTTTAAGAGCTAGAACGGCCAAATTTTGCAGATACACACTACTGACATTAGTAGTGTGGAATCTGCAAAAAAAATGGAGAGAATACATGGTTTACTGTATGTAAACCATGTCTCAAATCATGTCGGGTTTTAGGAAGGAGAAAGAAAAAGCCGGTAATTGAATTACCGGCTTTCAAGCTGTATAGCGCTGGAATAAATATTAATATATATACATATATGTGTCTCACTGACATATATATATATATATATATATACCTATTCTATGTGTACACATTTATTCTACCTATTCTACTGTAAGCTGTCAGTGTGATTTTACTGTACACCGCACTGAATTACCGGCTTTTCTCTCTAACAGCGCTGCGTATTTCTCGCAAGTCACACTGCTTGTCCGTGTGAAATCCGTATTTTTCACGCTTCCATAGACTTTCATTGGCGTATTTCTTGCGCAGTACGGTGACAAACGCAGCATTCTGCGATTTTGTACGGCCGTAGAAAGCCGTATAATACTGATCAGTAAAATACGGCAGATAGGAGCAGGGGCATAGAGAATAATTGTGCCGTATTTTTTGCGAGTTTTACGGACGTAGTTTCTGCGCTCTTACGTCCGTAAAACTCGCAAGTGTGAAGCCGGCCTTAGAAGTATTCTAAGGCCACGGTCACACGTTCAGTATTTGGTCAGTATTTTCCATCAGTATTTGTAAGCCAAAAACAGGAGCGGAACAATCAGAGGAAAACTCTAAGGGTATGTGCACACGTCAGGATTTTATGCAGAAATTTCCTAAGCAAAACCAGAGATTTTCAGCATGAAAGCCGCATGTGTTTTTCTCGCAGTTTTGTTGCGTTTTTTGCATTTTTTTTGCGTGGATTTTTGTGCGGATTTTTCGCTTTTTTTCCGGAGCTTCCCAATTCAATAACATAGTTGGAAATCCGCAAAAATTCCACAAAATTAATGAACAATGCTGCGTATTTTTCAGCATGCGTTTTTTTTGCGGAAAAATCTGCAACGTGCACAAAAATTGCAGAATTCATTGAAAATGATGGGATGCTTAATGTATGCGTTTTTTTTTCCGCAGCGGATTTCGAAAATCCGCAGTGCAAAACCACTGCGGTTTTCACTGTGGATTTTCTTGCAGTTTGTTCTGCGGATTCTTCTGTGGGTTTTCACCAGCACTTTCCTATTGGTGCTGGTTGAAACCCGCTGCGGAATCCGCACAAACAATTGACATGCTGCGGAAAATAATCCGCAGCGTTTCCGCGCGGCTTTTTCCGCAGCATGTGCACAGCGTTTTTTTTTCCCCATAGGTTTACATTGTACTGTAAACTTTGAGAAAACTGCTGCGGATCCGCAGTGGCCAAATCCGCTGCGGATCTGCAGCAAAATCCGCAGCGTGTACACACAGCCTAAAACGATGCAAAGAACAATTTAATCATTTCTAATACCACAACACTTGTTTCCCTTATGATCCCACTGACCCAAACTTAGAAGCCTCGAGAACCCAATGATCAAGGTTCTGTTCAACCATGTGAGCTCGGTGAGTGGTGGTCATCATAGACCAGTCATCAAAATATGAGCTAACCATCGTTTTCATTTTTATTTCATAAATCCTTAGTGCACATGAAAATAAGTAACTCTGTAATAGATCTTATCAGAGAAATCTGCTTCTTTCTCCTCCTGGACTGATCTTTAACGCTCAATTCATGGATAGAATCTGTAAAGTCTGGATTCAGTAAAGACAGATTTTCTCATCACTGAAATAGGAAGTGACAGCTGGTGCTTATAAAGTTCTATAGAGAGGGGAAAAATGACAGCTATATACACACTCTGCTGCAGGTTCTGAAACAACACTTCTCCATAGAACTTTATGAGCACCAACTGTCTTCTTCTATCTCAGTAATGGGAAAATCTCTATTCACTCAAGAAGACACATCTTACCCTGGAATTGATAATTACTGATCAGTCCGGGAGGATAAAGAAGCAGATTTCTCTGATAAAATGTATTACAAGATTTATTATTTTCACGTGCACTATTGATTTATGAAACAAAAAAACGAATAAATAAAACTATATTTACCTTTTATTATATCGTATGTCCCATGCAATCCTTCTATCTAAGGCCGGTTTCACACGTCAGTGGCTCCGGTACGTGAGGTGACAGTTTCCTCATGTACCGGAGCCACTGACGCACGTAGACGCATTAAAATCAATGCATCTGCCAAACACGGAGACATGTCAGTGTTCGTGGGAGCGCACGTATTACACGGACCCATTAAAGTCAATGGGTCCGTGTAAAACACGTACCGCACACGGACGTTGTCCGTGTGCAGTCCGTGTGCCGTGCAGGAGACAGCGCTACATTAAGCGCTGACCCCCCCACTGGTGCTGAAGCCGCGATTCATATCTTCCCTGCAGCAGCGTTTGCTGTAGAGAAGATATGAATAATAGTGTTTAAAATAAAGATCTATGCGCCCCCCACCCGCTGTTCTGAAAATACTCACCCGGCTCCCTCGCTGGCGCTGCTTCCTGTTCTGGCCGCATCTTCTCCTGTATGCGGTCACGTGGGGCCGCCGTTTACAGTCATGAATATGCGGCTCCACCTCCCATACGGGTGGAGACGCATATTCATTACTGTAAATGAGCGGCCCCACGTGACCACATACAGGAGAAGAGGGAGCGAGCCGGGTGAGTATTTTCAGAATAGCGGGGGGGCACACAGGGGGTGGGAGGGCGGGCGCACATAGATCTTTATTTTAAACACAATTATTCATATCTTCTCTACAGCAAACGCTGCTGCAGGGAAGATATGAATGGGGCTTCAGCACCAGATGCTGGTACGTGTGGTTCCCAGCACGGTGCGTGTGGTACCCAGTGGGCACACGGGCGGCACACGTGTGCCGCACGTGTGCCACACTGATGTGCCACAGAAACGTAGGGGCACACGGACACGGATAATTCCGGTACCGATTTTTTTCCGGTACCAGAATTATCTGGACGTGTGAGACTGGCCTAAAGGGTGCATCTTCCTCGCTGTCTTCATGGATTTCACGCATGGTCTCTTCCTCATCTCCAGGCCACGTTCACACGTTCAGTATTTGGTCGGTATTTTACATCAGTATTTGTAGCCAAAACCAGGAGTGGAACAATCAGAGGAAAAGTATAATAGAAACATATGCACCACTTCTGGATTTATCACCCACTCCTGGTTTTGGCTTACAAATACTGATGTAAAATACTGACCAAATCCTGAACGTGTGAACATGGACCTAATTATTATTATTACCGTATTATTATGGGCATGTTCTTGGGCATCTCCAAAAGCGAGTCCTTTCGAAAAAAAATAAAGGGTTAAATGCTTTTTTTTGGAACTGCCCGACTATAATCTTTTGAAATTTTGAAAAATGAAGATGTGACTCCACAAAGCATTTAAATCAAAGTAAAGTACAAAGATAATAATAATAAAATAATAATAATAATAGTGATATGGATCTGACCTGTCGGGAATATTGCAAGGAGTGAGCAGATTTCTTCAGATGCCCTGCGAGTGACTCGAGGACCCTATAAGGGAAGAATTCTTGGAAGGATTTTACCACCTGATTTCTAGAACAGTTTTATTCTGGCAGAGGCGGAAGGAGCGCAGAAGAATTTGCATGAAACGGCAGAACTAATAGCTCCGAGATGAACTGTTGCTGTGATGCCCCATAGTCCCAGGGTAATAGAATGTCATCATATTGTCCCCATGGAGCAGGCAATGGTTCACCTTTTCTAGTGACTTATAATATGCCGGCATCATAAGATTCACTTATATAAAATGTTTGTTGAACCCTTTGAACACCAGATAATTGTTGTTAACTGTATTTCCTTTTCTTTGCTGCTATGTATCAGTAAAAAAAAAAATAATAAATAATAATAAAAAGATAATGATACTATATATATATATATATATATATATATATATATATATACACATATATGTAGAACAAAATATATATACAGTACAGACCAATTGTTTGGACACACCTTCTCATTTAAAGATTTATCTGTATTTTCATGACTATGAAAATTGTACATTCACACTGAAGGCATCAAAACTATGAAGTAACACATGTGGAATTATATACTTAACAAAAAAGTGTGAAAACAACTGAAATTATGTCTTATATTGTAGGTTCTTCAAAGTAGCCACCTTTTGCTTTGATGACTGCTTTGCACACTCTTGGCATTCTCTTGATGAGCTTCAAGAGGTATATAAAGGCACAGATGATTGGCCTCGGGGAGACCAAAACATCCAACACCGCGGAGACACCATCACGTGTTTCTCAACGCAGTGATTCCAGAACACTGCCCCCATCCCTTATGGGAAATATGCAGATGCATGTAAAGAAGCTGCGGAGACACCATCACGTGTTTCTCGACGCAAGCAGTGAATAGCCAGGCCTTTCCCCGGGAAGGAACAACCACGGGAAGGGCAGCATCCTATGAAGGAAAGCCACCTATGCCAAGCATGGTATCCATCCACAGACAGCTGTTTCGAGGTTTTTGCCCCTCATCAGTGTGGAGTAGGAATCTGACTATTAGGAGCATGGGGGCAGTGTTCTGGAATCACTGCGTTGAGAAACACGTGATGGTGTCTCCGCGGTGTTGGATGTTTTGGTCTCCCCGAGGCCAATCATCTGTGCCTTTATAGCCTTTTTACTAGGCACTGCTCCTAATAGTCAGATTCCTACTCCACACTGATGAGGGGCAACTCTACAACTGTTAAGAGGAGACTTTGTGCAGCAGGCCTTCATGGTAAAATAGCTGCCAGGAAACCACTGCTAAGGACAGGCAACAAGCAGAAGAGATTTGTTTGGGCTAAAGAACACAAGGAATGGACATTAGACCAGTGGAAATCTGTGCTTTGGTCTGATGAGTACAAATTTGAGATCTTTGGTTCCAACCACCGTGTCTTTGTGCGATGCAGAAAAGGTGAACGGATGGACTCTACATGCCTGGTTCCCACCGTGAAGCATGGAGGAGGAGGTGTGATGGTGTGGGGGGCTTTGCTGGTGACACTGTTGGGGATTTATTCAAAATTGAAGGCATATTGAACCAGCATGGCTACCACAGCATCTTGCAGTGGCATGCTATTCCATCCGGTTTGTGTTTAGTTGGACCATCATTTATTTTTCAACAGGACAATGACCCCAAACTCACCTCCAGGCTGTGTAAGGGCTATTTGACCAAGAAGGAGAGTGATGGGGGCTACACCAGATGACCTGGCCTCCACAGTCACCAGACCTGAACCCAATGGAGATGGTTTGGGGTGAGCTGGACCGCAGAGTGAAGGCAAAAGGGCCAACAAGTGCTAAGCATCACTGGGAACTCCTTCAAGATTGTTGGAAGACCATTCCCGGTGACTACCTCTTGAAGGTCATCAAGAGAATGCCAAGAGTGTGCAAAGCAGTCATCAAAGCGAAAGGTGGCTACTTTGAAGAACCTAGAATATAAGACATAATTTCAGTTGTTTCACACTTTTTTGTTAAGTATATAATTCCACATGTGTTAATTCATAGTTTTGATGCCTTCAGTGTGAATGTACAATTTTCATAGTCATGAAAATACAGAAAAATCTTTCAATGAGAAGGTGTGTCCAAACTTTTGGTCTGTACTGTATATATTATATATATGTTGATACCATAATTCATTTACAGACGTGTCCTTCTTGTCTCCACATATTCTAAGATGTGTGGTTGGAAATGGCCAGCTATCAAAATAAACAAAAAGTAAAACACGCTTTCCAAACACTCTGTCAGGAGACGTTTATGCTTTAGGTGTCTATATGTGGCCACCCAGTGGCTGTTCTGTGAACTGCGGCTGTTCTAGGGTTTTGCCTGCATTTCGTGATACTGTATTTATTTTTTGAAAAAAAAAAACTGGAATCCTTCAAAAAAAGAGTAGGCAAATCTAGATTGGTAGCTGGGAGTTACATTCTAAGGTTATGACTTCCTTTAACTGGCAGGAATAGGGTTAAATAGACAGTTGTCGTGATTGGCAATGCGCTGCCACAATTACGTCAGAAGAGCGTTCGCACGGATCCATTAGACGGAGCACATGTCAGCGGTAAGAGATGTTCTCTGTGACTGGCGGACAAGTCACATCACATTCTACCCGGAACATTTCACCATTGTTGTCTGTGCCTCCTCCAGTCAGACCTTTCAATCTGGGCAGCCAGAACATTTTTTTTTTTTTTTTTGCTGAAGGAAAAGAAAATTCTTTTTTTTTTTAGTTCTTTTGTGTTTTTATTTTATTTTATTTTTTTTATCTTGCTGAGCCGTTCAAGTGATGGAAAAACAGAAAGTCCCAATTATGTATCTGTTCTGTCGTCCACAGAGGAGAAACGCTAAGGAGACTGCGCTCGCGGGAATTAAAAGCCGTCGGTAAATGTATCTGATACCATCGCGGTGCTTGTATACCCTCACGTGCAATGCCTTTCCCTTTAAGGCTCAGCAATTTGTGCTGCATATCCTTCCCTTCTAATTAAAGGGGTGGTCTGGAACTTAGATATTAATGATCCATCATCAATATCAGATGGATAGGGGGTCAAAACCCTTCCCCCCCAATGATCACCTGTTTGCAAGTCCAGTGGTAGCCAAAAAAAAAAAAGTACAATGCCAGAACACGACAGCTCCGCTCCCAACAATGCCTGCATGTGAGGAAAGAGACATAGCGAATCAGAAGAACTATACTACATTTCTAATTAGAGGTATTTGCTAATATTATTATTAATATTACAACTACTACATATTGGGATAGGATCTTGGCGATGGGAATACCCCTTTAATTCCTGGAATATTTTGGGGAAAAAAACAACAAAGCTAGCCCTAGGTAACCAGGGTTGCTGCTGCTAACCCATTCACCATTTATACCACCAGGCAACATCTGAATATGTCCATGGTGCCTAACTGGGGAGTGTACTGACTGTAGGGACAGAGAGGGCGTAGACGGGGTTAACTGTAAGCACGGGCCAATTTTGTTGCAGAGTTTCCGCAGGGGGTTAATGTGTAAAATAGTGGATGACCGTTAGCATCCTCCCTGAAGATTGCACTGCTGGGACTTGTGGACGCGTATCGTCACGTGTCTGATCTTTCGTGCCGTCCGTGCGCTCGTTAGGAATTTATGCTGAAGACGAGAATCCAAAAAGTGATTCCAATATAGATGACAGCGCTCAGAAAAAGCCTGAGGTATCATAAGTGTGCATGAGTTTTCTGAAACCGAGCTGTGTGCGTGAGACTTCTGAAATCTCATAGGCTTTGCATAAAAAATGCAGCAAAAACGCAACGTGTGATCATAGTCTTAGGGTCACAATACTTTTTACCTTGTTAGGCTTTAGGGGAATTCGGATGATCCCAAAAATGTGCGCATGCTCCTATAATTACAAGAATTAATCTTTACTTATAAAAACTTTTAGACAATAGGATATAAAATTCTGCTCCCATTTTTGTGTTCAATTGGCCACCGGTTGAATAACATATGTTATGCTGACATCTAGTGGCAGACTGAGGTAACTGCTGTGTGCTACTACTACTGCATTCTTACCTTTAAACATGTTTTAAATAATGCCACAGAACGATGAACATATTGAATTGGTAAGTTTAGGGGTCGTCATGGATAGGATTTTTTTTTTGCCATAAAGGGAACCTTTCACACTGTAACCTGAACATATGGGGTTGATCTGCAGAATTATACGCTCTAACTCTAAATCAATGGACTATAGTACAGTACCTGGTGTAAAACTAAACTTCCCCCAGTGCAAATCAAGCAGCGCACAGACATTAAGCAAAAAGAGGTGTCGAGCGAAAGCAAAATGTTAAAGTTCATAAAATTGCACAAAATTTGAGCGTGCAATCTTCATTCATTTTTAGACCCCCTGATAAGCAGTTTGCTGCCAGATCAAAGTTTCAGATTTTTCCCTTGTGGGAGTGTCTCTCTCTGTATAGGCTGGATGTGACCTGTATGAATTCAGGGCGCTGCTGTCTTTATTAGCTGATTTTTTCAGCACAACTTCTATCCTGATTTTATTCCTTCTGATTTCTCTGCCCTCCCTGAGACTGTAGTCACTTTCTCCCCTATCCACATTGTTTATATATGTGTACAATCCCATTCCCCTACCTGTTGCTGTTTTTAACACTGAGAAAGAAAGGCAGGAGCTCAGTGACGCTGTAAGACCAAAGGAGCAGGAGCTCTGATGGATTTATATCTTTTTTTGTAGCTCACTAAAAATTACAGATGCCCTGCAAAAGCAAAATGCAGCACAATTTTGGATGGAAATGATTTGGAAAGTTGGCAAACTTGCCAATGGATGATAAAAAAAATTCAACATGAAGGTGTACATATCCATCAAGTAATGGCATTAATTCTGTGATTAGCAGCCACTTTTGGGGTCCATTTTCTCCTGTTACCCTTGGTAAAATAAAACAAATTGGATCTGAAGTAAATTTTTTGTGAAAAAAGTTAAATGTTCATTTTTTTTAATGTTCATTCTCCTGTGAAGCACCAGAGGGTTAATAAGCTTCTTGAATGTGGTTTTGAGCACCTTGAGGGGTGTAGTTTTTAGAATGGTGTCACACTTGGGTATTTTCTATCATATAGACCCCTCAAAATGACTTCAAATGAGATGTGGTCCCTAAAAAAAATGGTGTTGTGAAAATGAGAAATCGCTGGTCAACTTTTAACCTTTATAACTTCCTAACAAAAAAAAATTTTGGTTCCAAAATTGTGCTGATGTAAAGTAGACATGTGGAAAATGTTACTTATTAAGTATTTTGTGTGACATATCTCTGTGATTTAAGGGCATGAAAATTCAAAGTTGGAAAATTGAGAAATTTTCTAAATTTTCGCCAAATTTCCATTTTTTTCACAAATAAACGCAGGTAATATCGAGGAAATGTTACCACTAACATGAAGTATTATATGTTATGAGAAAACATTCTCAGAATCACTGGGATGCATGCAAGCGTTCCAGAGTTATAACCTCATAAAGGGACAGTGGTCAGAATTGCAAAAATTGGCCCGGCCATTAACGTGCAAACCACCCTTGGGGGTAAAGGGGTTAAAGGACTTTTTTTCTGAGTGTCTGTGTTTTCATACAATGTGATTATGGGGTTAGTAATGGGGGGCGTCTTATTGATGCCTCTCCATTACGAACCTCGGGGCTTAATGTCACCTGACAATACAGAAGTGACATCAACTCCCCCAACTATCATCCCACTTGCCACCGCTACAGGACAAGTGGGAAGAGCAAGGCTAAGTGCCAGAATTGGCGCATCTTCGAGATGTGCCTCTTCTGGGGCGGCTGAGAGCTGATGTTTTTAACCCGGGGGGGGGGGGCCAGTATCCATGGTCCCCTCCTAGGCTATTAACGTCAGCCAACAGTTGTCTGCATAGCCTTTGCTGATTCTTAATTATAGGGGGACCCTAAGTCATTTTTTTGAGTCCCCCATTTTAATAGCCAGTAAATGATAAGTAGACAGTTGTGAGCTGATATTAATAGCCTGGGAAGCTCCATGGGTATTTCCTCCTTCCCAGGCTATAAACATTGTCCCTCAGCCATCAGCTTTCCCTCTGCTGGTTACAAAAATTGTGCTGGAGCCCACGCCATTTTTTTCAGAAAAATAATCTTTTATTAATTAAATACATGGACAGTAATTTGCACACGCACTGTACTAATTGTATTTGTCACTGACATCTATATATCTACCTATTCTATATGTATTTACTGTATGTAATCCATCTCTACTATCCTGTCGCCTCCTGCTGTGATTTTACAGAACATTGCATCTATCAATGACCAATAACCATGGACCCTCTCCAGGCTATTAATATCTGCCCTCAGTCACTGGCTTTACCACTCTGGAGGAGAAAATTGCGCGGGAGCCCACGCCAGTTTTTTCCGCGATTTAACCCTTTATTTTACCAGCTAGAGCGCCAAAACTTTGCACATACACACTACTAACATTAGTAGTGAGGAATATGCAAAAAAAAAAAAAAGGGATATGAAAAGGTTTACTGTATGTAACCATGTCTCATATCATGTCGGGTTTGGGAAGGAGAAAGCAAAAGCCGGTAATTGGCTTTTCTGCTATCTAATGCTGTATGAAATATAAATATATATATATATATATATATATATATATATATATACGGTATGTGTCTCTCTGACATATATATATATATATATAATGTATATATATATATATTTATATATATATATACCTATACTATGTGTAGACATTTATTTTACCTATTCTATTCTAACCTGTCAGTGTGATTTTACTGTACACTGCACTGAATTGCCGGCTTTTCTATAGAACACCGCTGCGTATTTCTCGCAAGCCACACTGTTGGTCCGTGTGTAATCCGTATTTTTCTCGCCCCCATAGACTTTAATTGGCGGATTTTTTGCGCAATACGCTGACAAACGCAGCATGCTGCGATTTTCTATGGCCATAAAAGACCGTATAATACGGATCAGTAAAATACGGCAGATAGGAGCTGCCCCATAGAAAATCATTTGTCCTTGTGCAATCCGTATTTTCTGTGCCTCTCATACGTCCGTAAAACTTGCTAGTGTGACGCCGGCCTAATAGTGATGAATGATGAATATAGATGTAGTGTGTGAGATGTTCAATAAGAGAAGTTTCATTGCATTTCTAGAAAGCTCCAGCAGAGGGCGCACGTTGCATCTCAAAGCTCCGTGTTCCTGCTGGTGATGAGAGAACGTGCTGGGATACGGTGTTTTCTGAGCCCGCACAGGTCTCAGCCGAGTATCTCGAGCGTGCTCATATATTAGACAGCCTCAACCCATACAGGGACAGCCTGCTTGTTAGGGAAGCCCCAGATGTGTTCAGGCTGTTTAACAGCCACAAATCATGCAGCGGCACGGACTTGAACATCTTATGCAAACACGCCCAAGCCCACTCGGATAACATCTTATCCACATTTTTGCTCATCACTAATTGCCTATGTTAAATCTGTAACTGACCATTATAAGGGGCTTTCTGCCTCACGCCTATGTTGTCACATTGCCTGACACTATGGAGAAGTACAGTTGGAGCGCCCCCAGACACAGGGCCGCAGGGGTACTCGGTCCGGGGTTGTCACGGTGGCTAGACCCGGTCCGTGACCCTGCTAAGGGGCGTCCAATGAAAGGTGATGGTGCGTGGTGCAAGGTGCGAGGAATAACGAGGACACAGGGTTGCAGTCTCTTTACCTTTTTACTGAAGGCTTCGGGGTCCGCAGTCCAGAGCACTGCTAACAGGGTTGGCTGAGACTGGCCGGTCCAAAGGCACATCCAGAGTTCCCTTTGCAGGTGGGAATCAGTGTCTACGTTCTAGCGCCTGTGTGTTGTAGTCCTTCCCTGCTGAGCACCACGGGATAGTCCTCACAACTGTCGTATCTGTTCTTTCTCTCTTTGTCCCCCAGATTTTATGGCTAGGACGCCCCTCTCCCACGATTGCTTCCTACGTTTAGGTGATTTACAGTAAGTCAGACAGCCAACCTGTAATTAACTGTCCTGCCGCTGTTTGAAGTAATGCGTGGAGTCTGTTACTTCCTCGGCGTTCTGGCCACCAGCTACACGCCTCAGAAGGATGTTGCCAATCTCGGGGCACGACTCCTTCTGGTTCTATCTCCTTCGTACTATGATCCCACTTCTCCACAATATCCTTCGCTTCGTGTCCTTCCTTGAGATACCGCCGCAAGGTAGTGCAGGCGCAATTCCGTAACAATCTGTCCTTTCTGCTAGGTACCTGCCAGGTTCCCACTTCTGACAGGTCCTCCCTGGAGCTCTCCCAGGCTGCGTTCTGACTAACTTCCTATCCAACCCCCAGTTTTACCAGTGTGAGGAGTGGCCGGAGTGTGAAGTGTAGCGTGTGACTGTGATACCTGGTCAGGTGAACTCCTTTAGTGCAATCAGACATAACATTGCTCCCTTTAGTGGCAGAGCGACATTACTGCAACGACCAGGACTCTGGGGCGCTGCACACTCTTTAACTCTTATGACTAAGGCAACTTTCACACATCCGTCCTGCGCCTTCAGGCATAATCCGGTGGCGGGACTAATTGCTGGATCCGGCGAAAGTAGTCGAGAAACTGATGTTCCGGCTCAGTTTTTCTGCTGGATCTGGAATTCAATGGGATACTCACCTTCCGGCGTTCCCCCACCCCGCGGGAGCTCCTGTTCCCAGGGATGCATTGCGCGATGACCTGTGATGACGTAGGGGTCTCACGTGATGCTACGTCATCTGGGGTCATTTCGCAAGGCATCACTGGGAACAGGAGCTGGTGGGAGCATCGCGATGAGCGGGAAGGCTGTGGGGGCCTCCGGAAGGTGAGAATATCACGATTTTTTTAAACTATTTTTAACATTATATCTTTTTACTATTGATGAGAGAGATAGAGAGATATCACCCCGGACTGGAATATACGAACAGGGCATGCTCAGTTTGGAAGCCAGACTCCGGCGCCGGAAACCGTCATATGAACTATCCGGTGCCCATAGGCATCCATTGTAAGAAAAGCCGGACAGCGCCGACTCCATCGCCATCAGGTTTTTCGCCGGAACAAAAAACTTCCTTTGTACGTTGTGTCCATCTGCCGGCTGGACTGGCTGTCTTTGCCGGATGCGGTAAAAAACAGACAAAATGTGGGCCATATGGCGCAATCCGGCAGTAATAACAATATATGGGAAAAAAACGGATCCGGCGGCATCATTCGCCAGATCCATTTTTTTCAATTTTCGCCAGATTGCGCCTGATGGCAAAAAACGGATGTGTGAAAGGGGCCTAAACTGTGCCTGACACTTATTGAGGGGGCACTATGCTGCACTTACGGGGACGTCACTTTTGTTTATCCTTCTGGAAGGAATCCCTCACTAACTGTTATGGGGGCATTGCGACTGAAACTAATAAGGGCTCATGCAGACTCCGTGCAACAAGGTCCGAGCACGGACTGGCCGCAGACTCCTGACCTGAGCATGACAGCTTCATATAATTCTATGAGGATGTCATGCTTAGGTCAGGAGATCTGCGGCCAGCCCGTGCTCGGACCGTGCTGCACAGACGTCTGCATGAGCCTAATAGCGGGTACTTTGACTCTAGCTCTGGTAACCACGGCTGGTTTCTGGTGGGCTCTGATTCCACTTCCAGGAATGCAAAACTTTGGGAAAATGTGGTTCCCGCTTCTTCCATTTCCACTGTGCCAAAGAAGAGACCAAATGTTTTTGACTTTCCCCATATTGATTGGAATTGTTGAAATGACCCAACGTTCAGCTATTTCCTTAATCATCCACATGCATCGTCATCCTTCCACTTTAGGGCTCATACGGACATCTTATTTTTCCACGTATGAGAAAAGTGGACCTATTTTTCTGATCAACCTTTGATCACAGTGTGATCCGAGTGTCATCTGATTTTCTTTTATTTGGAGTATTAAAAGAAAAAAAATTCTCCACCTCCTCCTTTCTAACAGTCCATGAAAATCGGACTGCACTCAGATGTTATCCAAGTGTGGTCCGATTTTTACAACAGACCCATTGACTTGTGTTGGCCGATTTTAATCCAACCCTTGTATCAATATTGGACATGTCGCCTCGATCGTCAGCGGATTTCTGAATCACGGACATATGAATGGCCCCGTGGACTACCACAGGTACGAGTGCTATCTAAGAAAATCCTCAATAGCACTCGTACGCAAAAACTGGATATCTGAACGAGGCCTAATTTACTCCTGTCCTGGAGTAACACAAATGGGGTGAGGAGACCCCCAGTCTGCGTATATATGGGCCTCCCAGAGATGGACACATAGTGCGCCTTTATTGCTGCTCCCGCCGAACACGTCGCTCCTCTCCTTTCTGCATTTGAGCACCCCCCAGCCACAGATATGGAGGTCTATAACCAGATGGCACGTGCCCCATCGTCACGCCTCTGCGGTAGTTTATACTTAAGAAGGCATTTCTGAATATTGCAGGGTTGGCATTACAGTTTTAGAGAAGGCGATACCCGTCCCAATAATATCATGTTCTTAAGAAACTTTTCATTATGTTGCAGGGTAAAGGTTGGCTTTTAATTTTTCCTATGCAGAGAAGTAACTTTTCCTGACATAGCATCTTTTACTTTTATTGTAAAACTTAATAAAACATCTTCGGGTGGCTCAGTAACAAGTCGTTGAGTCACGAGCCGTCGCTTACATACAAATGGGCATTCAAAGGAAAAAGAAAAAACAGATTGCTGCACCAACCGCTAGTGGATGCACCTGTGCATATATATATCAGATATCCAGCTAAAATGCCAATTATAGGAATCGGGTGCTGCCACAGAAAAATAGTCCATGAAATAGCAAAATCGTAGAAAAGAGTGGGCACTCACCATCCATAAATTTTCAGTCTTTATTGTGACCACATGTCAATTGCAGGAATAGCAGGGAGAAACGTTATAAAAAACAGACAACAAACGGCCGTTTCGCGCTGATGCGCTTCCACGGGTCAAGACCCGTGGAAGCACAGCAGCGCGAAACGGCCATCTGTTTTTTATCACGTTTCTACCTGCTATTCCTGCAATTGACATGTGGTCACAATAAAGACTGAAAATTTATGGATGTTGAGTGCCCACTCTTTTCTACGATTTTACTATACAAATGGGCATGTTCCATCCTTCGGCCTGGAGTCAGCTCGCACTAACTGGAGGTCTCAGCAAGCGCTATCCTTACAACCATTCCAGTAATAACAAGGTCAGTGCATAAAAAAAACCCTCGAAAAGTCCAAACATTCCTTCGGGTGCACTGATAGAATACTTCTATTCAAGGAACCTGCATATGTTGCTGTTACAGGAGCAGTATCTCTTACTTCTGATAAAAAAAAATATTCTCAATTTAATTCAATTTCTTGCTCCCTTGTCCTCCTACACACAATCCAATACACTACAGAAATTTCCTATCTTGAATTGTATTGATTTTCCTGAATGGTCGAGGTCGGGGAACCCCATTATAGAGGTAGAAATATAATGGTATGACTTTTTCGAGGGACTGGGATGTGGTGACCCTTGGTGGTAGAATGGCTTCCCACTCAAAAAATGGCAGAATGAACAGAGGGGATCATTCAAATGTTTAAAGGGAACCTGCCAGTTTATTCATGGTGCCAAAAACCACAGCAGCTAGAATCAGAGCTGCCATGCCTAATTGCAGCCAGGTACATTTTTTTCTGAAATGTGGCATTTCACAGAAAATATAGTTTGAAGATCGTCCGGAATCTTCCAGTGCGGCTCCAGGTGATTGACAGGTCTCTCTCTGTATACACACATTGAAGAAACCTGTCGATTCATTAGAGCAGTGCCGGTAAAAGTGGGCCAGGGTCGGTGCGGAACTCATCAATGAATTTCGTAGCTTTTCAGGGAAAATATATCTGGCTGCAATCGTGCAGCCACGATGCAATTTGTGGCGCCCACGGTTTGGGCAGCATGGTTCGAGTGACAGGTTCCCTTTAACCTAAATGGATGCTTGATGGTTAGGAAGAGGCAAGTATGCTTTGAATTTATGACGGCATTCAGTCTTTTGGGGTTAGAACCCATCAGCATGGCGCGTCTGGAATTGGTATCTTCACCCACTCTTTGCAGTCGCTCCACATCTGTCACATATTGTGGGCATCTCTTGTGTACAGCGCCCTCTACAGGTCAATCACAGATTTTTCGCTTGGATTCAGGTCACGGCTCTGGCAGGACCATTCTGAAACCTTGATCTTCATCTAGCAGTGTAATTCTTTTTTTTTATTTGGGAGTGGCTTAGGGTCATTGCTGTGCTGGAAAGTGAAATTCTTCCTCATCTTCAGCTTTTTATCAGAGGTCTGAAGGTTTTGACGCACTGATATTTGGAGCTGTTTTAATTCCCTCTACCTAGACTAAAGCCCCAGTTCTAGCTGCCAAAAATCTGCCCTGAAGCATAATGCTTCCTCCACTAGGCTTCACTGTGGGTATGGTGATCTTTTAGTGATGCACAGTGTTGGCTTACGCTGAAAAATGCTACTTAGAAATTGTCAGTAAAATCCTCCTAGAAACGCTAAACTTCTTGTAGGGTAAATCAGAATCACTGTAAATGATGGCGGCCATGCACTGACTTCTATCTGTCGAAGCCAATGTGGAAGTGTAATTGCATTTTTGGAAACTGCACCACAAAAACTCAGGACTATGGGGGCCATTTGAAAAATAAAATATATTAGTAAGTGCCATTAAATAAGATTTCAAACATGATGGAAAATATTTGTGTTCATCTGGACAATCCCTTTAATGTTTGTTAACCACTGGTAAGTCTATTATTCTGGCAGCTGCTCAATAATTTAAGGCAACCGAGTCTTAAATTAATACTTTATTGGGAATAATAATAATAATAATAATAATAATAATAATAATAATAATAATAATAATTGAACAGTGTTAACAAAAAGTTGTCTGTTTTCGTTCACAACAGTGCCACTCCTGACCACAGGTTGTTTGTGCTATTGCAGCTCAGTCCTAATTACTTTTATGGAGCTCAGATGCAATGCCTGATATTACCCATGGACAGGGGTGGCACAGTTTTTAATAGAACAGTTAAAAGTCCTGGTTTTCTTATCCTGTGCAACCTGTTCTCTTGGACGGTATAGGGAAAGGCTGCAGATTAATTTTATGGAAGCAGAGGGAACACTTGCTCTTTGCTTATATAGTTTAATCAATACCATTACTTGAAGGACATTTAAAGCTTTGGATTTGATATATTAAGAAGCCGTGCTATTTTTTTTTTTCCTGGAGACTATAACTTTTGCAGTAATCTTTGGTAATCGTGCTTTTAAGGAAATTGACACAAGGATAAACCTGTTAAAGCCCCCCCACTACTAGATTCATAAAACCCCATAAGACGCTGATATCTGTCCAATCACGTTGGAGCTATATCGGTCAAACCTGATGATTTTTATGGAACTGGACAATCTAATGAGGTGGCCCGCAGCTTCTCCAGCAAAAGACAATGTCAGGAGACAGAAGAATCAGGCATGTTGCATTTCATTACCTGATCCTTTTTGCTCTGCCTAGAAATTAGGAGATGTTTGCCTGCAGTTTAGCAGTTTACGCTCTTCTCCCCATTAAATATACATGCACACACCAAACTGAGAGTTTATTAGTAAGGGGATGCTACTCACTTGTCCTGGCTTTAGTGTCAGGCTATCTGTCCTATGGTAATCTGACACACTCCTTTGAAGTTACACTATAGGGTTTTATCGGCTTGGTCAAGTGGCTGTACACTGCTTGAGTATTCAGGTTGTTGACGTGCATACAATTAACAGCACATCATAGGACACTGCTGGTCTCTTCTGCATCCCCATTTGTGGGTCTCTTATCATACTCAGGTCTGCTATTTTGATGGGCTCTTCTACATCTCTACAAGTTAGTTTCCTAACACAATAAGCTCTGCTGTTCTATTTGGCTATGTAGACATGCAAGTCTCCTAACATACCCAGCTTTGTTGTTCTACTGAGTTCTACTGCACCACTCTGATATGCTACTTTGCTGAGGCTCTGGCTTTTCTTTGGTCCAATACCACTGCCACTACAGCCTCTGCTCCTCCAGCAACAGTCAAGCCACTACAACCTCCATTCCTACTGCTGCTATTGAGCCTCTAGAGTATCGATCCCACCATCTGCTATCCAGCCTCTACAGCATCCCGCCTTCTGCCATCCAACCACTACAACCTCCATTCCTCCAGCTGCCATCCAGGCAAAAACAACATCGTTCCTCCAGCTGCCATCCAGCCACTACAGCCTTCAATCCTTCAACTGTCATCCAGCCACTACAGCCTCCATTCCTCCAGCAACTATCCAGCCACTACAGCCTTCAATCCTCCAGCTGCCATCCAGATTCCAGCCACTACAGCCTTCAATCCTCCAGCTGCCATCCAGCCACTACAGCCTTCAATCCTCCAACTGTCATCCAGCCACTACAGCCTCCATTTCTCCAGCAACTATCCAGCCACTACAGCCTTCAATCCTCCAGCTGCCATCCAGCCACTACAGCCTTCAATCCTCCAGCTGCCATCCAGCCACTACAGCCTTCAGTCCTCCAGCTGCCATCCAGCCACTACAGCCTTCAATCCTCCAGCTGCCATCCAGCCACTACAGCCTTCAGTCCTCCAGCTGCCATCCTGCCACTACAGCCTTCAATCCTCCAGCTGCCATCTTGCCACTACAGCCTTCAATCCTCCAGCTGCCATCCAGCCACTACAGCCTTCAGTCCTCCAGCTGCCATCCTGCCACTACAGCCTTCAATCCTCCAGCAACTATCCAGCCACTACAGCCTTCGATCCTCCAGCTGCCATCCTGCCACTACAGCCTTCGTTCCTCCAGCTGCCATCCAGCCACTACAGCCTTCAGTCCTCCAGCTGCCATCCTGCCACTACAGCCTTCAATCCTCCAGCTGCCATGCAGCCACTACAGCCTTCAGTCCTCCAGCTGCCATCCAGCCACTACAGCCTTCAGTCCTCCAGCTGCCATCCAGCCACTACAGCCTTCAATCCTCCAGCTGCCATCCAGCCACTACAGCCTTCAGTCCTCCAGCTGCCATCCAGCCACTACAGCCTTCGTTCCTCCAACTGTCATCCAACCACTACAGCCTCCATTCCTCCAGCAACTATCCAGCCACTACAGCCTCTGTTTTTCCAGCTGCAATTCAGCAACTATAGCCTCCATTCCCCCAGCTACCGCCTAGCCAGTACAGCCTCAGTTCCTCCAGCTGCCATCCAGCATCTATAGCCTTCATTTTTCCAGCTACCATCCAGCCACTACAGCACCCCTTCTATTGATTCAACTTGCTACATCAGTGCTACCATCCAGACCTATGACCTTGAGAATCCAAGTCAGCAAGTGCAGCACCCCAGGGTCCTGGTCGTTGCAGTAATGTCATTCTCCTCTAGGGGGAGTGATGTTACGTTTGGAGGCAAAGAAGGACAACTGAATCCAGGTATCACAAACATACAACACATTTTGCACTCCAGGCCACCAGGGGGAGCCATGCTCCTATTTATTAGGGCACTCCTCACACTTAGGTAAAACTGGTTGCCTGGGGAGGAAGTTAGTTAGTTGCTGGCTGAGCTTCATTCAGGTAGTTGGTCCCTGACGGGTGGGATCCTGTCAGAGGCCGAGACAGAAGGACATGGAGCTGTGCCTGCCCTGAGTGCTGCAGCTTCTAGAAAGAGACACTGAAGGAGGACTGTATTGTAGAGAGGGTGAAGAAGTCATAGCAAAGGATATCAGAGGAGTTCTGCCCTACACAGGTTGCCTCCTTCTGAGGCGCAGGATCCCGGTAGCCGGAACACCGAGGGATCAACAGTCCTTTATGCCTTGCTCCAGAGACCGGCAGGACAGCTAATTTCACGTTACCTGCCCGCCCTACACCCAGGAGGCAAGGTGGCACTGCTTAGAGGCTGGGGCATGATAGAGTCCCTGTAAACACCTCAAGCCATCGGTCATATGGGTTTGTCCTATCCATCTGGGGGACAGAGAGAGACATAACATCTGTAACATCTTCAACAGTTGTGAGGACCTTAAAAGATGCTTAGCAGTAAGGTACTACAACACACGGCGCTAGAGGAAGGCTACTGATTTCTACCTGGATAAGGGGACTCCAAACTGGCCGGACTCTGCCTGCCCTGTGGTCTGGTACCCTGGACTATGGATGATGAAGCCTTCAGTAAAAGGTAAAGAGACTGTAACCTTGTGTCCTCATTCTTCACTGCGCCTCTCACCGTCCACCAACTACACACTGGGAAGCCCTGGGGATACACTTCACCTGTGGGAAGGTATACCATCTAGCTGCCATGACATCACCCCATCGGACCCCTTAAAGCAGCATTGGTCTCCCTGACCGAATACCTCAGGTGGCGTCATGAACATATCCCTTTAAAGACTTTTCCCTTTTACATGGACGTCCCAAGGGCTACGGACTGGGTCAGCCACGTCACATCCCCCTGTGAACCTTAGGACCCGGTACCAAATACCCCGCTGCCCTTGGGGGCGCTCCACATGCGAGCTAAAACAGGAGGGATGGAAGGAATCACTGTTATTAATCATGGGGTCCATTATACTTGAGTGAAGGGAGGGCTTAAGTTTAGTTTGAAAAGGCAGGAACCTTCATGAACTTGTATGACCTTCTCCCTGCCAAATGGACTAACATAGAACCAGAACTTTATATTGTCATGTTTCCTTTTGTCTGTAGGGTTGACCTTTATAAGACTATGTAAATAACCACTTTTTAGAACCATGTTGTTTTGGTTATTTATAATGTGATGCAGAGCTTCAAACACTAAGAATAGAGAACAGAAGTATGTAGTCAAATTTTGGATGCAGAAAACCTCCATTGTGGAGGGGGGGGGGGGGGCTGTTTTCAATGAATCAGCAGAATGCAGTAACCTTCCCCATAGTGACGGCTGAAAGCAGACAAAAATTTAAAATTTTAAGCATTTGGAGACCTTTGACAAAGATAAAATGATTTCTTCATATGTTGCTAGCTACTTTCACACATCAGGTTTTCGCTGTCAGGCAGGATCCGGCTAATTGTTGAAAAAACAGATCCGTTGCAAATAGTGGAAAACCTGATGCAACGGATCCGTTTTTTTCAAAACTAGCCGGATTGTGCCTGACGGCAAAAACCTGATGTGTGAAGTTAGCCTTACAAAAGTTACACTGAGTTTTAGCTGCAATCTTCATTTCTTCAGTCAAGGATTCTGAAGAATCTAGATAAGCTTGAACAATGGGCAGCAATTAATGCATGATTCTACATCTAGGCAAGGAAAATGAAAATTACATCTACACAATGGAAGGAATAGAACTAAGCAGCACGTGTGAAAAATATTTAGGTTTGTTAATAGATCACAGACTGCACAGAAGTCAACAGTGTGATGCAGCAGCAAAAAAGGCAAACACAGTTCTGGGATGTTTTAAGAGAAGCATAGTCTAGATCACATTAATTATCCACTCTCCTCCGCCTTGGTCAGACCTCATCTGGAATACTGTGCCCACTTCTGAGCACCACATTTCCAGGAGGATGCCACCTTCATTAGCTCTTGTGTATCAGCCCAGTCTAACTCCTAGAGTAATTTACTCAACTACAGGTCATAAAAAGTCATGTACTTTCCTCCCTATCTACATTCTGAATTAATCTGCCCTCTCTAATAATGTAAATGCTTTCCCATCTTTCTTTTTTCATCTGCAGTGTACAACTCCCTCCCTGCTGCTACCTCTAATATTAAGTTCACTGACCCGCAGAAAAGGAACTGAGCGGCACTCGATGTGTTAATCTTCACAGGCAGTAACAGTGTAGGAGAAGTCTCGGCATAAACTTCAAGCCACCAGTCTATGTGTTTGCAGATGCCGGGTGGTGCTTAGCATATAAAGCAGACAGACTTTCCAACTTGTTAAATAACAAAAGATGCAGCACTCACCAGATTCTTGCAACAAGTCCTTCTCCTCTCCCCCGCACCCAATCCTATTTCCTGCCACCTCTCCGCATAATGTCTCACATCGCTTTAAGCGAATAAAGGACACTATCTTCAGCAAGAATCTGGTGAGTGCTGCATCTTTTGTTATTTAACAAGTTGGAAAGTCTGTCTAATATTAAGTCCCTGCTGCTATCTCTAACACTGAGAGTAGAGAGAGCCAAGCGCAGTGCTCTGACAGATTTGTGTCAGATTTTGCAAACCAGTATGCTAGATGAAGTATTTTGCAAAAGCAAAATGTTTGCTATTGAAAACTATTTGGAAAGTTGTTTCATTTTTCATTTAGGAGGCAAAGGAACAAAGAAAAAAATTACTGCAAAGCTTTACTGGGCAATTAATTATCGATGTGAAAGCAGAGGGTCTGGGGCTCTGTATCTGTTTGTATGTGACACATTTAGGGAATAGATTTAATTTCTTCCACTCTACACGTAGAACAGAAGCTCCTTTACATGTTTCCGAAATAAAATTCTACAATAAAGATATATTTTGCTTTTTTTTTTTTACTATTGCCTCATTTCTGGATGATAAATCGCTAGAAGAAAAAGATGTTTGTGTAAACTCAAATTTCATTACAATTCTGGTCTTTTGTGTCTGAAGAAGGACGGAAGCTCTAACTGCTGGAGACAATGGCGGTGGAGCTCCGTCAGAACAATGGACCTGGTTTTAATTGAGGTGGGAGTGCAGACTTAGACTTTATTATTTGTAAATACCAAGGTGAGTTACCAGGCAACAGATGAGGGATTAAAGCAATATATTCTCTAGGAGAGAAGAGGGAATTCAATAAACAATGTAACTAATCAATATGCACATATAAATAGTGTGCAGACCCCCAGCAATAACTTAAACACCTCCTGGTGAAAGGTATTAAGGCGATGGTTTAATGTTCACAGCTGGAGAGGAACTGATTCTTACTTTTACTGTGTCGTATTCACAAATACATTTTTTATTTATACCAATGAAGTACAAATGTAAATAATTAATCAAGAAGTCCAGGGCCGATCTATAATGGCTCACATCAGAAGACCCCAAAAGAATATATATATATAAAATATAACTTTTAATGATTGAAATTTAAAAAGGACTAACAACAATTGGGACACACAACACAATATGTTTAGGGATCTTCCTAGACTAGGCCCTATAAAGATTCTCACCTGCGTTCCTAACTACCCGGGGAAGTTGGAACCCTATATGTGTGATAAAGGCACCGTTCAGGTTGAAAACTATTTATCCCCAGGATTACGGCTTGCGACAAAACGTCAGACACGTGAAGGATATTGTTGTTTTTTTTATTTTTGTTTTATCACAGGAGACGAGGGATTCAATGGAATAGGCGTTTGCTGAGTATAACTGTTTGTTATTTTTAAATAAAAACGGAAAAGTGTGTTTTGTTCTAATTTTAAATAAAAGACTTTATTCTTGCTGTGTATTTATTTACACTAAAGCTATAGGATTAGCAATGGACAGGTGTCTTATGGACGCCTCTCCATTACTAAACCACGGGCTTGATGTCACCTGACAATACAAAGGTGACATCAACCCCACAAATATGAACCCCACTTGCCACCGCTACAGGGCAAGTGGGAAGAGCCGGGCAAAGCGCCTTTTCTGGGCGGCTGTGGGCTGCTTTGCCGCCGCCTGCTTTCGCTGTTATCAGCTGAATACAACTCTAAAAATTCTCTCCTGCTATTGCTGATCACCGGTAAAGAAGGGGAGAATGAGGAGAGCGTCTTCATCACCCGGCACCCGGGAACAGCGCTAATAGTACCGCTGCTTCTCAGGTGCCGGTACGTGTTACATCGATGACATACGGATGTAATCCGTGTGCATGTGTGTTGAACGTTTTACGGCCCATGCTGCAGTTAAAAAACAGACATGTCAGCATAATTTGCCCAGAGACACACGGACTGTGGAAAGACACTGAAAGGTGTGAAAAGTGTCACCACACATTCACACCTTCAGTATTTGGTCAGAATTTTACATCAATATTTGTAAGTCAAAACCAGGAGTGGGTGATGAATACAGAAGTGGTGACAAGTTTCTATTATACTTTACCTCTCATTGTTTCACTCCTGATTTTGGCTTCCAAATACTGATGTAGAATACTGACCAAATACTACTAGTGTGACCGTGGCATTAAAGGGATTTACACCTTTTGGAACAATTTTCTCTTTTTTTTACTTAAATATATGTATTTTAAACATAAATAAAAAATGTTTACAGGCTGCAGTATGAGTTAACGGAGAATCCATCAGTGATCTCTTTCTGATGGTCTGACATCATTCTTTTTCTGAGTTCCTCTCAGGGTCCCATGAAAAGCTCTGAGGGGAGGGGATATATTTTTCTGGCTAGTTTTTTTGTTCCATCCAGAGACCATTTCATGTAGTGGAGTGATACATGTTAATCTCTCAAAGTTTTTCATTGGCTTCGTTTGCAAATTTGGGAGTATATCTGCAAGGCACAAGTTGCATATTTGGAAGATCTACTGCAGAGTCTTCTAGCGCCACCTATAGTACATTAGCACTCAGTGCAGTTATTACTACAAAGCAAACAATGAAATGCTATGGTCAGAAAACTATTCTCAGTATTTGTAAAAAAGTTTTTATAGTTGGGGAGGGTAAGGAGAGTCAGGTGTTGTATGTTTCCGTTTTTGCGTTTTATTGAGAAGCAATTATAGCAACACTCTAAAGACCCATTAAAACACCATTATACAGAAATAACATTATCCTACACAAACTACACCGTATACTGTATGATTGACCTTTCCCCATATCGCTTAGGGTTTATTTCCAGGGCATAGAGATGTTATGTTCTAAAAACAAATAAGAAAATAAATAAATAAATTTATTAATGCAATAACATATAGAATAAAAAAATAACTGTGCGGCATCTCCCCAGGACATAGGAAGTAATAGTCAATATCTGAATATGTTCTGGCTCCACAAATAATCAGCAAACCATGGAGTCGATAAACTATAAGGAGAAATATTCAATGTAGCAAAATGTAGCTGAAAGCCAAGAATAAGTCAACGCCAAATCGATGGAAAAGCAGAATAACGTATTCACGTAGACATAACGATAGAAGAAAGCTCGTATCCCGCCATGTGTAAAAACTGGAAGGGATAACTAGAATCTATAATAGTGCGCAACAACATCTCCGAGGTTTTATTAAAATGTCAGCTTCACCGGAACATGAAAAGAGTTTTCTCAAGATCAGTGCTCAGGAGCACAGCGCTCCCCTGCCCCGCGGCTCCCTGCTTGGACTGGTACGATGCTGAATGATTGACAGCTCCGGCCGGCGGCATGGATGAGCCGTTGGATTAAACTGTGCGCTCCTTGCTGATGCATTGAGAAAGCTTTACCTCTACAGATTTGGAGTAGCGCATGGGGCACTGAAGCTAGCGGATCCAACGATCCGGTCAGCTTCAGAGCAGCGCTTGCAAGCACAATAGCAAAGAGCTTGTAAGCGCTGCGCTTCTTGTCACCTCTGAAAGACTGCAATAGTAGATGGCTACAGGCAGTAATAATTCCACCTTTCTTGAGAATGGAGCAGGTTTTTAGAAGCAAGTAAATTCCAAAGTTGCTTGTTTTTACAAGTAATTTGCAATTCTAAGCATCATTTATCATGGAAAGTTCATTCTGTAGTAAAAACTTAAAGGGGTATTCCCAACAGAAGTCAGGGTACACGATGAGTTCAATAGTTCTATATAGTTGGGAAACAGATTTCTGAGAAGATTACCTTATTCGAATAGATTGGCAGTGCGTATGCTTTTGAGAATGAATGCTAAGCATGCGCACTGCCACCCCTTATCAAACAAGAGACAGAAGTTTAGTCATCCAAGTGCTGAGACTCCCACCAATCTAAAGATGGCATCTATGACCTCATTTGAATGGACTGGCAGTGCGCATGCTATAAGAGAATGAATGCCGAGCATGCGCACTGCCACCACATTCATTCAGGATACAGAAATTTTGGCGTCTGAATGCACACCAATCTAAAGGTTATAGTGTGGATAATTGATACTTTCTTCTTATTGGAATAATACACCTTTAAAGAGGAGGAATGTTTTTGTTTTTACGTAATACTAGTTTAGTGCTGAAAATTATTTTTTCAATTTTGTTTCTTTAACCCCTTAAGCCCCGAGGGTGGTTTGCACGTTAATGACCGGGCCAATTTTTACAATTCTGACCACTGTCCCTTTATGAGGTTATAACTCTGGAACGCTTCAACGGATCTTGGCGATTCTGACATTGTTTTCTCGTGACATATTGTACTTCATTTTAGTAGTAACATTTATTCGATATAACTTGCGTTTATTTGTGAAAAAAACGGAAATTTGGCGAAAATTTAGAAAGTTTCGCAATTTTCCAACTTTAAATTTTTATGCCCTTAAATCACAGAGATATCTCACGCAAAATACTTAATAAGTAACATTTCCCACATGTCTACTTTACATCAGCACAATTTTGGAACCAAAATTTTTTTTTGTTAGGGAGTTATAAGGGTTAAAAGTTGACCAGCAATTTCTCATTTTTACAACACCATTTTTTTTTAGGGACCACATCTCATTTGATGTCATTTTGAGGGGTCTATATGATAGAAAATACCCAAGTGTGAGACCATTCTAAAAACTGCACCCCTCAAGGTGCTCAAAACCACATTCAAGAAGTTTATTAACCCTTCAGGGGTTTCACAGGAATTTTTGGAATGTTTAAATAAGAATGAATATTTAACTTTTTTTCACACAAAATTTATTTCAGCTCCAATTTGTTTTATTTTACCAAGGGTAACAGGATAAAATGGATGCCAAACATTGTTGTACAATCTGTACTGAGTACGCTGATAGCCCATATGTGGGAGTAAACCACTGTTTGGGCGCATGGCAGAGCTCGGAAGGGAAGGAGCGCCATTTGACTTTTAAATGCAAAATTGACAGGAATTGAGATGGGACACCATGTTGCGTTTGGAGAGCCACTGATGTGCCTAAACATTGAAACCCCCCCACAAGTGACACCATTTTGGAAAGTAGACACCCTAAGGAACTTATCTAGATGTGTGGTGACCACTTTGACCCACCAATTGCTTCACAGAAGTTTATAATGCAGAGCCGTAAAAATAAAAAATCATATTTTTTCACAAAAATGATCTTTTCGCCCCCAATTTTTTATTTTCCCAAGAGTAAGAGAAGAAATTGGACCTCAAAAATTGTTGGCCAATTTGTCCTGAGTACGCTGATACCCCATATATGGGTGTAAACCATTGTTTGGGCGTATGGCAGAGCTCGGAAGGGAAGGAGCGCCATTTGACTTTTCAATGCAAAATTGACTGGAATTGAGATGGGACGCCATGTTGCGTTTGGAGAGCCCCTGATGTGCCTAAACATTGGAACCCCTCACAAGTGACACCATTTTGAAAAGTAGACCCCTTAAGGAACTTATCTAGATGTGTGGTGAGCACTTTGACCCAACAAGTGCTTCACAGAAGTTTATAATGCAGAGCCGTAAAAATAAAAAATCTTATTTTTTCACAAAAATGATCTTTTCGCCCCCAATTTTTTATTTTCCCAAGGGTAAGAGAAGAAATTAGACCACAAAAGTTGTTGTGCAATTTGTCCTGAGTGCGACGATACCCCATATGTGGGGGTAAACCACTTTTTGGGTGCATAGCAGAGCTCGGAAGGGAAGGAGCGCCATTTGACTTTTCAATGCAAAATTGACTGGAATTAAGTTGGGACGCCATGTTGGTTTGGAGAGCCCCTGATGTGCCTAAACATTAAAACCCCCCACAAGTGACACCATTTTGGAAACTAGACCCCATAAGGAACTTATCTAGATGTGTTTTGAGAGCTTTGAACCCCCAAATGTTTCACTACAGTTTATAACGCAGAGCCGTTAAAATAATTTTTTTTTTTTTTTCGCAAAAATTATTTTTTAGCCCCCAGTTTTGTATTTTCACAAGGGTAACATAATAAATTGGACCCCAAAAGTTGTTGTCCAATTTGTCCTGAGTACGCTGATACCCCATATGTGGGGGGGAACCACTGTTTGGGCGCATGGCAGAGCTCGGAAGGGAAGGAGCGCCATTTGGAATGCAGACTTAGATGGATTGGTCTGCAGGAGTCACGTTGCATTTGCAGAGCCCCTGATGTACCCAAACAGTACAAACCCCCCACAAGTGACCCCATATTAGAAACTAGACCTCCCAAGGAACTTATCTAGATGTGTTGTGAGAACTTTGAACCCCTAAGTGTTTCACTACAGTTTATAACGCAGAGCCGTGAAAATAAAAATTCTTTTTTTTTTTTCACAAAAATGATTTTTTAGCCCCCAGCTTTGTATTTTTACAAGGGTAACAGAATAAATTGGACCCCAAAAGTTGTTGTTCAATTTGTCCTGAGTACGCTGATACCCCGTATGTGGGGGGGAACCACTGTTTGGGCGCATGGCAGAGCTCGGAAGGGAAGGAGCGCCATTTGGAATGCAGACTTAGATGGATTGGTCTGCAGGCGTCACGTTGCATTTGCAGAGCCCCTGATGTACCCAAACAGTAGAAACCACCCACAAGTGACCCCATATTGAAACTAGACCTCCCATGGAACTTATCTAGATGTGTTGTGAAAACTTTGAACCCCCAAGTGTTTCACTACAGTTTACAACGCAGAGCCGTGAAAATAAAAAATCCTTTTTTTTCCCACAAAAATGATTTTTAGCCCCCCAAATTTTTATTTTCCCAAGGATAACAAGAGAACTTGGACCCAAAAAGTTGTTGTCCAATTTGTCTCGAGTACGATGATACCCCATATGTTGGGGTAAACCCCTGTTTGGGCGCACGGGAGAGCTCGGAAGTGAAGGAGCACTGTTTTACTTTTTCAATGCAGAATTGGCTGGAATTGAGATCGGACGCCATGTCGCGTTTGGAGAGCCCCTGATGTGTCTAAACAGTGGAAAACCCCAATTATAACTGAAACCCTAATCCAAACGCACCCCTAACCCTAATCCCAACTGTAACCCTAACCACACTCCTAACCCTGACACACCCCTAATTCTAATCCCAACCCTAATCCCAACCGTAAATGTAATACAAACCCTAGCCCTAACCCTAGCCCTAACCCTAGCCCTAACCCTAACCCTAATGGGAAAATGGAAATAAATACATTTTTTTTTATTTTATTATTTTTCCCTAAGGCTAGGTTCACATTGCATTAGGGAAATCCGTTTAGCACTAGCGGATTGCGCTAACGCAATGTCTTTTTAGGTGTCGTGTTTAGTGGTCGCGTTAACGTCCCCGCTCTGGAAGATCGGGGATCGGACCTCGGGCGCGCCGCGGACGCTGCAAGCAGCGTCTGAGGCGCGCCACAAAAGAACGGCACCTTGCTAGCGCGAGCCGAAAATGGCACGCTCTAGCGATGCGCTACACCCGAAAATCACATTGCTGTCAATGGTTGTGCTAACGGACCCGTTGCACGGCGTTAATTGTGACATTTTCGCCGTGCAACGCTGTCCGTTAGCGTTAACCCATTAACGCAATGTGAACCTAGCCTAACTAAGGGGGTGATGAAGGGGGGTTTGATTTACTTTTATAGCGAGTTTTTTATATCGGATTTTTATGATTGGCAGCCGTCACACACTAAAAGACGCTTTTTATAGCAAAAAAGTTTTTGCGTCTCCACATTTTGAGACCTATAATTTTTCCATATTTTGGTCCACAGAGTCATGTGAGGTCTTGTTTTTTGCGGGACGAGTTGACGTTTTTATCGGTTACATTTTCGGACATGTGACAGTTTTTGATCGCTTTTTATTCCGATTTTTTGTGAGGCAGAATGACCAAAAACCAGCTATTCATGAATTTCTTTTGGGGGAGGCGTTTATACCGTTCCGCGTTTGGTAAAATTGATGAAGCAGTTTTATTCTTCGGGTCAGTACGATTACAGCGATACCTCATTTATATCATTTTTTTTATGTTTTGGCGCTTTTATACGATAAAAGCTATTTTATAGAAAAAATAATTATTTTGGCATCGCTTTATTCTCAGGACTATAACTTTTTTATTTTTTTGGTTATGATGCTATATGGCGGCTCGTTTTTTGCGGGACAAGATGACGTTTTCAGAGGTACCATGGTTATTTATATCCGTCTTTTTGATCGCGTGTTATTCCACTTTTTGTTCAGCGTTATGATAATAAAGCGTTGTTTTTTGGCTCGTTTTTTTTTTTTTTTTCTTACGGTGTTCACTGAAGGGGTTAACTAGTGGGCCAGTTTTATAGGTCGGGTCGTTACGGACGCGGCGATACTAAATATGTGTACTTTTATTGTTTTTTTTGTTTTTTTTTTATGTAAAGAAATGTATTTATGGGAATAATATTTTTTTTTTTCTGCTTTATTTAGGAATTTTTTTTTTATTTTTTTTTACAAGTGTGGAAATTTTTTTTTTTACTTTTTCACTTTGTCCCGGGGGGGGACATCACAGATCACCGATCTGACAGTGTGCACAGCACTCTGTTAGATCGGTGATCTGACATACAGCCGGGCAGGATTAGAGCTGCAGCTGCAGCCTGATCCTGACCCGGAAGTGCTCCCTGCAGGACCCGGATGCAGCCCGGCGGCCATTTTGGATCCGGGGACTGCAGGGAGAAGACGCTCGGTACACGGTGAGCACATCACCGTGTACCGATCGTCTCAGGGAAGCCCGCAGGGAGCCCCCTCCCTGCGCGATGCTTCCCTGCACCGCCGGCACACCGCGATCATCTTTGATCGCGGTGTGCCGGGGGTTAATGTGCCGGGAGCGGTCCGTGACCGCTCCTGGCACATAGTGCCGGATGTCAGCTGCGATAGGCAGCTGACACCCGGCCGCGATCGGCCGCGCTCCCCCCGTGAGCGCGGCCGATCGCATATGACGTACTATCCCGTCCATGGGAATTAAGTCCCAGGTCACCTGGACGGGATAGTACGTCATATGGGATTAAGGGGTTAAAAGTTTTGCACCGTTTTGCTTTTACAGACTCTTTGTTTTCCTGCACATTCAACTTTGATGTAGTCTGTGGTCATAAATCAGCTAAAAAAAAAGTCAGAATTCTCCCATTGAACCGCCAGAACAAGTTCACTGACAGAATCTCAGTTTACTCATTCTGCAGCCAGAACTTAAGAGTGCAGCACAGACACAATAAAAGGCAAACCATGCTAAAATTTTAATGAAGCCCAACTGCAAAAATAATGTTTAGCCCAAATTAAATGCATTCAAGTAAGAAAATTATAAAGTACCCCAAAGGTGGAAAAAAACACCTTTAATAAAGAGTAAATATTGCCGACACGTCCAGACTTTTGAACAGTTATCACCAAGCTGCAGAACACAGAAACAATCATTGCTCATTGTTTGCGCTACGGATACGAATGGCTCTTGCAAATGTGACCTGATCATTAAAGTCCTTCAGTGAACTCCACATTAAAAACAATAAGCATGTTGATGTTGAGGTATTGATTTAACTCCTTGTACATATCGATCTTGCTCTTTCTTTAATCTAAACTGCCAGAGTGTCTTTGCCAGTACCTGCTCGGAGGATAATGTGATTTTACTTATCTCTACAGATCTCCAACAAAAAATATCCTGCAGAATTAAACATGAACTAAACCGATTTATCAAAGATGTCATAATGTGTCCTAATCCTGAAGTTCCAAATGTTTTGCAAATCCCTCCTGGCGCTTCTGGCAGCAGTTTTATTGGTTGCAAATGTTGCATAGCTTGGTCGCAGAAGAAATTATATGGGGTAATTCAACTTTTATCTACACGAAACATGAGGTACATGCATCAGCTTCTTAATGCAGCATAACAGGAAGTCTAAAGGACCTTTTATCAGAGAGAAAGTGAAACCAAAGTACAACAAGTATATGCATTACATTCAACTAAGCATATAACAGTAACAACATCGCTATCTACTGTCAGAAAAGTGTAAACTCCTCCTGCACACAAAAAAGTCTGTATGTGTTGCATATCTGCCAACAGCATAGGTGGACATGTCCTTTAATCCACATTGCACAACTTTCTCGGCATACCTGAATTCATTCACTACTTATTTATCACTTTCTTTGTGAAGCTTCATTCTATTTCTCATATTCTGCAATGAATGTGAAAATAAATAGGGTCGGATTCAGAGAGAATTGTCAGAGACATCATCACCGCCCAAGCATTAATTGATACCTATTCTGGCACCATTTGCAATTAAATTCTAGTTTATTGATATGCAAATTAGGTCTGCAAGTGATATGGTAAGTAACATAGTAACATAGTTATTAAGGTTGAAGGAAGACTTTAAGTCCATCTAGTTCAACCCATAGCCTAACCTAACATGCCCTAACATGTTGATCAAGAGGAAGGCAAAAAAAAAACTATGTAGCAAATAGTAAGCTCCACTTTTGGGAAAAAAATTCCTTCCCGACTCCACATACGGCAATCAGACTAGTTCCCTGGATCAACGCCCTATCAAGGAATCTAGTATATATACCCTGTAACATTATACTTTTCCAGAAAGGTATCCAGTCCCCTCTTAAATTTAAGTAATGAATCACTCATTACAACATCATACGGCAGAGAGTTCCATAGTCTCACTGCTCTTACAGTAAAGAACCCGCGTCTGTTATTATGCCTAAACCTTCTTTCCTCCAGACGTAGAGGATGCCCCCTTGTCCCTGTTTCAGGTCTATGATTAAAAAGATCATCAGAAAGGTCTTTGTACTGTCCCCTCATATATTTATACATTAAAATAAGATCACCCCTTAGTCTTCGTTTTTCCAAACTAAATAGCCCCAAGTGTAATAACCTATCTTGGTATTGCAGACCCCCCAGTCCTCTAATAACCTTGGTCGCTCTTCTCTGCACCCGCTCCAGTTCAGCTATGTCTTTCTTATACACCGGAGTCCAGAACTGTGCACAGTATTCTAAGTGTGGTCGAACTAGTGACTTGTATAGAGGCAAAATTATGTTCTCCTCATGAGCATCTATGCCTCTTTTAATGCATCCCATTATTTTATTTGCCTTTGTAGCAGCTGCCTGACACTGGCCACTGAATATGAGTTTGTCATACACCCATACACCCAGGTCTTTTTCATTGACGGTTTTGCCCGGAGTTTTAGAATTAAGCACATAGTTATACATCTTATTGCTTCTACCCAAGTGCATGACCTTACATTCATCCCCATTAAAGCTCATTTGCCATTTATCAGCCCAAGCTTCTAGTTTACATAAATCATCCTGTAATATAAAATTGTCCTCCCCTGTATTGATTACCCTGCAGAGTTTAGTGTCATCTGCAAATATTGAAATTCTGCTCTGAATGCCCCCTACAAGGTCATTAATAAATATGTTATTATGTGTATCAGTGCACTTGCAGTCTATGACTTCTCTCTGATCCTCCCTGCTGGCACTGGCCTCTGTTTTTGATTGACAGTGGAGACTGAGGCTCTGTTGCATAACAGCTCTTCTTTCCACTGTCAATCAACAAGTAGTAGCAGCACAGGGAGAAGCGAAGAGGACCATAGACTGCAAGTGCACTTAACCGCTCACCAGTGCACTTGTGGACCCAAAGGGAAACTGTCAAAAACATTATATCTGTGAAGGAAGAGAAAATGCAGGATAGAGCAGTAGAAAATATGATGGAAAATACATATTCTGGCCAAAACTTCTGTGCTGAAATTATATTTTTTTAAAATGCAAGTTAGGGCCACAAGTGCACTAGCAAACATATCAGTGAACTTGCAGTCCATGACATCTCTTCACGTCTTCCATCCGGCGCCAGTTCTGGTCCCGCTTTTTGATTGACAGCTGAGACTTGGATTGTGCTGCAAAACAACACCTCTGCTCTCCGCTGTTAACCAATAAGTGACTAGGAGAAGCGAAGAGAAGCCAAAGACTTCAAGTGCACAGATACGCTCACCTGTGCACTTGCAAATCTAAAGGGACACTGTCAAAGACATTATCCCTGTGAAGTCAAAGAAAATGCAGGATAGGAAGTATAAAACATAACGGAAGATCCCTACTCTTGCACTCTCAGCTGATTAGAAATTCTATTTTAATAATACACAGCTTAGGTATGCAAGTGCACAGGTAAGAGTATCAGTGCACTTGCAGTCTATGACTTCTTTTCGCTTCTCCCAGCCGGCACCAGCTTTGGTCCCGCTTTTTGATTGACAGCTGAGACTGAGACTGCTGCAAAACATCTCTGCTGCAAAACAACATTTCTGCTCTCCACTGTAAATCAAGAAGCAACAGGGAGAAGTGAAAAGAAGCTTTAGACTGCAAGTGCACTTATACGCTCACCTGGGCAATTGCAAACCTAAATGTCTTATCAATAAAAGCTGAATTTTGGTGCAATATCACCCAGGAGTATTTATGTTTAGTAATTCTTACACACCTGACCTTGCACCAACTCTGCTTGTCCGGGGTAGTGTTACTTACAAGTTGATTTTAAAAGGAGTCTGCAATCAGGAGTGTTCTCTAAGTCCACAATTGGGCGTGGCCTATGTCATCCACATAGTCTTTTCAACTTTTGCGCATGCTCAGTAAGGAACCAGACATGAACAGGCTGTGTGGATGACAAATCTCCACCCACCTAGCCTGACTGACAGCTTCTCATTGTCCCTCCTCCTTGCTGCTACTAAATCTCCACCCACTTAGCCTGACTGATAGCTCCTCATTGTCCCTCCTCCCTGCTGCTACTAAATCTCTACCCACCTAGCCTGATTGATAGCTCCTCATTGTCCCTCCTCCCTGCTGCTCAATCTCCACCCACCTAGCCTGACTGATCGCTCCTCATTGTCCCTCCTCCCTGCTGCTAAATCTCTACCCACCTAGCCTGACTGATAGCTCCTCATTGTCCCTCCTCCCTGCTGCTAAATCTCCACCCACCTAGCCTGACTGACAGCTTCTCACTGTCTCTCCTCCTTGCTGCTACTAAATCTCCACCCACCTAGCCTGACTGATAGCTCCTCATTGTCCCTCCTCCCTGCTGCTAAATCTCCACCCACCTAGCCTGACTGACAGCATTCCTCCTCCCTGCTTGTCACATTGTGATGGTGTTTGGTAAGGAAGGCCAAGGCCTTAAATTGTCCCAGGAACTGGGGCCCTAACTAACCATGTCTTGGGGGTGCTCTTGAAGGTAGAGAGGCCTGAGTCTCAGACTTTGCCATGTTCCTGTTAAACCCTGATCTGTCCACTCCCCCACCCGATGAGGCATGGGACCGAAATTAAGGGTAAACAAAACAGAAATACAAAACCGGGATAACAGAAAGCAACAAACATGCAAACACTCACCAAATGTAGAGAGGTATATAGGGAAAGGCATTAATATTGTACCAACCCAAATGGGAATAGGACAATGAGAAAAGCTTACACACAAAAACAGCGCGCAACAATCTCCAGTAGCAACAATGATCTCCAATTCAGCACAATGTCTCCAAGGAGCTAGGAAGCAAAGCTTTCACTGGCAAGACAGAGAGGGTCTGGCCAGACTTTATAGGGAGAGGTATTGACCAGATCAGAAGCAGCTGAAAATAGAGCTGTAAGTTTCTGATCAGCATAAAATAGGACATAAGCACATCAGCACCAAAAGAAACCAAATCCATTTAATATGGGACACAAAGACATGGAAGATCTGCGATTCACAATAGGTAGTGATCTTCTCACCCCAGCGGACGTGACACAGTCGTGACATTGCTGCTACTAAATCTCTACTCACCTAGCCTGACTGAGAGCTTCCAAGTGTCCCTCCTCTCTGCTGCTGACAAGGCTACTTTCACACATCAGGTTTTTTGCATCAGGCACAATCCGGCTATTTTTTCAAAAAACGGATACTATTTTTTTCTGCCGGATCTGTTTTTGTCTCATAGAGTTGTATTAGCGCCGGATTGCGCCTGATGGCCTAACGTTTCATCCGGTATTTGCCGGATCCATCAAAAATTAGTTTTCCACATGACGGAGAAAACGTCCAGAGGAACGTTTTATCTGTCTGGTGGAAAACTGCACGGCGACTGATCCGGCGAAAAACGTATGAAACGTGAGGTGAAATGACAAAATCCGGCGACCATATCTGTTTTTTTACATAAATCATTCATCTCTCTCCTCCCCGAAACAGGAAGTCACTGTATCACCGGGTTAAAAACAAAAAAACGGATTCAGTAGAAAAATGGATCCGTCGCATCAGTTTTTCACTATTTGCAACGGATCCGTTTTTTCAAAAAATTTGCCAGATTGTGCCTGACAGCAAAAACCTGATGTGTGAAAGTAGCCTAAATCTCCACTTACCTGCCTGATTGGCAGCTCCTCAATGTCCCTTCTTCTACTGCTTAGATCTTGCACTGCTCAGTACAAGCTGCAACTGTTATTTCTCTATTTTTAAGTACAAGAGTCTCATCAGGTTTATGAGATCTATTTTATAATGTGTATAGTTTGTATTGTGAAATCTGAGCCACAATACAATGGTGTCTATGTTTGTTATTTCCACTCTCTTGCACTGATTGTGTATCACATGTTTTTTTTCTTCTTCACACATAAGGTTATCAGAAAGCAGAATCTTATGGAAATTTCCATGACTTAAAGGGAACCTGTCACGCTCCTCAGGCGTCTGATTAGGAAGGAAAGACTCGCCTCCCTGGCGATTTCAGGGTACGAGGGGGCACATTTTATAAGTGATTATTTCAGCGTGTGCAGGCATCATAACTAAAAGAGCCACCTTGTCAGAATGCTGCATTAGTGCTTCACAAGGTGGCTCTTTTAGTTACAAACACCTGAGGGGGGTGACAGGTTCCCTTTAAATACCGGCAGAGTGAAGAAGTTAGGTCTAAAGGTGGAGAACTGGAGTGGAGATAATTCAGCATTTTCGTGGAAAAAGAAGCAGAATTTATAAAACAGCTATTGATATGAACCTAAGGGATATAGTTGAAAATGGAGTCAAAAATATATAAAGTATTTGCAAAGTTATTCAACTTTTTATATAGACTTAAACTATGAAATGATGATAAAAGTTGAATTACGCTTTAAGGGAGAGACAAGGTGAGACGGCATCCCATTCAATTATGTAGGCAGCCGAAATGTGATGAATAGAGCCGGCGCTCCTTCTCCAGGATTCAATAAGAATTATTTATTTATAGATGGAGCGTAATGAATCCTTGTTAATACACTGAATTCTTAATGTCACAGCTGGATGGAAGGACCTTGCCATTAGTTACGCTTTAAATTTTAAAACGTTATAATGACAGGAGCTTAGAAGTCCGACTGAATGGCCGCGCTGTGTGATCCGAAGCCACATTCTGCTCCCATTGTAACGAAAGGTTAAGTTCATCCCAAAAGACTGTCTGTCAGGAGAAAAGACACAATGCTGTAAGATTACAGGAGCGTCACAGCTCTATATCTGTTATGTTTTAATGGTAATAGCACCAGTGGTTTGCTTTAATTAAATTTATCCCAAAATTTGTATAAAATGTTCCTGTAGGAGCTGTAATTTAAGAGCACTTGTCATCAAATATACTGTCCCCTGAACTGTAACTTTGCAAAAATGTCCCTCTCTGGAATGCGTCTTGAAGCATAAAAAACAAAGTTATAAAGTACTGCCCCCTGACGAAGCCGACGCGAAACGCGCGTTGGGGCTCCGGTGGTGACCCCTGAATATTTGCAAAATGGGTAAGATCTATGGAAACGGGATGGGCATTTAATGTGCCTGATTGTGATCGGGACCCCACTGTGGGATTCATGCTGATATTGTGATGGAATACCCGGTCCATTTAAGTTTCTTGCCGCGACATGCACTATTGGCACTTTAGGAAGTAATATAAGCAGATTTGTACAGGGGCTGCCACCGTATAGATTTTTTCAGTGTTTTCCTCAGGTTTCCCTTGCTGTCTATATTTTGTATGTAATGATTAATTTCTTATAATTTATGTATATGACTTTTCTATGAATAAAAACGTGTACTTATACTTTTTCAAATTGGACATATACTCCGTGCGTTTTTCTCTGGTTTATTTAAAGTTATAAAGTAGCCTGTTAAGAGCCAATGGGGAGGTTCTTGTCTCCATCAAACTCAAGCCTGCCATCCAGCTTCTGTAGCAATCAGGTGCCTAAATCATGCACCGATGATGTTGTTCAAGGTACAGCGAAGTCACAGATGAGAAAATAACTAATTTCCACACGGTCCATTGTCCGTAATTATTTTATTTAGGAAAACAGATATTCCCACTTGGTTTTGATAAACGCAGAACGAAAACATATCAAACAAACATTTTGCCAGAAGGCTGTTTCCACTGCGCCTGGAGGTTCGGAACCCAAGAGAACTGTTTCTGCTATTTTCTCTATGGGAATGTACCTGTTGGCATGCCCATCTGAACTGGGCGCCGTTAACTTACTACATCCAGAGAGAAAACTGGTTTAAATAAGTGAGTGCAAATCAGGGGCTCGCCTGCGGTACAGCACAATGGTTCACAATCTTAAGAATATTAATATTTCTATTCCTATTTCCCAACCAAATGTTCCCTTCCCGGCCCCGTATAAACTCAAGAAACTAGTGGAAAATTCTGTCCTCGACAATATGGAGAATATTACAAAAATAACCAAATACATACAGCTCTGGCAAAAATTAAGAGACCACCACATCAAAACCCTGCCATGGGCGGCCCAATCTTCAGACCTGAACCCCATTGAAAACCTCTGGAATGTAAATGAAGAGGATGATGGATAGTCACAAGCCATCAAACAAAGAAGAACCGCCTGCATTTTTGCACCAGGAGCAGTGTGAAAGACTGGTGGAAAGCGTGCCAAGACGCATGAAAGCTGTGATTAAAAATCATGGTTATTCCACAAAATATTGATTTCTAAACTCTCCCTGAGTTAAAATATTAGTATTGTTGTTTCTAAATGATTATGAACTTGTTTTCTTTGCATTATTTGAGGTCTAAAAGCACTGGGTCTTTTCTTAATTTTGACCATTTTTCTTTTTCAGAAAAAAACAACAAACTGTATTGCTTGGAAATTCGGAGTCATTTTGTCAGAAGTTTATAGAATAAAAAACAATTTACATTTTACTCAAAAATATACTTATTTAGGCTACATTCACATTTGCGTCTTTGGGCGCAGCTTCGTCGACGCAACGCATAACGCATGTCAAACGCATACACAACGCGGCTTTTTTTGACGGATGCGTTGTTCTCTAAATTTAATGAAGATTCAAAACGCCCAAAAAAGTGTCAAGACACTGCATCACTTGCATTTAACTCAAAAAACGCATGCGTCGACCAACACAGGTCAACGCAGGCACCTGCGCCCTATGCGTTTTACATTGACACTAATGTGATTTTTAGACGCATGTACAACGCAAGTGCATTGCATGCGTTGATTATCGAAAATGTGACGCAGGAAAAATGCTACATGTAGCGTCGTACGCGCCCTGCGTGGTGCGCCAAATTGACGCATGCGTCGTACAACGCATCAAAACGCATACCGGCGCATGTCCATGCGCCCCCCATGTTAAAGATAGGGGTGCATGATGCATGCGTCGGTATATGTCGATGACGCTGCGCCCAAAGACGCAAATGGGAACGTAGCCAAAGAGAAAAATCAGACAAATTGAAAAATTTGCAGTGATCTCTTAATTTTTTGCCAGAGCTGTATATACAGTATATACACGTCAGAGAAGGTGCCGTGGACAAAGTCTATTGGAGCTAAATTACTACTCTGCTTATGTTGTTTCACAGAGAGACCCTTCTTCCAGAGATCATTGAGGGAAACACAAGTCCTTCCTGGAGTTCACTGTCTTCACCTAAATGTAGCATAGAATCGTTAGTTACTGAACAGCATGAAAACGTAGTGAAAAATCTAGAATTTCTGGCAGTTGATTCTGGTAGGAAAACATGGTCCGTAGAGTCAATATACCTAACTAACTAAAAGCTTTGTTCCGGCCTTGTGTCTCTTGGCGCCAAAATATATTGCCATGCGCACACGTTTACTTACTGCAACGTCACAGTGGGCTTTTAGTGTTTCTTAATGCTGGGTTTCCTCCAAAGGACACAATCAAGACACACGGGCGGATGCAGTGCTCTTCGAGTCGGTGAGCAATACCTAGGAGGCTTGTGCTATAACGTTTCAACAGGATGCGGCACATTTTCACTTCACAGGTCCCGGTCCCTTCTGTTCTTTAACAGCTTTTACAGCAGGACAGGTTCGGATACCGGTTCAGTTAAGCTTCAATCTGCCACTACTATTTACTTAGTCGGGTGCTGTCACAAGAGGATGTCACCATATCCCTCTTCAGCACAGCCTCATACACTCCTCATTCCTGTAGACTCTGCCCAAGATGGCCGTGCTTCCCCTTCACGTCTTACACTTTTATAAAAACTCTCCCTTTTGCATCTTACAGACATATCACAGTCTCTTAACCATGTTCAAACAACAGCAACATCTTGTGGCCAATTAACAACATTAACTATAAGTCTATAGCTTACCTCTTCATAAAAGCTGATTAGATTGGTTTGACAGGATCATAAACCCATGCTGATATGGAGTTAAACAGTTATTCTTATTGAGATAATCCAGAATAACATCCCTCAGAAACCTTACAAATATTTTACCAACAATAGAGGTTAGACTTACTGGCCTATAATTTCCAGGTTCACTTTTAGAGCCATTTTTGAATATTGGTACCACATTTGCTATGCGCCAAGCCTATGGAACAGACCCCGTCACTATAGAGACCCTAAATATAAGAAATAATGGTTTGTCTATTACATTACTCAGTTCTCTTAGTACTCGTGGGTGTATGCCATCCGGACCCGGAGATTTATCTATTTTAATCTTATTTAGCCAGTTTTGCACTTCTTCTTGGGTTAGATTGGTGACCCTAAATATAGGGTTTTCTTTGTCTCTCAGCATTTCATCTAGCATTTCATTTTCCACCATGAATACCGTGGAGAAGAAGGAGTTTAATATATTAGTGCTACACCCGGTCCAGCCCCTGTACCTTCCCAGGGTCCCCATCGGGACTCCTGCTTTGTGCCGGCTCCATGCTGTCTGGATACAGCCTCTGCTCCTCCTCCCTCAGCTGCTTCCCTGCTTCCAGGTTCCCGAGCAGAGTACTTAGGTCACGCGCGTGCTCACTCCCAGTCTCTCAAAGAGACAGTGCACATTTTTCAAAAAGTACTTCTGACCAATGGTGTGTTAGTTATCACTATTTCTAGCCCCTCCACCATAGGGAGGGTGCCGGAGCAACAAGTTTCCACTGTTGCTTACTTCCGGTTCCTGTCAGCATGTGCTTCTGTTTCTGAAGTTCTCTGCTAGTACTCCGCTTATACTGTCTGTCTCCACAGATCATCTGCTACCTGTTACCCAGCTATCCTGGACGATGACTGTTCTATCAGCGCAATCTCGTCTCGTCTCGCCAGTCAGCCATCCTCCTCTCCGGACAACGCCAGACTCACCGGTACCAGCTCTTACCCTTACACCCGGTATCATCTGGTTAGCTCCACGTCTTCTGCTAACCCTGCTTGTCCGTTTGTTCCGCTGGGACAGCTGCCACATGTCCAGGGTCTAACTGGAGGCAGCACCCGTGTCCCCCAGGCATTCCATTCTGACCCTGTTCAAGGGGACATACTACGGGTGTCTGGGGCTCACGTAGTCACGCCCCCTTCGGAGCCCCCCAGACCGTGGTCCCCAGGTTCCACATTAAACTACAATAAAAACGAATGTGAACTTCACCTCTTGTGCCTCCGTTTCCATTTGTTGCAATTAGCTTTTTCCTCGTCATCTACAACCATTCTTTCCTCACAATTTTTTAAGGGGCCTACACTTTCACTTATGATTCTCTTATTATTGATATAGTTGAAGAACAGTTTGGGATTAGTTTTACTCTCCTTAGCAATGTGCTTCTCTGTTTTCTTTTTGGCAGCTTTAATTAGTATTTTAGATAAAATATTTTTCTCCCTATAGCTTTTTTAGAGCTTCAGCTGTGCCATCCTGCTTTAGTAGTGTAAATGCTTTCTTTTTACTTTTAATTGCCTGTCTTACTTCTATGTTTAGCCACATTGGGTTTTTCCTATTTCTTGTCCTTTTATTCCCATAAGGTATAAACCGCTTACAGTGCCTATTTAGGATGTTCTGAAACATTTCCCATTATCTGTATTCTTATTTCTGAGGACATTGTCCCAGTCAACCAGATTAAGGGCATCTCTAAGCTGGTCAAACTTTGCCTTCCTAAAGCTCAGTGTTTTTGTGACTCCCTGACAAGTCCCCCTAGCAAGAGACAAGTGAAACTGCGCAATATTGTGGTCGCTATTTCTTAGATACCCGACGACCTGCAGATTTGTTATTCTGTCAGGTCTATTAGATAGTATTAGGTCTAAAAGTGCTGCTCCTCTGGTTGGATTCTGCACCAATTGTGAAAGATAATTTTTTTGGTTATAAGCAGAAACCTGTTGCCTTTATGGGTTTTGCAGGTCTCTGTTTCCCAGTTAATATCCGGGTAGTTAAAGTCCCCCATAACCAGGACCTCATTATGGGTTGCAGCTTCATCTATCTGCCTTAGTAGTAGACTTTCCTTGATTTCTGTTATATTTGGGGGTTTGTAACAGACTCCAATGAGAATTTTGTCATTATTTTTCCCTCCATGTATTTTGACCCATATGGACTCGACATCCTCATTCCCTTCTCCAATATCCTCCCTTAAATTGGACTTTAGACAAGACTTGACATAAAGAAACTCCTCTTCCTCTACGATTTTTACGATCCTTTCTAAACAGACTGTAACCCTATAAGTTAACTGCCCAGTCACAGCTTTCATCCAGCCATGCCACTGTTATTGTCAATATGTCATAGTTACCTGTAGATATTTCTGCTTCTAGTTCTTCCATCTTGTTTGTCAGGCTTCTGGCATTTGTGAGCATGCATTTTCTTTTGTTCTAATCTTCTCCCTGTGGATTGTTTTGGAAATTTCCGAGTATGTTGTCTTGGGTCTTCTTTGCCGCACCTTGTATCCTTCATCAGTATATTTTCTGGCTTCATTCTCAACTCTAATGTTTTTCTTCCCGTCCCCTCTTCTTCTAGTTTAACGCCCTCCTTATGAGTGTAACGAGTCTTCTGACGAATGTGTGTTTCCCAGGTTTGTTGAGGTGTAGTCCGTCTGTGGCAAGGAGTCCGTCGTACAGGTAGATCACACCATGGTCCAGGAATCCAAACCCTTGTTGACTGCTCCATCGTCTTAGCCAGTTGTTCACATCAAGAATCCTGTTCCATCTCCTGGTGCCATGCCCATCTACTGGAAGGATGGAAGAAAAACTACCTGTGCATCCAGTTCCTTTACTTTCTTCCCTAACTTTTCAAAGTCCTTGCAGATTGTCGGTAGGTCCTTCCTTGCCGTGTCATTCGTGCCAACATGTATCAGAAGAAATGGGTGGACGTCCTTGGAACTGAAGAGCTTTGGTATCCTATCTGTATCTTATCCTACAAAGATTATTCGGGTGTGAGTACAATTACATTTATCTTCAATTCTACCGCCCTGGTGAGCCGACACACATCTCACAAATGTATGGACAATATAATTACTGGTTAATAGTTACATTGTAATTCAGTTCTTGGCAGGGGCTGACACCATGCAAGCGAAAACTCAATTTGTGTATTTTATCAATCTCTGAGCCTAGTAAAAGCTAAAACAAAACAACCCATTTAAGGACTCACTATTTCAGTAAGGACACAGGGATTTTTTTTTCATTGTCATTTGAAATCCTTATTTTTTTTAAAATTTGGCCTTTAGGGTACTTTTGTGAGTGTGTGCTTTTGCGGAACGACTTATAATTTATTTTTGTACCATTTTTGGGTGTATATGAACATTGATCTATTTAAATATTTATTTTAGGGGGGAAAACCAAGTGGGATAAACATCATTAAGGGGTTAAAGCAAAGTATTAACCTATGCATAGGATAGGTGATAATAATGTGTTGATCAGTGGAGGTGCTGAAACGATTGGCAGAACGGAAACTTTTATCCCTGCTAATATGGAGCTGCAGGGCTTGTGCTCGACTGCCACTCCATTCAGTCCCTTTGCGCTTGGCTTTTTCTGGCAGCCCCATAGAGAATGAATGGAGTGGCGGTCCGACCTTCTGTGCCATTTTGTAATGGGGATAAAAGTGCCCCACTGGCGATAAAATTTCCCCTATCTGTTCATCCCAGTGGTTGGAAACCCACCAACCAGTCAGTTATCACCTATCCTGCAGTTAGGTGATAACTTTTTTTTTACCTGGATAACCCCTTTCTTTCACAGTAATCCAGAAGTGAACAATATATTTCACATCTTATTTGTGCATTAGATTTATTTTCTTTAACATTTTTCTATTTAAAATAAACTTTACTTAAAGGGATATTTACTTTACTTAAAGGGATATTGATGACCTACTGTCTGGATAAGTCATCAATATCAAATAAGTGGAGGTCTGACACCTGGCAGCCCCACCGATCATCAATATCGTATGTGCAGAGAACCCTTTTAACTAGGTGAACTTGAACATGCGAGCCTTTGTAATACACTGCAGTACTTCTGTAGTGCAGTGCATCGCTGCTTCTCGATGTGACACTGACAACTTACCCATTGGACAGGGCCTAAAAGGCACACACACATATCCAATAATTTATACCCCACCTTTACATTATCCCAGTAACACATCCATCCATGGGACTGGATTAGGAGTTACCTCTGATCCTGGCCGATACAATGGGATATCGGCTGATGGTTACAGTCTAGACCTTTGTCTCGTTGGGCACAGCTCATCTATCCGAACCATCAATAAGAGATGGTATTATGGTAGTTTATCAGAACAATTGGCTCGCTTTGATGTACGAAGTTTCTAACGTCCTGAATTTTACCCAATTGCATATTGGAGATGACAAGGTAAGCGCATGCCTTCCGATGGACCGCCGCTTCTCTACAAAAAGGCTCCTTTGCAAACATTTTCCTTTAAACACATAATAGCGAGACTGCAAGAAAAGTTTCATCATCTGCATAAATTGAATTTTCCCTAATTTGTTCTCTAAAACCCGCAAGTTTAAGCACGAGGTCAATTTTTTCCTGCCACTCGGACAGTAAATCACTGCCTTCCTTCACACTCCATAATGGAACAGTGCTAATAGATTATCACATCACATTAAATCATTCATCACGGCAGCAGCTAAGTACTAAGAATAAGATAAAATAGCGGCGCTATCAGACAGGAGTCATGCGGATAACAACAAGTAAATGTGAAATATGCCGGGCATTTATGGATTTCTCAGGGTTTTGTCAAATGGATCAGAGGAAAAACATCATTTTTTTTTTTTACAAAAAGTACGCTGCATATGAAATGAAAATATTCCTATACCATCCACCAGACGGTAACGTGTCTGTGACTGTCTGGACCTCTACTTTTTGTCAAACTCCCACGTATGCACTGAGCTAATTACAGCCACCGATCGGTATATTTACACACATTGGCCTCACGTATCACATTTATCTTTTAGGTAAAACTCATTGATGCCCATAATAACCTGACCAGGGACCTGAAGACATTACATCCATTGTGTAAATTGTTAATAAACAATGTACTATAGTCAAATGTGGCATTTAAGTGCCAAAATGTTAAGAAGAAAAAATATAAAATGTGATGTTGATCATTAACATGGCTTTAGCCCCCCTGAACCAACATCGTTGGCCATCCCTTATCGAAGCTCTGGGTGACTTGTCTGACTTTTTCACATGGCATGGTTGTCACATAAACTTCTGCCAGATGTTAGGCTAACCTGGTGAGGTAGACCCTCAAAGTCCAAGGTTCTGGTGAGCACATGGGGCACAGGCGTCGGTGCAGCAGGCAGGTGATGCACATGGGAAATAGGTAGCAGAAGTACTCAAGACCGCAGGTGGACAGGACAATGGTCAGGGGAGTGTCAGAGGCTGCAGACCGTCGCACTGCATCTGACTGCAGAATGTTTCAGCAGTTTGCTTTACAGACTTCTTCCTGGTCCTTCTGACTCTAGGACCCAGTGGCAACCTTCCTTCTACTGTAATGGACACACCTGGACCCGGGTGTTTATAACTCTCAGCTTGCTGCTGGGAGTTGCAGTTGATATTTCCATTTCCCCCCTGTTAAGGCTTGGAGCTATAGCAGTCGGCTATCTTCATCTTTGGTGTTTGGAGGACGTCTGTGTTTCTCTCTAAGTCTACTCAAGCTCTGTGTTCCCCTTGTTTGTCTATTTAATTTGTCTTTAGTTGTAGTAGGGATCAACAAGTGCTAACCCCGCCCAGCCTTAAGCAGGGCTTACTGCTAGGGTCAGGCAGGGAATAGGTATCCTGCTCGGCGATAGGTGCGGAAGATATTTAGGGTTGCTTAGGACAGACAAGGTGATGTAAGATCTGCCTAGGGGTTTCCATTCCCCGCTTCCATAGTGCTGGACTCCCTTCCCCTTATTCCTTCGTGTTACATTTAGTCCTTCCTACACTGTGCATGACACAAAGGTCCTGGATGTTATAGGCAGGAAGCAGAGGACCTGGAGACCGCATGATGAGAGGAGATAGGAACAGGTAGCATAGGTCCTGGAGGCTGCAGGCATACAGACTTTGGAGCACTTAGGAGTCTTAATATCAAGCCACAAGTGTGTGTCTTGGTAGGTCTTATATAGGTCCAGGTAGATGATCACATGGGATCACACTGGGCAATCTGCAAAGTCTGACGTGGAGCACAACAGGGTTCAGTGGAGAGGGGAAGAAAAGCCTGGATCCAGGACAGGTACATAACACCAGAGCTTGAAGACTAGTTTTGGATCTCCAAAAAGGAAACGTGCGTCACAGAACGTTGAGTACTCTTAAGGGCTATTTCATTTCCCCAGACTATGGGAAAAGATATCACGCTGCAATCTGAAGAGTCCTAGTGATGTATACAAGTGAAAATTTAAAAAAATAATTGGTAGGTGATCAATATCAGATCGGTGGGGACCCAACACCCGGCACCTCCACCAACCAGCTGTTTGCAGATTCTGTGGCTGCTTCAATTATTCTGTGAATAGGTCTGGATCATCACAGCTCTGTTAGTTCAATAGGATCAGGGCGGCAGAACCTGAGAGCGGCCACTACTGAGTGTATGGAGATGTGTTGTATCTGCTCCGCTCACTGTTTACTTCCAGCCGTAGAGTGCAAACACCTGATCGGTGGAAGTGCCGGGTGTTGGGTCCACACTGATCAGATATTGATGACTCAAAGGTCAAATATCATAAGTCTGGAGAACTTATTTAAAGTTTCCAAAATCTAGAAAGCCCGGTAGAAGCCTGAGACGTTCTGTCTATCACATTTATACATTGAGCTTCCCGGGTTTTGCAGAACATTTTGTTACAGTCTCGTGTTATGTGCAATTTGCTTCAGGAATCATGACATTTTGACGAGCACAATAATGTGGCACATATAACTCATGTTGTCAGGAAGCTATTGTGTACATGTAGGTCTGATAGGAGAAGGAGGACAGAGGAGGTGTGACTGTCCCCAAATTTCAAGCAGAGCTTAAAGTGTTCGAACTATTATTTGAGATAGATTTTGGCACCTGAAGTTTACAAGGCTCACATGCAGACATCCATTTCCTACCTTTTACAAGGCTCACATGCAGACATCCATTTCCTACCTTTTACAAGGCTCACATGCAGACATCCATTTCCTACCTTTAGGCTGTATTTATCATGTACTGCCTCGTCCATGACTCATTGGTGTGTAATGAAAGGGACTAAACAGGGCATCACAATGGGAGCCATTGAGGTGTGGGGCGCCATATTGAGACCTAGGTCAGGAAGAGAGAGAAATGTAGGGGCTGAGATATGGACGGCTCTTCTTCACTGGGACTTACTCTGGCCTCTATTGTTGGGGTATATAGCGTTGACACGCCAATTGTTGCCCCAAAGCAGAAGTAAGGGGACTGTAACTTTGGACTTTCCTGTAGTAAACTGTTATGGAAAGTGTCATTATCATTAATGAAGAAATATTAGATTTTTTTTGTAATCACAATACTTACCGTTCTAAAGGTACTCATGCACTAATGCGGTGAAATAACAGAATATTATCCTGTTACTCTTTCTGCATTATCTGCAGTTATCCCTACGGCATCATTGCCTGTATTAGCCCCGCACTGTGACACTGATGTATGAATTATTCCCACTCTGTGACACCACTGTGTGCATTATTTCTATCCTGTGGCATCACTGTGTGCATTCTCTCTGTGCTTACACATCAGTATTTATAATATTCCAGTTCACTGATACTGCTTTTTGCATTTTTTCATGACTGTGTGCTTTATCTCTGTGATGAGACCTCATTGTCTGTAATTTTTGTATCCTATGACATCACTATGTGCATTAGTCTTGTGCCCTAATATTGACCCTGTGTGCAGTTTTGTTCCCCTATGCATCGCATTTTTGATTTTTCCTTTGCATGACTATCACTGTGTTCCTTACCTGTATGCAGTGGCATCAATGTGCACATTTGTTCTTTGACATTACTGTGTGCAGCAGTCATCTAAAGTGATGTAGTGATGTATTTTCATTATTCCTCTACAGTGACATCACTATTACATCATGACATCACTATGAGTATTAGCTCTCTATCACATGTCATTACTGTGTGCATTATCTCTATCCTGTGACGTCACAGTGTGTATTAGAGTTTTCTTCGTTAGCATTACAGTGTGCAGTTGGCCTCTGCAGTGATATCACTATTTGCATTATTTCTCTGCGGTGGCGAATTACATCGCTATTTGCATTGCACAGAGGCAGCACTGTATGCATTATCTTTCTACTGGGACATCACTGTGTGTATTATCTTTCTAGTGTGACATCACTGTGTGTATTATCTTTCTACTGGGACATTACTGTGTGTGTTATCTTTCTAGTGTGACATCACTGTGTGCATTATCTTTCTAGTGTGACATCACTGTGTGTATTATCTTTCTACTGTGACATCTCTGTGTGTATTATCTTTCTAGTGTGACATCACTGTGTGCATTATCTCTATGCTGTGACATCGCTGTGTGCATAAGGGTACCGTCACACTATACGATTTACCTACGATCACGACCAGCGATACGACCTGGCCGTGATCGTAGGTAAATCGTAGTGTGGTCGCTGGGGAGCTGTCACACAGACAGCTCTCTAGCGACCAACGATGCCGAGGTCCCTGGGTAACCAGGGTAAACATCGGGTAACTAAGCGCAGGACCGCGCTTAGTAACCCGATGTTTACCCTGGTTACAAGCGTAAAACTAAAAAAAAACAAACAGCACATACTTACATTCTGGTGTCCGTCAGGTCCCTTGCCGTCTGCTTCCCGCACTCACTGACTGCCGGCCGTAAAGTGAAAGTGAAAGCACGTCACCGCTGTGCTCTGCTTTCACTTTACGGCCGGCAGTCACAGTGCGGGAAGGAGACGGCAAGGGACCTGACGGACACCAGAATGTAAGTCTGTGCTGTTTGTTTTTTTTTAGTTTTACGCTTGTAACCAGGGTAAACATCGGGTTACTAAGCGCGGTCCTGCGCTTAGTTACCCGATGTTTACCCTGGTTACAAGCGAACGCATCGCTGGATCGCATCGCTAGATCGCTAGATCGGTGTCACACACACCGATCTAGCGATGACAGCGGGAGATCCAGCGATGAAAGAAAGTTCTAAACGATCTGCTACGACGTACGATTCTCAGCAGGATCCCTGATCGCTGCTGCGTGTCAGACACAGCGATATCGTAACGATATCGCTGGAACGTCACGAATCGTACCGTCGTAGCGATCGAAATGGTATAGTGTGACGGTACCCTTAGTCCTCTACATTAACATTACTGTGTGCCTTAGTACTGTAAAGTGACCTAACTATTTGCATAGTTTCTCTGCAGTGATATCACTATGTGCATTATTCTTATGCTGTGACACAGTGACATCACTATTTGCACTATTTCTCTGCAGAGACATCACCGTGTGTATTATCTGTTTGCTGTGACATTACTGTGTGCATTATTCCTCTATATTGACAGTTCTGTAAAGTGACATGACTGTGTGCCTTATGGTTGAACTGTGTATATATGATCCCCATAAGCAGCTGAAGAGCCGCATAATGCCACATATAACAGAACATTTTTTTTCACCTCTGCATACTGCCATCCTCGATAATTCGCCCATAAGTATTAGCCCTAATGAAGGATGAGTATCAAGGAGCAGGGAACCATCTTTTGTGTCTTGCAGTATTTAGGGGTCATTGAGGTTATTATAGAGCAGTGAGACCTGTCTAGACAGTATAGCGTATGACCAGATTAGATGCACGTTCTCCGCAGACCAGAGCATCCTGAACATTATTTTACGCCTATTTGTGAATGTGTAATGTCTGCAGTTATTTATATGATGATGTTCCCGTTTTTAATGGACGCTCAACAAGATGACATTGAACGTGGAGAGGAAATTTTCACTTGCAATTTCTTTGTGAAATATGGAAGAGAAGAGACGTATTGTTTACGAGCATCAAGGGAAAAGCAATATTTTGTTTTGGAGAAAAAACAAAAAAAAGAAGATTGAACAACAAGATGTGAAGGTTAGGAAATTTCATGAGACAGTAAATTAACCAGAAGCTTAGAGGACGATTATCGCTCCCAATGTGAGAGTGTGCCCATCTGTCACATGAAATGATCTGATGTCACATTGCTACTATGGGATACTTAAAGGTTCTACATAAATGCTCAGCAATCCATCCACCATGATTAGGCCCTGGCACTGAAACTACATGGGCAAGTGCAACTCTGCACTCAGCTGTTGTAGTCAGTAGTAGAGACACTCGGAGCTCAACTGGCCGTTCCACTCAATTCCCTGTGGCCAATGGAGAAACAAGGGTGAAGGAAGGATACGAGTCGTTTGTGGCAAATCAGTGGTGTCCCAACATCAATCTAAAAAAAGGTCACCTATTCCATGGATATGTGATCATTTATATAGACTGGACTACCCATTTCATGTCAGCTGTATCATGAGCCCGGTCTGGATTCTCTAACCACTAGAGTGAAGCACAGCTGCATCGGAAATGTAGCAATACAAAGAAGTCACTGCATAGATGCACATGGCCCATAGATTGTCATGGGGATATCGTGACAGAGAAGGATCAGAAGATTGCAGCCTCTGGCTACACGTACACCAGCACTGGTAGGATCTGCTTTGCCTTCCAATTATCCCTTACTCTGTTGTTGCCAGGGTTAAACAGCTGTCTGTCCTGAGTTATCTCAGCTGTTCTGATTTCTCCACTCCGCTCTGGTGTAAGTACTCCCTTCTTAGCTTTAGTAGTTGCCAGTGATAGCTTTCTATGACCTGGTTTGGAGCTGGAGATGTGAGCTGTGTGAAGAGAGGTCATCTTGAACTAGTCTCTGGAGATATC